>NW_026250112.1:0-393404 GCF_024043145.1 Alternaria conjuncta | reverse complement strand
TAATATTAAACCTAGTATTACTACTATTAAGTAGAGTAATACTAATAATAATATTAAAGCTAGTAGTGTAGGCAATATCTTAGTTAAATTTACTAGTACTAATAAACTAGTTAAATTAACTAATGTTCTTTATATACTGTAATTAGGAGTTAATTTATTAAGTCTTAGTTTAATAACTAAGAAAAATTACTCTTTATCTTTTAATAAAGATAATTACTTTATATATAACTCTAATAATAATTTATTATCTAAAAGTTATTATAAAGATAGAGTTAGTATATTCTCTATAATTAGTTCTACTTCTAGTATTAGTAAAGATTATAAATCTTATACTACTTTAAATACTATTAATAATAGTAATTTAGAAGAACTAGAAGAATCTAATCTAGAAGATAATCTAGAAATAGATAATGCTATAGAATTAGATAATAATTCTAAGTTAAATAATAATTCTAATTTAGATATTATTTCTAATAATAGCAAGTAATTAGTATTAAATAATAATACTATAGAACTATTACATAATAGATTAGAACATATTAATCTTAATACTGTTAAAAAATTAAAAGATAACGCTTTAGGCGTAGATTTTAATTTAGAGAATATTTCTACTACTAGAGTTAATTTAGATAATTGTATTACTTATATATAAGCTAAATTAACTAAAAATTACAATATAGAAGTAAGTGCTAGAGTAGAAGCCTATTTAGATCTATTATATATAGATATAAGTAGGCCTATTAGGCCTAAAACCTTTAGAGGTTTTAAATATTATATTACTTTTAGAGATAGTTTTACTAAATATTTAGTAGTAGAATTATTAAAAACTTAAAAGAATATTATTAATATTATAGAAGATACTATAACAGAATTAGAATTAGAAGCTACTAATAATAATAGCTTAGATTCTAATTCTAATAATAATTCTAGTAATTCTACTAGTAATAATAACTCTATTATTTTTAATAATAATAAAGTTAAAGCTCTATAATTAGATAATAAGTTTAAATTTAGAGAACTAGATAGTTATCTAATTAAAAAAGAAATAAATACTAGATATTCTAGTTCTTATACTTCTAAGCAAAATAGCGCAGCAGAAATAATTAATAGAGTATTACTTAATAACGTAAGAGCTTTATTAATTTATAGTAATCTACCTAAAAATTTGTAGAGAGAAACTATATTAACTACTACTTATTTATATAATAGAACTTCTAATAGTTCTATTAATTTTAAGACGCCTTATAAGTTAAAATATAAAGAAATACCTAATATTAATAATATTAGAATTTTTAGATCTTTAACTTATTATAAAGAACCTACTAGTTTAATTTAAAAACTAGATAGTAAAGCTAGTTCTTATTATTTAATAGAATTTAGTAGTTCTAATATCTATAAAATATATAATCTTAGTAATAATAAGACTATTAGAGCTAAAGATTGTAAAATTATAGAAGGTTATTATTATAAACCTAATAATAACGTAGATATTAATAAAATATTTATAAAACTAGAAGATCTTTCTTCTAATAATAATATTATTATAGAAGAAGACTTTAGTAAAATAGAATCTATTACTAGTAATTATAATAATAAGATTATTATTTATAATAGTAATAGTAATATTATTAATAATAACTCTAAATTTAAAGATTCTAAAGATACGTTATTAATTAATAATAATAATAATAACTTTAATAAAAGAGTTATTTCTTTAAATAATAATAATAGTTTAGTAGAACTAGACAATAATTATTCTAAAGATAAACTAGCTATTAATTCTACTATTATTATAGAAAATAATAGCTTTAATAGTAAATTAAATATTAATACTAGTAAAAATAATTAGAATACTCTTTATAATAATTCTATTATAGAGAATATTTTAAATACTAGTAGTAATAGTTTAATAGAACCTAAAAGTAATTAAGAAGTATTAAGTAGAAAAGATAAAGATCTATATCTAGCTACTATAAAAATAGAAGTAAATAATCTTATTAAAACTAATACTTAGAATATAACTAATAAACCTAATAATATTAATATTACTAAAGGTAGATAGGTTCTTTCTAAGAAATTAAACTTAGATAATACTATTAAAAAATATAAAGCTAGATAGGTAGCTAAAAACTTTTTATAAAATTATAATATTAATTATAAAGAAACCTTTACTTCTACTAGTAAGCCTAGTATTATAAAGCTATTATTAGCTATATTCTACTATCTAGATTAGAAAATCTATACTTAGAATATTAAATAAGCTTTTTCTAATATAGAAATAAATAATAATAATATTTATATACAATTACCTATAGGCCTAGAAGAATATATCTTAAAAGAAGCTTTAAAAGATATTATAGATAAAAGTTTAATAGACTTTATTAATAAAGCTATTTTAAATAAAGACTTTAATAATCTAGTTTATAGATTAAATAAAGCTTTATACAGTTTAAAACAAGCTTCTAGATAGTAGTAATTATTTTTAACTAAAATTCTAGAACAACTAGATTTTAAAGTTTTAAATATAGATAATAGTATTTTTATATATAACACTAAACCTATTATATTAGCTACACACGTAGATAATATATTAGTATTTACTAAAAATATAAATCTAGTTAATAATCTATATAAAGATTTAACTAGAACTTCTAAATTAGAAATAACTAATTTAGGAGAGATTAAAGAATTTCTAGGCGTAGAAATAATTAGAGATAGATCTAAGAGATCTTTATTTATAACGTAAAGAAGCTTTATTAATAAGCTATTATTTAAATATAATAAGCTATTAAATAAGTCTAAATCTATACCTTTACCTATAGGAGTTAAATTATCTAAAAATCTAGAAGATAGTTCTCTTATTAAAGACTATTAAAAAGAAATAAGTAGTTTAATTTATTTAACTATATTTACTAGGCCTAATCTAGTTTATAGTATTAATTACCTAGCTAGATTTATGTCTAATCCTAGTCTAGAACATTATAAATACTTAAATTTTATATTTAGTTATTTATTAAAGACTACTAATTATAGCTTAGATTTAACTCTATAATCTTTAGAATCTAATAATTCTAATAATAATACTATTAATAATATTAATAATAGTATTAATTTATTAGGTATTAGTAATTTAGATTAGAGGGGTAATTTAGATTCTTAAAAATCTACTACAGGTAATATATTTATTTTAAATAATTCTAAATGTAATTATAATAATAATATAGCTATTAGTTAGATTTTAAAACTATAAAAAACTATAGCTATTTCTAGTGTAGAAGTAGAATATATAGCTTTAAAAAAAGCTACTAAAGAAAGTTTATATCTTAATAACTTTATTAAAGATCTTTTTAATAATAATTCTATTAAAGAATTTAGTTCTATTTTTAATAGAACTAATATTATTAAAATAAATTCTTTAAGTGCTATAGAACTAGCTAAAAATTCTATTTTTTACGCTAGAACTAAGCACGTAAATATAACTTATTACTTTATTAGAGAAAATCTGCTAGATAATAAAATAAATCTAGTTTACAAGAATACTAGTACTATTCTAGTAGATAACCTAACTAAACCTACTAGTAATTCTAAATTTAAGAATTTTATAAATAGAATTAGTCTAGCTAAACTAGATTAATTATTTATAACTAGTTATTATTATTATTATTTATAATAATAAAAATAGTATATTAATACTATTATAGAGCTTAGGTTTTTAACCTCTAAGTTCTTTTACCTTAGAGATTCTAGTCTAGGCTTTATATTTAGTTATTATTTTATAACTATTTATATTAGCAAATAGAAATAGAAATAGAAATAGGTTTTTAGTTTTAAGATAGTTATTAAAACTTCTTATATAAATTATTATTAATAAGTTAGTTATAAAAACTACTTATATTTTCTTATTATTTAGTTATTAAAAACTGTAGCTTAAGAGAGTGTGTAAAGATTATAATAACTTAGTTATTATTATCTTTTTATTATTATTAAGCTTTGTTAAGATTGCACTTATTATTATTTCTTAATAAATTAGAAAAATTTCTAGTAAATCTAATTGCTTACGTAATTAAGATTTTAGTAGCTAGTTTTAATCTACTATACTAGAAGATTCTAAAACACCTCTATTTATCTTAGCCTAGTTAATATTAGAGTTATTACGTAATTTAATAACTCTTATCTTCTTATCTCTCTTTCTATAATTACTAAAAGATCTAGTAATAAACTAATTATTAGTTTATATAATACAACGTATAGGCTAATATAATTAGTACTAGTCTAGATTATAAATCTAGAAAATAAGAAAGATTTAGCAGACTTAAATTATAAATCTAGAAATTAAGTAGATTTAATTATAAATCCTTATCTTTAGGTAGAAATAGGTAGATATTTATATAATTATTCTAGTAGCTATTTTCTATAAAAGAAATAGTAATTCTTTATAGTTATTCTTTACCTAGTAATAATATTTTTACCTTTTACTTATTATCTACTCTATAATTACTTTATTACAATCTTTATTAGTTATACTATTTATTATAGTATTAAACTACTTTGTTTTAATAAAGCTATATTCTATTATTAGAGAATAGTTATTGTTACCTCTCTATTCTTTATAATAGGTAAGCTATAGAGCTATAAAAATATTAAAATATCTCTAATCTAGAAGTTAAAGTAGAAATAAGCTTTTAAAAGTAGATACTAATAGTAATAATAAGATAGTTTTAGCTAAAAGAGCGAAATATAGAGTAGAATATAAAGTAGAATATAGAGCGTAGTATAATATTAAACTAGAGCCTCTCTATTAGCTATATTTAGTAAGTATATAATTATTAAAGTTTAACTAAACTAGACTTTTAAAGAATATACTAGTCTTTTTACTTCTAATAAATTTTTATTCTATTTTTTATAACTCTAGATAAAGAAGTTTAGTTTTCTAAATAAAACTTTTTTATTACTACTAGTTTTTCTTACTTTAGTGCGTAGAGTACTTACTAGTTTAATATAAGTAAAGCTAGAAGAGTTTTTAGCTAGTAGTAGAAAGTACTATATAGTATAGTATTTTTTGTTACTCTAGTATATGTAAGAATACCTCTTTTTAGAATTCTTATTTTCTCTTAGTTATCTATTTTATACGTAACTTATTAAAAAAAAAATTATAACTTTTTCTATATATAATTAGAAAGAATTCTAATTTTTAAAATTACTTTTATCTATTAATTATTCTAATTTAACTTATAAATATTCTATTTCTACTTTTTATAGTACTAGTTTTTTTTATATTAATTTCTATATAGTTTATTAGTTATATAATAATATATTTATCTAAAAACTCTATAAGTAATATAAGCTATTTAAAGTCTAGTCTTAAAGTACTTATATACTATACCTCTAGATACTTATTATAGAACTCTTTCTTATTAAGAGCTAGCTTTCTTAAAGCTATATTAAATTTTCTCTAAGTATATCTTACTACTTTACTTTAATTTTGTTAGCTTTCTCTAAAATTTCTCTTTAACTATATTATTAGAGAATTATAAATATAAGAACTATAAAAATATATCTATATTACTAAACTTATTAAGGTAACTTATTTTTAATAGTATAATACCTATAACTTATTCTACTAAGTAAAAGAATATATATTTAGATTAGCTTTCTAGTATTTTTTTACTATACTATAGCTTACTTACTATCTAAGACTTAAATTATTAGTAACTACTATAATTACTAGTAAAAAGTTAGAAGTTTTTAATCTTAATAGATTATAATAAGTTAGATTAGGCATTTTATAGTTTAAAAAATTTTACTTTTACTTTCTTAGCTCTTACTATATATATATTAGTAAAGATAGAAAGATTTAAAGAAATATAAGTATATAAAGAGAAATTATATTTACTATATATTACCTCTAAGTTATATAATTCTATAATAAAAAACGCTTAGTATCTTTAAAATAATTATTAGTTCTATAATTAGTTTTATAGAAATAGTATTATCTTTAATAATTTAGTTAGTATTAGATACATCTAAATGTAAAAAAAAATATATCTTCTAAGTTTGTAACTTAAGTATACTTTTAACTAGCTAGATTTTAAATTTTTTTTTTTAGTATCTATTTTTAACTCTAGTATAAATTTAAGTATCTACGTAATCTAGTTATAGCTATAGTTTTACTTAACTTAAGTAATAGTATACTAGATAAAGTTCTCTACAAAAGTATATAAAGATATATTTATAGAAAAAGAGTATTTATAACGTTTTTTATAGTATTAATTAAATTTAATTACAAAAGATTAACTATAGAAGTAAATACTATAAAAGATAAACTAGATTAATTAGCTTAGAAGAAAAAACCTTCTAAGTAGCTATATACTTTAATAAAGTTATTAAAGCTTAGCTAAAACTAGACTAAGTTTTAAAGCTTCTAGCTAAGAATCTTTCTAGACATAGTCTATTATAGCTAAATCTATATAGAATTACTTTAGATTTTATATTATATTATATTATTAGTATAGTATATATATAAGTATTTATATTATATTTTAATATTTCTTATATATACTTATAGTAGTAACTTACTATAGGTATAATATTTATTTACTATAGTTAGCTAATAAGAAGCTTACCTTTATAATTATAAAAGTACTTAAAATAAGTATATATTATAGCTAATTAGATAAGCGCTTTAGATCTACTAACAAGTTCTTAGCTTTTTATTAGTTTAAATTAACTATACATAGCTTTAGAAGTAGAGTTATTAGTATCTTTAGTTTAGTTTAGTATTATCTTTTTAGTAAAAGAATATTAAAAGATATTAGAAGGTATTAAGAGACACTAAGCTAGTCTTACTTAGAACTACTAGAATACTTTAAATATTAATTTAGAAGATATTACTATTAGTAATAAAGTTATTACTAGTCTATAAACTAACTCTATATTTATTTTAGAACTTTCTAGTTTATACTATTAATAGAAATTATTATTACTTTATTAAGTATACTAGAATAGAAATATTAATGTAACGTAGTTAAGTAATAAAGTATATAATTATAATATAGGTCTACCTTCTATATACTTTATTCTATAGTAGATAGTAGTATATATTCTTTTAAAGAATTTAGAAATTAAAACTAAGCTATAAAGTTTAACACTTTTAAATCTTATATAAAAGAATAGAAGTAAAAAGCTAGTATTTAACTTAAAAACTATAGAAGAAGAGTTATAAAATAGAATAAAGTACATATTCTATATATTTTTAAAAGAATATTTAGAAGTTGTATATATATTTTTTTATTTTTTAAAAACTCTATATAGAACTAGAAAATAGAGAAAGCTATAACTATAGAGAAATAGTTATAAATATCTAAGAACTTAAGTATTTAAAGCTGTTTCTAGAATAAAGATATAAAGTAGAAAGATAGAAAGATATAGTAGTTTATAACTTTAAATTCTATATATAAAAAATCTAATTTTATAATATAATAGCTATTCTAAGATAGTAAAAGAGTTTAAGATATATAATTATACTAAACTCTTTAGCTATAGTTATAAAAAAGTAAAAATATCTATATTTTCTCTTTCTCTTCTCTTTTATCTTCTTTATTTTTTATATCTTATGTATCTTCTATTTCTTCTATATCTTCTATATCTTCTATATCTTCTATATCTTCTATATCTTCTATATCTTCTATATCTTCTATATCTTCTATATCTTCTATATCTTCTATATCTTCTATATTTTCTATATCTTCTATATCTTCTATATCTTTTATTTACCTATTAATATAGCCTAGAAATTAATTATAAATAATAGAATATATAGTAATAGGTCTACTACTAATAGAACTTAGTATATTTATCTTATAGCTACTACCTATAATTATAATATTATCTTTATTCTCTAATAACTATAATATAATAAATATCTTTTATTCTCTTAATATCTTTAGTAGTACTCTAGTACTACTACTATTAATATAATAATATATACTTACTATAGATAACTTATAAATATTTTAATTTAATAATATTATTTTTTAAAACGTTTCTTAATACGTTTTTTTTAAAAAGAATATTATTATAAGTAAATATAAGTTTATATTATATAGCTAAAGTATAGTATCTAATCTATTCTAATTATATATATAGTAAGATATATATAAATAATATTAATACCTAGTAGTAAGTACTAAGTTAATAGTATATTAATAAAAATCTTTAGAAATCTTATAATATATATAGCTTAAGCTACTAAGTTATCTATAATATCTAGGTCTAAGTTATTAAATAAGAATTATATTTTATTTATAAGTTTACTAAAAGTAAAGTTCTAGTAAAAATTTATAGTAGAACTTACTTTTATATATACTCTTATAAAATACTTATAAAATTATAACTATTAATAGTTTTAGTAAATACTATATTTTTAGTAGAGTAAGCTTTAAAAGTATATATTATAAAAGTACTTTTAAAAAAAAAAATTATTAAATTTATTATAATACTATTTTCTAGAATAATTATAAAGAAATTTAGATAGTAATAATAACATAATTTAGAGAAAAGTAATTAGATAATAATAGAGTAACTTAGTAGAAGTCTAGTAAGTAAAATAATATTAATAGAATAAGATTAGTTTTTACTTATTAATATCTAAAAAATAAATATAAAGTTTAAAGTACTTCTATAGTATTAAGTTCTAAATATAAGCTACTTTAATATAGTCTTAGATTTTTAAGAGTAACTTATTAGATAAAAAAACTACGCTTTTACTAAGATTCTAGTATATATTTTAACTATAAACTTTTAAATATATTAACTTTTTAGTAATAAGCTAATAAGTATATATAATTATATTATAATTTTCTTAAAGATTAGTATTAAGATTCTTTTATAGTATACTTTAGTATTAAAATAGCTCTATAGCTAGCGTTAATTTAGAAGCTTTAATACTTTTAAACTAGTAGCACTAAAACTTTAAGTCTTAGTCTATCTATCTTTAGAGTAGATATAAGATCTAAGACTTAATAGAGCTTAGTAGATCTTACTAAAGCTTATTAGACTTAGATCTTACTATCTATATATATACTATCTTTAACTAAGAATAATATTCTAGTTATTTTTATCTATTTAGATTATTCTAGTCTAGTAGTAGTCTAGAACTATATTCTTAAAGTAGGTAAAATCTTTAGTTATATATTTTTAAATTTACTAGTAATAGATCTTACTTTTTTAGAACTAGCTTATAAGCTATAAAATTATTAGTTTTCTAAGAAATTAAGTAAAGTTATTATATATAAGATCTTATATAAAATAATTTTTCTATAGTTCTCTAAGTAGTTTTTACCTCTTTAGAATTAGTAGCTCTTTAAGCTATAAGTATTACTAATTAAGATTTAGAATTTTGCTTAATAATAGTTTTCTAAGATTCTTTTTTAGATAAAGTGTAAGAGAGAAGGTTACGCGTAAGCGATGTAGTTTTTGTAGCTAGCTAGCGTACTACAGTGAACTACAGAATGTTCGTCTACTTCGCGAATCTCCAGCTGTTTACAACGCCGGTGCGCTCCTCTTCTGCGACCAAAGCCTTGTTCTTCTTACTACACCACCATTTCGTCACCAAACATAGCACTATAGTCAAGCCGCATCCGGCGATGATGCAGCCGCCTCCGGTCTCGTACCTCGGCTCCTGGTTCCTCAAGAAGAAATACGGCGTGAACCAATGACTAACACTTGACACGCAGTTTGCGATCGCAATGAGTGCCGCTCTTTTCGTTCGTGGTCGCGGCACAACGGTAGTCTCCCACGAAAGCTGGATATTCAAGCCTACGAACGGGCCACAGCAGAGCAATACCATGGAGAAATACCGTGCACCTGTGTTGAGAGTGCTGATCATAATGATTGCGCCAATCAGGGTAGTCGAAATAGCGCCGATGATGTGGTAGCCATGCTCGAGCATGCGACCAGACGACCACGAGACGACGAGCGTCACAATGTAGGCGATGACGTATGGTGGAGCTTGTACAAGGTAAGTCTCGACCTCTCCAAAGCCAAGGGTGTCCATGATGGATGGGAAAAAGTCCTTGAACGACTGGGCGATAATCAGGGAGAAGTGGATGCCAGCAAACAGCCACGTGAACGGGTCCCGAATCGCCTGCATTAGGCCGCCAATGTAGTCGCCTTCGTCATCCTCCGTCACGCATCCGGAAGATACGGATTGTCGGTATTGCGCCATCTGCTGCTCTTCTGGGGTGAAGTAGTACGTTCCAGTGTTGTTAGGGAAGTTTGGTAGAAGCCAGAACCCAGGGATGGCAACCATGATAGACACGATACCCTCGAGCAAGAGGAACCACTGCCACGCCTGTAAACCCGCAATGTTGTCCATGTTGGTTAAGATGCCTGCTGCAAGGAGACCAGAGAAGACGTTTGATACGATGTTTCCCGCGTGCCAGATAGCCATGCGCAAAGGGCTCTCTTGCTTTGTATACCAGCTTGACGTCATGAGCGCCACGACCGGGAGGAATGGGCCTTCGGTGAACCCTACTAGGAAACGACAAAGCATAAAGTGCCAGGGTCGGGTGCAAGCAGGCATGCATATCGTGACGGAGGACCACGCGAGCATGATGCATGGCATCCAGATACGAGGCTTCTGCTTGGACATGATGATGTTGGCTGGCACCTGTGAGATAATGTATCCCACGTAGAAGAGCGAGATGCCAGCAGACCACTCCACATCCGTCATGTGGATATCATGCTGCATACCAGCAAGACGTGCATTTGAGACGTTGATGCGGTCGAGGTAGCTGTCGAACGTTAGTTTATGTGCTTCCGCGCCACAGTAGCTTGGAAGCTGCCTTACTTCATCAAGAGCATTAAGGTGATGATAAGCAGAAACTTCCAGTCGAGCTTCTTCAGAACAGCCTTGTTCAGCCTGTCAAGCTCATCTTTGGTCTTCCCTCGCAGCAGAGGGTAGTGTTGAAGGAAGGTCTCGGCTTCCGAAAGTCCAGCATCCTCCACCTTGATGACTTCACAACTCCCCTTCAACGATTTATCGTCGCTAGTCATGGAGGCGGTCGCGGGAATAGAGAATAGATGGATGGCGGATTTGAAGGAGGAAAGGCCCGAGCAGTGCGGTGTAAAGCAACGGCTCTTCGAAGGCAGCGGCTTCTTTATACCTGGCTACATGGGTTATCTTCTTCCAAATGTCGATGTAGTAAGCATCTGCCAATGCGCACTGCCGTCCTTCATGGTCTCGCTATAGCATCCTGTTTGGCTTCAACGACGTCCAGCGTGCGGGGATGGTTTGTGCCGTCCATGCCTTCCCCGGACCCCAGACGCGCTATGCTCCACGCGCCTGGGCGATTTCTGTGGATTCAACGATTCCGGTGGTCGCCCGATGTGTGTGACATCTCGGTGGCCATCCGAGGATTGCGCTACGCGTCGGTGGTCGCCCGTAGCGTCTCGTGGAAGCGGGGCAAGAAGAAACGCGTGAACGCGGACGCAGCTGGCAGGGGCGGCCGAGCGCTTGATGGACCCTTGCACGACTCAGGCACGGCACGCGGCTGACACACGTTCGCCTCGCCACCCCCCTCATTATCCATCGTCAACATCGACAACGCTGACGTGCCGCTCGCGGCCGGGCGCTATGTGCGCTGATGCTCGGCGCTTCGGTCATGGTCCGAAGGCATCACGGTGACCGGCTGCGGCCGCTGGCGTACACTACTATGCTGGGTAAGCTCATTCTACAGGAGGTTGCCTTCACGTACATATGGCAGTCGGGATTGCTACAACAAGAACTCTCGTATAGCTCAAAGTCTATCCAATCGCCTCTTGTTGAATCATTCATCCAACCCCAAAGCTCGATCACACCCGCAAACATGTCGGAACTCACTCTTCACAACTCATTCCGGGAGAAGATGCTCCGCGATGAGGTAGCCTACACGCTGTCCGTGAAGCTTGTTCGCAGCGTTGAGCTTCCGATGATGTCGAAGACCGCGGGATTTGATGGTATTCTTATCGACATGGAGCACTCAACCTTTGACTTGGACACGACCAGTACGTTCTCTCCTCAGAGCCCCGCCCCTCTCTAGAAACCTTCAAGCTAACGTAGGATAGGTCAGATATGTATTGCAGCTCTTTACGCCGGCATTTCACCCATAGTCCGCGTCCCATCCAAAGACCCCTTCTTCGTCTCTCGGGTACTTGACGGAGGTGCCATGGGCGTTATAGTCCCACACATCCGCTCTGTACAAGACGCCAAAGATGTGGTAGCCGCCGCCAAATTCCAGCCCCTTGGGCATCGCTCCTCGACGAACAATATGCCACAATTCCAGTACCGACACCTTTCTGCCAAGGCAATGAGTCCTGTGTGCAATCGCGAAACCCTTGTCATTCCCATGGTAGAGACGATTGAAGCAGTCGAATGCGTTGAAGAGCTAGCCGCCATGGAAGGCGTTGACAGTCTACTGATCGGCACCAATGACATGTGCGCCGAGCTGGGTATTCCAGGACAATACGAGAGCCCGCAGCTACTCGAAGTATATGAGAAGACGATTGACGCCTGCAAGAAGCACGGCAAATGGGTTGGCGTAGGAGGCCTGCACTCAAGATTAGACCTTGTGGAGAAGTTCTGCAAGATGGGCGCGCGATGGGTTATGGCGGCGACAGATGGACCGCTGCTACTCGGTGGAGCTACGAAGCGAGCAGGCGAGATGGCACAACTGAATGCAAGGGTCAAGAGTTCTACTGAGCCTGCCCAGCCTGAGACGAACGGAGCATTTATCGCGTCGGGTAACGGGATTATCGATGCATCAAAAGAAAAGGCTAGTGTGACAGTGGAAGAATTGAAGATGAACGATCAAGTCAACGGGCATGGGAATGTATTAGCAAGCTCATAGATGTCGACATCTTATATTCTATAACAGAATGTCGAAACACATATCCAATCTGGATGTACTCAACCGTGATGACATATATCAAATTCGCGATAATTAGATGTAAAGCGCTCGCTCGTAAAATAGTTCTAGCTGTGAGACCCGAGACGCGCTAGCTTCCGATTTGGTAACCGGTACCTCGGTTCCTTCACGACTTCGAAACCACCATCTTTGAACCCAGAGACTAACTCTACCATCATTCACCAACATGATAGACCTGCAATCGCAAGCCTGCGAAAGATGCTGGAAGCGGAAACAGAAGGTTGGTGGTCGCTCCTTCTTCGTGCATAAATGGCAGCACGTCAAGTCTGCTCGATACCTGTTTCCCCCCATAATTGGCGATCGAATCCGCGCACAGGATCACTGCAATTTCTTCACACCATCAAAAGACTAACTTAGTACCCAGTGCTCTCGAGATACGCCAACGTGTCAGCAATGTCGCGTCGCCGCATCGCAATGTGTGCAGCGTCGCCTTGGCTCCGTAATCGACGCTTCGGATCCGTCTTCCGTCTCATACATTGAGTCTTTGAAGTCGAGAATTGCCGCTTTGGAGGCCAGGAGCAACCGGCATTCCGAAATGCAGCACGAGGTCACGAACGATCAAGAATCACCGAATCAGCCTTGTAATAGCAATTTGTCCGCGTCTGGCACTCCCCAGGGGCCAAATGCTGGGACGATAGATTCATCGGTAGTCGAGCCCGGGTCGAGCAACGACTTACACCATACAATGCACGAAGCCAATTACTTGAGTCTTAGTGCAATGGCAGAGCCGACAGACCGACAGCCATTCTCGAACCAGGGACTTTCGTTCTCGACGTTATTTCTTGCCGCGGCGAGTATAGGCAACACCAACCCGAGCAGCCCCATCGGAACAAACCCATCACTTTCCGGGCCTATGGCAGACTTTCGTAACGAGTTATTCTCTCAGGGCAGTACACTGGATGGTGCTCAGGCGGCTGAAGCCTTCAGACGGTTTGTCAAAATAGCTCCCACAACCTTTCCCGTCATGACGCGCAGCGAGCTCGAAGATCTGTACAGTATCGTCGTGACGGCCGAGCGAGATACAAATATTGACATGATGATGGATGAGTCGCCAGAGAAGATCCTACTTGTCAGAGTAGGCATTGCGCTCGGCTTTCTGCTATCGCCAAATCACAGCTTCGCGGTAGTCTTGATATCTGAGCTAACAACAACGGCCTCGCAACTCATGCCACGCATACTCAGTCAGTCCAACGACTTGGCAGTCGTGCAGTGTCTCACAGCCCTTGCCATATGTTCACTCTACACAACGTATTGCGGATCGTCCTGGCATCTACTTGGACTGGCTATGACACGCTGCATCTCTGCGGGTATGCACACGTCTCGCGTCTCGGATATAAGCTCGGATAGCCAGAGTAAGAGGCAAAATGGAAGAGCTTTCTGGACGTTGTACATCCTGGACACTCACCTCAGTACGGCTATGGACCGGCCATTTTGTCTCAACGATGGCAATATCATGGTGTCGCCACCAGTGTCACCACAACCGAGAGGTACAGATACGGAACTGATCGCCCTGCGATTTTTGATCCAACATGCGCAACTCTTGCGCTCAATTCGAAAACATACCGATGAAGACCTGCTTTGCCATTTCGTCAATCTATGCCACTGGAGAGAGACATTGCCAAGAGCACTATCAGCAGGTGGTCTACTCGAAAACCAATTGCATGCCCGTGGTCTGGTAGAATTACTCAAGTGTCCGAGCTTCGCACAGGACCCAGGGCGAGACATGATGTTGGGCCGCATCGAGGAACACTTCGTCGGGTATGCGATATCCATCGAACATCAGCTCAGCAGTCAGGAGCTAGCGCCGGGAGCTCTCGATGGATATCTAATATTCTTCATCGGTGTATTTACCGCGTCGCAGCCGCCTACCCAGGAGCGACAAAGATGCGTGCTCCAATGCCTGAGCAGTCTCACTATTCTCTCGATGCACTACACTGCCTTCCAGGGCTTTCGGAACATACTCGTCGCAATGCAGTCTCGACCAACCTCAACAGAAAGTCTCAAGAGCCTAGTGAGCGCGTCTGAGATCGCGGTGTCGTGCCATGTGCGACGACTCATCTTCGGCAGTGTATGAGCGGGCAAAGCCAACCACAGCCGGATAACGCCCAAATCCTATTAAGACTATCTTGCCGCTTACGTAGTTTTCGCTTCTAGATCTAGTTCCGATGTGCGGAAATCATAGTGCGCGGTGTTCCAATCCGACAAGGCAGGGTGGCATCGAAAAGACATGGGTGAGGGGTCGTTTCGCTCGGGCAGTCGGACACCCCCCGAGGCTAGCGCAGCGGCCCTTTCGGTGGTCGTCCGACGAGCTCTGTCGATCCGCGCATGACCAATCCGCCGGTATACTGACACGGCACTGGCTTCTGCATCAGATCCAGATGTCGAATGTTCAAATGCCCGGCGTGTGAGTAGTGCGGCTATCCACATACATCTAGGTACACATCATCTTGGGTGTGGCTGCCATATACCATCAAGACGCGCAGTCCGACATTATTTTGGACTTCAAACTCCCCTTGCAGACTTATCTGGGTCGCTTGCTTCACGCGATCATTGTTATCATGGCTCCTGCACTCATCGAGTCAGAGCACACTTTCCCCGCTTCGTCACCGTCCAATGGGTTAGACAAGGCTACTGTTTACCTGCTCGATACATTACACCCCGAAGCTACGAAACGCGCCCAGTCGCTGTTCAACGCGATACTACCTTCAGACCCCAGGCACTCGGGATGGAAAGAGAGAGCCGAATACCTGATCATTCGCGGATCATACCTTACGGCAGAAGACATCGACGCCTGCAAGAACCTCAAAGCCATCGGCAAACAGGGCGTTGGAATCGACAAGATTGATGGCGAAGCCTGCAGAGCACGCGGTATCAAGATCTTCAACACGCCCGGAGTAAATGCGCAGGCTGTCGCGGAGACGGTGCTTACGCTCACGATGTCTGTAGCTCGCGAGGTTGGTCGCACAACAGCGCTGCAGAGTGCCGGGCTTAGCGTGCCGAAAGAGACCTGCTCGGGTTTGATCATCAACAAGAAGACGGTCGGGATCGTGGGTATGGGTAACATTGGCCGAAAGGTCGCGCAAATCTTCCAAGGCGGATTAGGGTGTCGCATCGTAGCATACGATCCACTACTGCCAAAGGATGCTTGGGAGGATATTGCGCATACCCGAGCAGACACTCTTGAGGAGGTTCTTCGAGCTTCGGATGTGATAACACTACACGTTCCTCTAATACCACAAACCCGGGGTCTCATATCCTATGAACAATTCAAGATCATGAAGCCTACTTCAATCTTGATCAACGCGGCCAGAGGCGGAATTGTGCATGAGGCCGATCTCGAACGCGCCTTGAGAGAAGGTCTGATTTGGGGAGCCGGTCTAGACTGCCACGAGCATGAGCCTCCGACCAAAGAGATCTATGGTAGTTTGTGGGAAACGGGACGGGTCGTGAGCACTCCGCACGTAGGTGCTGCAACGGCCGAGACCCAGATGGAGACTGCGATGATGGCAGTGGATCGATTGTATGATTATATCCAGACTGTCCGAGCGATCTAGCTAGGGTGCTGCTCACTGAAGCGTTGCCGTACCTTTTCTTGGCCGTTTTCTTTCTTTAGTTGTAGGAGAAAGAATTCCAATAATCTAAGTTAGTGTTCAACGAGCCCCAAGCATACTCGCCCAGTCCATATTCAAGTTGGTTCAAAAGGTCATTAGTTAGACCCATGCCGAAGTCTTGCGAATCTTGGTGATTTGGAAGGTCAGGAAAGTCCCCAAGTATGAAGTGATCCAGGTTTGCCCGTTCGTGCTGCTGGCCATCCGATTGTAAGTGATCTGCAGTGATGGTGTCCATGCTCGAGTGCAGCGAATCCGCGTTGAGGTGGTGATCGGGGTAGATTTGCGTATCATGGGTTGGAGGCTGTTGAGAACTTGGCTGAATTGGGTTTGCGGGGACATTTTCTGACACCTGTAACGCAGATGTAAAACGATCTTTGACGAACTCTTCCAGTATGACGCTGAAGACAGTGGCGAAAGAACCTGCGTCTGGCATTTTGTCCTTGAAGTAGTTTAACAATGAGCTGCAAGTGTCGAGTGTTGGCAGAGTTTCAGTGTTAGTGACGGAGAGCTCGTCATTGTCGCTCAAAACACCCAAGATAATGCAATAGATGACAGTAAGACCTGCGGTAAAGATCATCTGAAAGTAGCTGCGTGTCCAAGTGATAGCGTTTCTGCGTCGAAGGTCTGCATACAGTTGTATCGTATGTATCGCTGATTGATAGCACACTTTCAGTATCTCCCTTACAATGGACGTTCCGGAGAACTGCCGTGCTGGTAGGTTGTGCATGGCGCCACGGGCAAGCAGGAGACGGTCCTTCTCGTACATAAAGTCATGCCATTCAGACCGCTCGTATAGACATTTGGGGTCTACGAAGACTGGTACTGACGACCGCAAGGCGCGGAGCTCTTTGTCGGATTGTATGAATGACGAATATATGTGGCCTATCGATTGAAACCTGGAGGTCTGAGTGCTGTCTTCGCTATTATATGAGGCGGGCTTTCGACCAGTATAAAAGGCAGTGTGCACCCGAGAGCTTAGCTGTCGCAGCTTGATGCAAAACAGGTTGACTGACAGCTCGCTTGGGCTAACGTTCGTGGCGGAAGGAACATCTTCAAGTACATTAGCACCAGACGTTACGATTGTTTCGTCGTCAGCATCAATCGGTAGTGGCATGCTTATCTCCGACTCGAGAAGAGCGAAAGGGCGACCTAATATGCCCGAGCTGTAACGGTCGTGGACGTAGCACTCCCAGAATATCCTGCGCTGGTGTTGTTCTTTCAATGGGCTCAAGCCGTCCTGTGCCTTCGAATGAAGACCCCATTCAATGCACTGCCGCATACACAAGCGGGATATTTCCCATATCGATGCTCCAATGTGATGGTACATGCCGAATCTCGCTATCAGTAATAGGTTCTGGATAGCTTCCGCGTCTTTGATCAACGGTATGCTCGCAAGATAATGTTCAGCCGCAAGATAATACCCGTACGGATGCTCGGCACTTCCGCCATCAGCCTGACACTCGCGATGCCTGGTCGTATCGCTGATCGCGAATACCATAAAGAGGCGAAAGTAGTCCTGGGCCGAGGGTCTCTCTGGTGTTGGCGAGAGGGAGTAGACCCTGCTGAATACGTCTAGCATCTCGCTACGAAGGAGAAAAGTATGGTGGACGTGAAACCGATTGAAGTAGTTGTCAAACAATTGTCGTGCCTGCGCCAGTGGTGGTAGTGCTCGAGCGACAGGTCGATGCGTAGCAATACGAGGGCGCTTCGCAAGTTGCTCGAGGATTTGTGCGCGATGGTGTTGCCACTTGGTATCAGAAAGGATATTCTGCAAGAAGCCCAGGCCGCTGCCGTCGCCAACAAACCCGCTCTGGGTATCTGAGCTCGTTACCGTCTCAGGGCCTGTTGGTGTCCGATTGGCAACGTCCGATCTTTCGGTGGAGGCTGGTGTCGCAACGCCTGTGTCGTCAAGATCGCCCAGCCTACGCTGCAGGTTGAGTTCCTTCTCTTCCAGCTGCCGAATGTAGTCACGTGCATACTGTTCGCCAGTGATAGCATCGACGATGATGCAGGCGGCATTCCCTTTTCTACAGTTTGTGCATTTGGGTGCTTGTCTGTCGCATTTGACTTTGCGCAGTTTGCACTTCTGACATGCGGGCAGCTGGTATTCGCGCTCTTCCATCGTGATACATAGTTGTTGATGCTGGCTTGCAGGTCAGCGGAGGATGTTTGCCGAACCCACCTGGGCACCATTATCGACGTACCGGCTCACCAACGGACACACCCAAGTTGCGTCGCGGAAAGATCTCAGGCTCGAACGTGAAGCGTAGTAGAAAGTTCGTCGGATGTGATGGAGATGGAGAGGCTGGGCCAGTTCCAATTCTAGGGTACCGACCATTGGTGGCGCCGGCCTGGGGTAACAGCCGAGAGCATGCGGGGGCCGCCAAGTGAGCACGTCTCTCAGACCATCGCACCAGACCTCGGGAGGCTCGACCCTTTGAACACTTTAATGCCGACCATCACCTCTGGCAGGACAGCGAGAGCCGGATCTAGAATTTTGAACAACACCACTTTTTCATCCTAAAACGCAGTAAATAAATTCTAAGAAATATACAACATATACCCTACAAAGCTGCGAAGAAAACTGCATTTTTAGAATTGAAATTAGACGCGTTGTAGTTGAGATAGAGGGTCACCCACCCACCTATTAGCTTGCGTCCGGCTTTCGCTGTCTTGCTAGAGCATCACGTAAGTTCGCTTCCGCGGGCACGTCTTCCTCACATGAGACAGAATGGTAGAAGTAGGTGGTGATAATATAAGACTGGTGAGAAGCACTCCATTCATCTTACAATGCAATAGCTCGCCCTTCAAGTACTGCAGGCGTCTCTCTACGACATTACGGATATACCTCGATGAAATGACCTCTCAGCCCATACTCCGGATGAAGCGAAGTTCCGAGATGCCATCTGGGGATCCTTTGAACATGTCATCTCGGCGGCCAAAGGCTGTCAGGGAAGTCGAAAAGAGCCAATGTCTGTTGTCATTAGACTATACGCTGTGTACGACGGGCGACCTGAGAATACACGCGCAATCGACTACGGGTTGCTGGGTTCCGGACGATCCGTGAGCGCCTTAAACTTTGAAGATTAAGCCGTGCTCGGCCCTTCATCGGCATCTGTGCATACTAAGGTACAAAGTACATTGATTCCCCTTGCCGGTGGTTCTTTGCCTCGTTTCGAACAACCCCAATATCTGTCTTCAAATCAGAAAAAGCAATTCCTCTCTAAACATCCGATACCATGGAGATGATCGTTGGAATGGTAAAGAACAAGTGGGGCGCTCTGCCCAAGGAGTCCACTGAGTCCTTTGCAGGGCGAAATGTCCTAGTCACAGGCGCCACCTCTGGGCTAGGGTATGCGGCAGCAGCCAAGTTCGCGAAGCTGGGAGCATCAAAGATCATCATCACAGCCCGAGACGAGGCCAAGGGAGCGGCGACCAAGAGCAAGCTCGAAGCAGATGCCGGCGAAGCTGTCCACTTTGAAGTCTGGGATCTGGACATGACTTCTTACGATAGTGTCGTCAAATTTGCGCAACGAGCCGTCAGCGAACTCGACCATTTGGACGTCGCTGTCCTCAACGTTGGAATCTTCAACACCGTCTACCAACAGTCGAAGCATGGCTGGGAGGGAGACCTACAAGTCAACACACTTTCCAGCATTCTGCTCGGTATACTCCTTTTGCCGAAGTTGAAAGAATCGCAAAAGCATACAGGGAAGATACCTGTACTGCAGTTCGTCAACTCGGGCATGCACACGGTGATGAACATCTCCGATGACGTTCGAAACAAACCCGCGATCCTGCCCGAGTTCAACAGGGAAGAAACCTTTGCCGGCGCGCAGAAGCAGTACGGTTATTCGAAGCTTCTCCAGAGATACGCCATCATAGAGCTCGCGAAGAAAATCCCGTCCAGCGAAGTCATCATTACGGCAACGTGTCCCGGCGCAGTCATTACGAACATCGACCGCGATATCAAGTTTCCTGGTGTCAAGATCGTACGGGCGATCGTGCATACGTTGGCGTTCCGAACGGCGGATCAAGGAGCCAACATATACATTACTGGCGCGTCGCAGAACGAGGAATTGCATGGGAAGTTCTGGGCGAATGACAAGATTCAGACTGATAAGCCAAATATCGTGGCAGAAGAAAATGAGAAGCTTGCGCTGAGGGTGTGGAATGAGATTGTAGAGGAACTGGCAAAGCATGTGCCGGAGGTCAAGGAGCATGTCTCATAATACCTTCCAAGTAGTCTGTTCGTAGTAGCGTCGAATGTATTTTACCGCTCAAACAGATTCGAAATGGTCCACGTCGTGTTCAGCGCAGGATATGCATCCACTTGCGTCAGGATGTTCTCAATGCTGATTTGCAGGCTGATTCTACCGGTGGGAGCGTAGGAACGACAACGCATTAGACAAAATTGCTCGAGTGAAAGTAAAAGATAGCGCGAAGGGGAAGTCATGTGCCGGACGATGTAGGTTGTTGACGTGCAGTGCATGTAGTCGGAGAAGATGGTAGAGAGCGGAGGGGGCTAACGCACGCTTTGACCACCAGCTCCACCAAAAAAGTTCAGCGGCAGGCGCGAACTTCAGTGCAACCATTTGCGCATTCACCCGCCGCCAGCCTTTGCCAGACATCCAGAGCATGGCGCCGCCTTCCCACTCGCCCGACACGTCAATCTCTTCCCACACTCTCTCCATCGGCTCCATTCAACCGCCGCCCATGGAACTCCAACCCGCCGCAGCGACTTCGCCTACAAGTCTGCTCACCAAGCCGCTAGCCTTCCTCCAGCCCACGGCGCAGCTCAATGCGACTTTCCTTGCCGCTGCGAAGCGATATCTCGATCCAGTAGCCGCCGGCGTAAGCGCGTCGCAATCACAGCGACAACAAGATCTGCGCAAGAAGCGGAAGCGGGGCGGCGGCTACGATGACGATATCAGCGTGCTACACCTGAAGAAGGTGCACTTGGACGGATTCGGCGTAAACCAGGTGTTCGAACAGACGCGCAAGATCGTCGAAGCGACAACGGATGAGATTGAACTTTCTTTGCCCGACCACGACGGTGGCCTTGTGCCTATCCGTCATGGCGAGGAAGACGACGACGAGGGCATTGAAGAGGCCGAGGAGGAGTACCACACTGAATCAGACATTGGCGAAGAGGGCGTGGACTGGGAATACGATGGTGTGGACGAAGACGAGGACGAAGACGCGCTTGATGGCGAGCCGGACGAAGAGGACATCGACATGGAAGATGGAGCAGACGGCATCTTCTCCGACGATGCCTCAGACGATGCGCCCGCAGAAACCTACCAACCCGACCCCAACGGTCTCAACGACGGATTCTTCTCCATAGACGACTTCAACAAGCAGACTGACTTCCTAGAGCAGCAGGATCAGAGGGGAGAGGGTGTGGACAGCGACGATGACGAAGTAAACTGGGAGGCAGACCCCATGGAAGACGGCCCATCCACAGGCAAAGCCAATGGGATCGCAGGAGATGCATCCGACGATGAGTCTGACGAGGGCGGACCAACCTTCGGCAACGTTGATCTGAACGCACCGGAAGGCGACAGTGGCGATGAGGACGACCTTGAGGATGGTGACCTGGACGGTCTTGACACCGGTATGAACGCCAACAACGTCATGTACAAGGACTTCTTCGCGCCTCCTGCACAAAAGGCGAGCAAAAACAAGAATGGCAAGAAGCGCGGACGACCCAACCCCCACAACTTCCCGGAGAAGCAGTCGCAACCAGCCGAGGAAGTCGAGGAGGACGTGGAAGGAACCATGGCCAGGGTACACCGAGATCTCTTCGAAGATGACGATGACATGGAAAGCGATGGCGACCTCTCCGACGTAGACCCCTCAGACCCGAAGTCGAGACGATCAACACACGAGCGGAGACAGGCCAAGATCGCAGAGGAGATCAGGAAACTCGAAGCCGCCAACGTTGCAAAACGAGAATGGCAGCTATCTGGCGAAGCACGCGCAGCAGATCGACCAGTAAACTCGCTTCTCGAAGAGAACCTCGAGTTCGAACGAGCCGGCAAACCCGTACCAATAGTCACACAAGAAACCTCAGAAGACATCGAAGCGCTCATCAAGCGCCGCATCCTCGCCGGCGAATTCGACGAGATCCACCGCCGCCGCCCCGACGACCTCGCCACCGGCCCCCGACGCGGCCGCTTCGAGCTCGACGACACAAAGTCCGGCAAAGGCCTCGCCGAAATCTACGAAGAAGAGCATCTACGAGAGACAGACCCCAACTTCGTCGAAGCCAAAGACGAGAAGCTGAAGAAGGAACACGACGAAATCACTGCGTTGTGGAAGAGCATATCCGCCAAACTCGACTCCCTCAGCTCCTCGCACTTCAAGCCCAAGCCCGCAGCACCCAACCTAGAAATCCGCACTGATGCGCCCGCCATCGAAATGGAAGATGCGCGGCCCACGGCCGGCGGCGAAGTCGCGAGCGCAAGTATGCTCGCGCCGCAAGAAATCTACAAGCCGGGCGAGGACAAGAGCAAGAGTGAGATCGTTACCAAGAGCGGCATGCCAGTTGCCCACGACGAGATGTCGCGGGAAGAGAAGATGTCGAGAAGGAGACGAGCAAAGGAGAGGGCGAAGAAGGCTGGGCTTAATAAGCCGGTGCAGAAGAAGACGGAGGGCAAGGAGAAGAATAGGGGAGAGAAGAAGCAACTTGTGTCGGATCTTAAGAAGGGTGGTGTGCAGATTATTGGACGGAAGGGTGTTATTACTGATGTGGAGGGTAAGGAGGTTAAGGAGGCTGCGAAGAGGGGCGCAGGCAGCTTTAAGCTGTGAGGAGATAGAATGGGAATGCAAGTCGAATTATGACATATTCGAATTCGTTGCAGCAGGTTCTATTCACTCGATTCTGAAGCGCTGGTATGCGTCGTTCTCCCGTCTGAACTTGCAGTCGTCTCTCAGTGTATGTTGCTTCAATCCGGATTCGTTTGGCAATGGCACGCTACGTACCTCATACGGACAAGCATAGTGGACATAGTTTCGTTACTCAAGAACGTTCATTTGCAATATATACATCGACTTTATCATTCCATCATATACACATTACCCATCCCATATCATCCCGTGTCATCTCCCCCTCACAGCACAACCATGCCAACCGCACACCCCGCTGCCCCAAGCACCATCCCCCAAACACTCCAAGCCCCTACAAAACTCGCCTGACTACTACTCGGCTGAGCCTTATCCGTCACACCGGACTGGCCACTCGCAGTCGCCGTACACTGCTCCCCACACGCATACCCATCGGGACAGCAATTGCCTCCCTGATCCGCGGCGCAGCTATACCACGCACTCGGACAACTTCCCTTCCCTTCCCCAGTCCCCGCACCCGTAGGCGCAACGATAACAACACCATTCGTATTCACAATAGTATCCGTCTCGGGTAGCGCACAAGACCCCGTGGTCTGGCAATCGCGGCCGACGCGGCAGCAGCCCGAGGGATAGTACGCGCTGCAGACGTAGAAGCCGGCGGGGCAGACGTTGTCGGTGGGGGAGGCGGCGTCGGTGGTTGTTACGGCTGCGCTGGTGGGGCGGACGGGGGCGTCGGGTGCGCGCGTGGAAGACGGGTTGTCGTCGTCGCCGAGGCAGGAGGCGCCCGTTGCGCAGGTGCGGCCGTTCATGCAGCAGCCGCCGCCGAGGGAGGCGGGGCACGAGAACCAGCCTGTTGAGCAGGTGTATGCGGAGCGGGAGGTTGAGGTGGAGGTTGGGGAGGGGGTGCTGGTGCTGGTGGAGGTGGTTGGAGGGATGGCGGCGGCGGTTGTGGTGGTTGAGGTTGAGGTTGGAGTCGCGGAGGTGGAGGGTTGGATGTAGGCTGTTGATGTGAATTCTGCGACGCCTGTTTGTGTTAGCATCCAATTCGGTAGTATCATGGAGTCTTGAACTTACATCCAATACCCTGACACTTGAAGCCCGGCAAACAACATCCTCCATTCTGCGCATCAGGACAACTCGTATACCCACTCGCCTCATCACAGCTCACACTGCCCGCGCAAGTCTGGCCCTGGGGACAGCATCCCACATCGCCTGCACTTGAGCTCCCAGAGACACTAACACAGGTGCTGCTCGTGCCACAGCACACATCCGGCGCGCCAATGCTCTCGCAACTCGTTGTTCCATCTGGACACTTGAACTGGCGGTTCAGAAGAATATCTCTGATATGCATGCGCGCCAGCCAATCCGACTGAGCCAGCGGCCGTAGCGGCGAAAGAGCCTGCGACGTCGTATTGCCAAAGACGTCGTAGTCTGTTCTCTTGGACGACTGCAGCGACGGGGTGTCCGCGGCGAATATCCAATTGTCCAGCATAAACATCTCGCCCTCGTCCATGCTCATCTTCTTGACTCCGACTGGCTTCTCATATTGCAGCCGCTGCTTGACGCTCAACCCCCTCTTCACATGTTCCTCATCTTCAGGGAAGTATTTCAGGTGTCTGGGTACGTTGTGCGGCCATTGCGGTGGTGATTCGGCGAGTGTGGGTGTTGCGCAGAGGGCGATGATGGCGGGCGGGAGGGCAAGTAGATGTGGTAGATACATTGTCAACGTCAACCAACGTCAATGTGTCAACGTCGGAGAATAATTTGGTTCGGAGCAGGTGCAGGAAGAAGCACCGCAGACGAACTTGTGGGAAAGTGTGGTTGCTGGCTCGTTGTGGTTGGGATGTCAGTGGCTGGTGGAGCGCACCGGAGCTACGACTCAGGTAATTGGCGAGGCTGGGATGCGTTGGCGCCTCACCGCCGATAGGTGGGCAGGGTGCATCCTGGAGCCCGCCGTTACTGCGACGATGAGGCTCGTTTGGCTAGTAGTATGGGCTAGGATGCTGTGTGGTTTACTAGTGCTTTGGGGTGTTTGGTGCTTTAGAAGAGGGGACTGCCAAACGTCATGGCGGCATGCATGTTCCGCTGATTCCGGACTCTCATCTGCAGGGGCTTGTTGACCTCCATCCAACATCCTCAACCATCGACGCATCTACTACATGGTCAGCATGAGAGTTACCTATTAACCGAGCCGAATGTTCAGCACCTTCGCCTCTGGTCAGGCTTCTTGATCTCAGCGCGGTGTCACTGAGCAGCCCACCCAACGAACACAGAAGCCGGTTGCACGGCCAATTCCATTGTACATATATTCAGATGATGCATAACGCGAGGGGAGATCTCCGTCAATGACCACCGACCGCTTGCCACAGCCAGTCGGATGGCTAGCCTACTCCTTTTTCAACCCACCAAGATAGTGTTGCAGCGCGTATCGCGCGGACCTCCGTTTCCTCAGCCCGTCGTACCAACTGGTCATCTTATACAAACGACCCTGTTGTACCACCTGAGTCTGTCGAACAGCACGACTCTTCCACACCGATCAAGCCTGCAGACCCTTGCGGGCCTTGCGCTCGCTCATGCGCTGGTTCTCCAGCATGGCCACCCAGATGAAGCAGGGCACAAATGCACAAGTCCCCATCAACACCATGATTTTCTGCGCGTCGCCGAACGCGTGTACCACGGCCTGACGCTCCGGACTACCCCATGGCAATGACAATTGCGTAGTGATATCACCATAGATCTTTGGAGCCAGGTGCTTCGATTCTTCAGGGAGGTATTCGACGAGCCTCTTGGGTACGATTTGAGCCCAGAGAGTGCCGCTAACAGACTGGCCAATCGCACCACCAACAGCCGTAACGAGGTTGAGAAGCGCGATAGCAACAGCGACTTGGTCGTGCGGTACAGCCATCATGATAGCAACTTGCTCCACGTTGTAGAGCATAGCGCTCGCCATGGCGCCGAGTACCTCCACCAGGATCAGGATCGCTATCGGGGAGTCGGGTGTGCGGAGATAGATCAACAGGCCAGTCATGAGTAGTTGAGTGGGGACGGCGATGACGGCACCCCATTTGTAGGTATCGGTGTACTTCATGGCAAAGCTGATGATGATTGCCCAGGTGCACGAGACGATGTTGAAGATGTTCGTGATATATCCGGCCTTGGAAACGGAAAGCTGGAACACGACCTGAAGGTATGAAGAGTACATCATGCGGTATGAGCTAGTCCTGATGTCAGCACAGATGTCTCGCGGGTTTTGGAGGACTTACTAAAAAGCGATCCAGGAGTTGCAACCGAGCAGACATGCCGCGATGATCGAGTGGTTCTTCATGAGGTAGTATGGGAAGAGGGCATGGCTAGCGTAGTAACGCTCCCAGGCGACAAAGAGTAGGATGAGGCAGATTCCGAAGCTGACCATGCATATGAACATTGGAGAGCCGAAGCCGTCCTTCTGGTAGACTGCAAGAGGCCACGGAAGAAGAAGCAGGGAGAATCCACCGGTGATGAGTATGACCCCGATCACTATGACTATTAGCAGGGAATGGATGTCTCACTACAAGTTGAACTTACCGTCAAACTCGGTACACCAGTGCTTGATGCTCTGCCAGATCGTTCTGCCACTCGGCTCACGCGAGATGACGCCCATCTTTCTTGCTCGCCTCCCCATGAGCCAGAAGACCAGCCAGAATGATATCGAGAAGACTGGGGTCATGATAGCGAAAGATCCGTAGCCCCAACGCCAAGTGCTGTGGTTGAGCCAGGTTTCACCAAGCTTGGGACCAGCCTAGACACGATGATGTTAGTATACGTCCAATCAACTTCCAGAAAGGGGACTTACGAAGGTGTTGACAACGTAGGGGAATCCGGTGAACGCCATCCAGATCAAACGGTTCTGCATAAGCGCGGTATCGGCGATGAAAATGTTGAAGATGTAATCGACGCCGTTCATGCCGGTCCAGTAGATGACTTGTGCAGCGCAAAAGGTCTGGACGTTTTGGCAAAGAGCCATGAGAATGAGCGCTACAACAACACTAGTCAGACGTGAAACATGTCGGCTGATCTGGAGTGAATGAACTTACAAGCTACGATGAACATCAAGCAAAGAAGAAAGCCATGAGGTCGTCCAACGATATCGATGAACTTGGCCAGCGGAAGCTTCGATACACCTCCGACAATGTTTGCAACGATATCGGTAATAGCCGTAAGACCGTGCATCATGAAGGCCGAGGTGACGTAGGGTCGCCATGAGAAGTTGGTTTGTTGTTGGAGAGAGTTAACGAAAGAGATGAGCATGATCCTATGGGATGTAAGCATTTCTGTGTGTATCATAGCAGTACGCAGCATCAATGGGCAGCAGATCAACCGCAAGAACGAGACGAACTTACGCAGCATAAGCGGCAATGAGCCATTTCTTGGTCCAGACAACAGTCAGGCCCTCCATATCAGCCGGGCCCTTGGCCTGCTCCGCGACGCCGTCCTCAGCAGCAGGATAGGTGTTCATCGAGACATTGCTGTCGTACTTGGCCGTGGTGCTCGGCGGCTTCACCGAAGAAGCATCGGCAGCGATCTCGGGTGTGTCGCAGAACTCGCGGCGCTCAGTGGGAGTCATCCCGGCCATCTTGTCAATCTGGGGGACGTATCCGCTCGCCATTTTGTACCTGCGGTCGCTGGTACTGCGCATTATGTTTAGTTTCTTCATCTGCGGCTGCAATTGGGGAAGCTAAGTACCTTGTCGCGGAACAAATGCGACGGAATGGCGATAGCGGCGAGTTTGGGTAAAGAGCAAACTAATTGCGGCTTGCGATTGAGTGTATGGTTGTTTTGCTTGGCTGACGCGGCGAGGAGCGTTCTAGAGACGCAGCAGCTTGAGAAATTGCGCACGGACAGTGAAGGTGACGGGGAGAAGAGGAGGAGAACGGAAGCGGAGGATAATGCCTCACGGTGATAAACAAAGAATGCGGGGTAGTCGTCATTTCCGGTGAGCACATTGTCTTAATGGGGGATATGGAGACGTGTAGGGCAGGAGCGTCATACTGTTACTGTAAGGTAGTCACGATGGTGGTTGAGCGCAAACATGTCACTGCATGGCCTTTGTGCAAGAGTGCGCATCTCCGCTCAGGTACTATGATGCTTGTCAGGACATTGATACGCGTGTCGTAGAAGTGCTCATAGCAGTGACCTTCTTGGAGCTACATACAATAAGCTGGTATCATCGTCGTTGTTGACATAGAGCAATGAGCCGGCTCACGATCTACGTCAACCTGAAACCAGGGTCCATTTCACCTCGGATAAACGCGGCTCTCTTAAAGTCTGGTGGTCTACCTTGTTTTTCTGGGAGCATACGAGCCGTGTAAACGTGACTACTAGAAGGTGTTCTGACCACGCGGACCTGGCGGCCAGAGAGATTTTGACAGTGAAGTCGCTTGCAATGGTACCTCGAAAAGGATAGTTCAGGTCTGCTCTAGTATAACAAACTCATGCCATACGCGTGGCTACATGTTGAAACAGACCAACTGCCTCGGTCCTGAAAAGGGTACTCTGCTGTTCCGTTGTCTTGGTCATGTTCTTCATCAAACACATGTTGACAACCCCCAAGATTTATTGCATGCGAACGCCCCTGCATCATGCTGCCAGTGCTCTCCCCTAAACGTAGCGCCAGAACTCCCAGAACCGCCTCATCAGACTCACACACTATGAGGTCTGTAGGCTGATCTGCTCAACTCCTCTCGACACTTCCTCCTCCGCGGTCTTGGCTGCAGGTCCGTCCTGGCCCTTCTCGGCAGCTTCAACACCCTTGTCAGCACCGGCAGCCTTCTTCGCTTTCTTGCGCTCTTTCTCTGCCTTCTTAGCGGCCGCCTTCTTGGCCTTCTCCTCCTTGGCTTTGCGAGCCTCCTCGCCACCAAACTGCTCGCGCCATTCTTGCTCTTTCTCCGGCTTGATTTGAGTGAAGAGGTAACCGGCCGTTCCGATCTTGTGGCCGACGGGGAGTGATTGCGCCTCCCACTTGTCGGGAATGATGAGGAACTTGGCATTCAGCTGGGAGAGGATGGCGGCGGCGGTATCGGGCCTGTATCGTGATTAGCCGTAAGTTCTGCACTGGGACGTTTCTGTGCTGCTCGACCACAATGAACAGTCATGTGATGGAGAGATTCAAGACTTACATGTATGGTTCGATCAAACTGGCGAGAAGGTGGATCTGGCTCAAAGCGAGCCCAACGACAGCGGCGCAACGATCCGGCTGTTCTGTAGCCAGCTTGTTGTCAAGTCGGTTGTCTTGCAGCAGCAAGTTACCCAAGCTCGAGACATGGAGCGCGGTCGCGAGTGCGGCACGAATCTTGACATCCTCCAGCTCGGTAATGTACGTCTTCAGCAGATCGTTAACCTTCTTCTTGTGTTCCGTGAAGTACTCATCGTCGTACTTGGTCCAGTCAGGTACGACCGAATCGTAGATCTTGGCGTTGTTTACGAATTTGATCACGCGGTTGATGAAGTTACCCAGGTTCTTCAGCAGCTCGTTGTTGTTTGCGGCAATGAAGCCGTCCCACTCAAATTCGGTATCTCCAGTTTCCGGCCGATGTGAGAGGAGGTAGTAGCGCCACACGTCAGATGGAATGCCGGTCTCCTTGGCGTTGTTGCCGAAGACACCAATGTTCCTTGACTTCGAGAACTTGCCCTTCTCATAGTTCAGGTATTCTGTGGTTGAGATGGTATTGAGCATGGTCCAGTTGTCCTTCGTACCGATCTGAGAGCAGGGGAAGACGACCGTGTGGAACGGCACGTTGTCCTTGCCCATGAACTGGTAAAGCTTGACGTGTTCGGGGTTGTGCCACCATTTCTTCCAGTCCTCGGTGTAGGTTGCTGTAATGGACACGTATCCTATGCAGGCGTCGAACCATACGTACATGACTTTGTCCTCGTAGCCCTGATACCGGTCAGCTGAATTTTGTCGTGTTCAAAAGTGCGTCGTACCTCGAGCGGCACCGCAGTTCCCCACTTCAGATCACGAGTGATACCACGCGGCCTTAGGCCCTCCTTCAACCACGATGAAGTAATGTGAACACCGTTGGAGCTCCAGTTACCCTCCTTGCTGGCCTTCTTGAACCACTCCTCTTCTGATGGCTGCAGCTTGTCTAGGCAAAGATACACGTGCTTGGTCTCGCGAGGGACGGGTGTGGCTCCATCAAGCTTGCAACGCGGGTTCTTCAACTCCAGGGGGTCGAGAAGATGTCCGCACTTGTCACACTGGTCTCCACGCGCGTCTTCGTATGCGCACAACGGACATGTGCCCTCGACGAATCGGTCCGCAAGGAAGCTTTTGTGTGTCTCGCAGTACGGCTGTGTTGTGGTCTGCTCCTCCAGGAATCCATTTTTGTATAATTTTGTGAAGATGTCTTGCGCGATGTCGGTCTGTTGCTGTGTGGGTGTGCGTCCGAAGTGGTCAAAGCTGATATTGAACCACTTGTAGACCTCGCTGTGGAGCGCGAAATACTTGTCGCATAGCTCTTTCGGGGTGACCTTCTCTTCTATAGCCTTTGTCTCCGTTGCTGTGCCGTATTCGTCTGTTCCGCAGACGTATAGTGTGTTGTACCCTCGGGCGCGTGAGAAACGAGCGAAGACGTCGGCGGAAAGTACGGAGCCGACGATGTTGCCCAGATGCGGGACATTGTTCACGTAAGGGAGCGCGCTGGTAATGAGCACGTTCCGCTCGCCCTCGACGGGCAGAATCTTCTTGGTTGTCTCAGTCATGGAAGGTTGTAAGCTGTATTGAGTCAGCTTGTTGTGGTGAATGGGGGAATGACGATGTAGCTCTTACTATGGTGTATCGGGATATGTAGTCGAAGTCGAAGAGAATGGGAGGAAAGCGAGCGCGCAATGGAAATATATGCAGCTTCACGTTTCTTTGGTTGAGTAGCTGAGTCAAACGCGAATGACTGCACGCACGACGGGTGTGTGGTAGCTGCCCCGCCTAAACTTACCCCACCAGCCAGTGACGCCACAGGTGGCTGAACCCTGACTTTGAGCTTTGCAGCAAAAAGGACTGCATCGCGTTCGAGAAGCTGAAATCTAACGAATTTCGCTTGAACAATTTACAGAGGCCTGAATCATTATCTCCTCTACAGAGCACCAAGGGTGATTTTCGAACAGAGGAATTGCTTCAAGATTCATCCGTATGATGAAATACTGAATACAGTCATCACTCGAAGACTTATACTGTGGCACCACAAAAGGGAGGGAAGCGCACCACCTAAACTCTCGCTCAACTGCACTGCTTAGAGTTATCTTGAAGATGGCATCCCAACCCACCAACCCACCAACCACCCGCACCCCCTCACCCGACCCCTTCGACGCCCTCCTAACCCTAGAAGACACCCTCTACACCACCGCCTACAACCTCGGCGTCTCCGACGGCGCCCACGCCGGCCGAATTGAAGGACGAATCTTCGGTTTGGAAAAAGGCTTCGAGAAGTTCGCTTCATTGGGCGAGCTCCACGGACGGAGTGTAGTCTGGGGATCACGGTTACCCGGTCTCACATCCAATATCGTATCGAAAGAGGAGGAAGCTGGAGGTATGACGCTGCCGCAGTTAAAGAGTAATGAGAGACTACGCAACAACACAACACTCCTGCACTCCCTAACCGACCCCCTCACCTTCGACACCGCAAACACCGAAGAAGGCGTCGCGGATTTCGACGATCGGTTCAAGCGCGCTGGGGCGAAAGCGAAAGTCATTGAGCGGATCGTCGGCGAAGCCGAAAGTAACAGTGCCTCTACAAAGTCACCTGGTGGATCACGATCACCAGCTCGAGGGAAGACAGGGCCGGTGAGAGTGACTGGGCAGAATAAGGCTGGTGGAGCGAAGAAGGGGGATGATAGTATAGAGGATTTTGCAGGGTCGAAGTTGTTGCGCTGAGGCGATGGTTCTGAGCATACGGCTTGAGTGTGGTGACTTCGGGCGGGTCGGGCGGCGATGAGCCCTGTCTGTCTCGATGGGGAGAATGGTAGATGAGGATCTGCGCTCGTATCATCTGGTATCCCGTACCTGCCTCCCCTGGTAGAGCGGACTGAGCCATCGTACCATTCCCAAGATTATGGCCTGACATTGCTACACCGGCGGAAAGAGCGAACTACCAGGCAAACGGGACAAGACACCAAGCCATCATACAGTCTCCAGTTGCAAGAATGATGGAAAAGCACTAGGCTTCAAATTACTCCGCTATCCTAGAAGGGGACCCGGGCACAACCCAAGGTCTTAGCTCAACCACTACACCGTGCTATGACATACGAGATGAAGAAAGATAATAAGAATCCATCGTAACTAAAAGGATATTGAGAAAGGTGTCAAATCGAAAGTGTGCCGCAAAGTCTCCTCCTCTCCCTTTTCGTGCTAGATGATGCACTGGTATCAAAAACATGTCGCAAATGCCCCCTCTTGCGATTGACGCACACCTAAACCACCTCCGCTCAGATAGCATCGATCATAGGGACAGGCCTTTCCATGCGTGGCTCCATACGCGGTGGTGGAGGGCCGTTGGGCTTGCCCCCGCTACTGTCGACGCGGTTATGATTCGGGAACTCCTAGTACCCGTTCATGGTCATGCGCTGGCTGTTCCTGCTGAGCTCGCGGTCGGCAGAGGGTGAGATGGGGCGCGAGGAGTGGCCCTGGTGAGAGCTCTCCTTGAGGGCAAGCAGCTGCTTGGCGCGGAACGACTCGTAGTGGATTTGTGCGGTCGTCTCGATCAGGTCTTGCAGGTGGGTGCGGGTGAGGAAGTTGCGGAGGTAGACGAATTCGCAGTGGTTCTCGTCCTCGACTGTGGGGTGTTAGTGGAGTGCGCGTGGAGGAGCGTTTGAGATGGCCTACCGTTGATGATGCCCCACTTGTTCTGGCGACCACGGACGTTCCTGCCGTTGACAACAACGGTCCTCTCAGAGCCGACGACGGCAAAGGGAAGGAGTTCCTAGTGGAAGTTAGCAGACGTCTAGTCGCACCTCGACATGTCCCTCACCTTAATGGCCTGCTTTGCCTGGACTTCCTCGTTGTCATCCTCCTCGTTGTCGTAGGGGTACATGCGCAGGTTGTGGAACTGGAACTCCTCCTTTATCCTGTGCTTGAACTCGGCACGCTCCTCCAGGGTCAAGCTGTCGCTCTTGGCAATAACGGGCACGACGTTGACAAACTCGCTGAGCTTCTTGAGGACGACAATGTCGATGGGCTTGAGGGCGTGGCCAGAGGGCTGGATGAAGAACAGGCAGCAGTGGATGCGCGTGTCCTGGAGGTAGCGCTCACGCTGGGCGGTCAGCTCCTTGCGGAGGTAGGCGCTGTGCTGGTCCTTGATGTACTTGACAATGGGGTCCCAGCAGCGCTCGTTGTTGATCAGGTCACCGTAGCCGGGCGTGTCGACGATGTTGAGGCGCAGACGCACGCCGTTTTCCTCGATGATGTGTGAGACGGGGTGGATGTTGGTGGTGCTGCGGACCTCCTCGTCGGGCTGGAAGCGGCCCTTGGAGTCCATGAGGTGCGAGGCGAAGAGCGTGTTGATCAGTGTCGACTTGCCGAGACCAGTCTGTCCTGTACACCGTCAATACCAATGGGGACATGGTGGAGGAAGTAGCTTACCAACGCAGATGACATTGAACTGGAAGCCCCGCTTGACCGACTTGCGCTCAATCTGCTTGGTGATGCTGTCGAAACCGACATAGCTGTCCGGGAAGATGGGCTGCGACTGGTTCTGGTTGTATGCAGCAGCCATTGTGGATGATGGGAGCCTCGGGGCGCGGACTGGGGGTGATGGAGGTGGGTGGGTGAATGGGAATTAGGTTGGGGAGAGGAGGGTCGGAGGTGTCGTCGTAATAGAGTAAATAGTCAGGGTCGCTGCGCTGGCGACTTTCTCGTGGAGATGCAGGCGCGGGAAAGGGGGCAGCTAGGAAGCGAAAGCGCGCTAGTGGGAGGGCGGTAAGGCGCGACCTGCAAGCTCGGACTGGGGTCACGACATTTTACAACACCATCACCGGCATCGCCATTTCGCGGCCCTACGTAATCCCGTCGCAGCCAGCCACCGCTGAAGTCATGGCACTCACCCGCCCGCTCCCTCCGCTGTGGCAGACGCTCCTGCCGGGTCTCAATGGCCCAATGCGGCCCATCCTCAACACGCCTTTCCTTCAACGCCTATCACAACCCTTCGGCGCAACCAACACACCATTCGGCGCACTCGCGATACCGTCACTATCACTCCCCTCAATACCGTCACTATCCGATATCTGGGACGGCATACTCAATGCGGTGCCCAAGAAGAAGACGTCATACCGCAAGAAGCGCCAACGGTTCATGGCGGGCAAGGGACTGAAGGACATCACATCGCTGAACACATGTTCTGGGTGCGGAAGAGTTAAGCGCCTGCACATCCTGTGTCCATACTGCGTGGATGGTAGGACTTCACACTCGCTACATGGAGAGAACCATTCGCTAATAAACACCCAGCCATCAAGACCACCATCTTCGGCCAGCTCAACTGGGCCATCCGCAGACCGACCGACAAGCAAGCGAAGGTGATGAAGAGGGAGAAGCGCGAAGAAGCCCAACGGATGCGGACGCTAGAGCCCGACCAAAGGAAGGCGAAGGAAGAGGCAGTAATGAAGCACACGGGCTGGAAGAGATGATGCGGGGTGGAGGAATTTGTGAACGAGAACTACGCAGGCTGAAAGAGATGGTGCGGGAAAGATGAACGACCCGTGAATGAGAGCAATTGGCATGCAGTCTGGATGACTGTATTTGTAGCGCATATACAGGCGCGGCTTGGGCGTCGGGATACTTGTACATGAAAGATGTAACAACATAACGGACAGGCGACTACGATATACACCACAGGCAAATGTACACTGGATCAAGGAAATCAAGGTGTCTTCAGCACCTGATTCTGTTGCACCAAAGTGTTCTATAATTACCCCAATCCATCCATTACCTCTTCTCGTTAGCACCCATAGGCGGCGAACCAACCGTACTCCCCCTCCTACTCGCATCGCCCTTCCCCTCCGCCGCCTCCCTCTCCAAGAAGTCCTGCCACAACTCCGCCAACGACTCCTTGTTACTCGAGCTACTAGCCATGAGCATGGGGTCTGCAGCTGCGGCGCTCAACGACGCCGTCGATGGCGTTCGTCTAAAGGGCGAGGAGAGAGGGATGCGGAGGCCGGTTGAGCTGGATGAGGTGCCGGGGCGAGCGAGACCTGCTTGCTCTTTTTGCTCTGGGTGGGGCGTTAGTCGGGGGAATGGGATAGTTGGAGAGGGGGGAGGGGGGAGGGAGAGGGGAAGGGGGCTTACCATCTGTCCAGCCCAGCAGTGCAGAAATCAACTGCAACGCTTCGAATTTCTTCGGATCACTCCGGTCTATACTCAGGAAATGCAAAAAGTAGTTTGTGATGATCTGTCGATCCACATTGTCTTCCGGTCGCCCCTTCTTCAGTATCCTCAGCGCTTTGGTGAGATGTTCGTTGAGTGTTACGGCTTCGTGGCGCAGTTTGCCGATTAACAGGTTCTTCTCCTTGACTTCCTTCTCGAAGGGCAGGGCGCGCTCGAGGTCTTTCTGTGTGGACTCGAGTGTGGCTTTGGCGGCGTTGGACGCTGATTCCGCGGCTTGGACTTGTTTCCGCAGGTCGTTGATTTGCGATTCGTAGGTCTCGACGGACTTTTTGAGCTCGGCTTTTCGCACTGTACATGGTCAGTTAGGGGAGACTCATGTCGAGAGAAGATTGTACTCACGGTTCTGTACTTCCTGCAGCGCCTTCTGCAGACCTTCCACAGCTTGATTATTGGTGTCTCTATCCCTCGCAGCGCGTTCGTACTCTTCCCGCATCGACTCCAGCTGGTCTCGCAACTCAGCATCCTTCTCAGCGAGGTTCTCGCGCAGAGATCGCTCGTTCATGGCCAGTACTTCCCAGTCTTGCATGGCTTGTTTGGCGTTCTCGAACTCCTCCCTGGCGTATGCTTCTCGCGAGATCAGCTCATCGCGTTCCTTGATCCAGTTCTGTTGCGACAGAGTCGACCTGCTGCGTAGTGTCTCGATCTCGGATGCCTGGGCTTCCTTTTCTTGCCGTAGCTTTGCGAGCTCCTCGGTCAGGCTGTTGTTGTTCTCCTGTAGCTCGCGGGTTTGCTCCTCGAGGTCGGCGATTTGCAATTGGAATTCCTCGATCCTGGCCTGCGGATGGTCAGTATTCTGCCTGCTATAATCTCGTGCGCAAACATACCGCATCCGCCTTGAGTCGATCGCCTAAGCTGGTCTTGATCGTATTGACCCTGCCGAGCAAGTTCTTGTATTGTGTCTCAAAGTGCTCCTTGCCCTCGTTGGCCTCATCCAGCTCCTCCCTCAAGCTCCGCATTTCTTCCTCATGATTCGCATGTGACTCGTCTGATGTCCCTGTGCTCTGCTTGTTCTGAACCTCCTCCAAACTCTTCCTCAGCTCCGTGACCTCCTGCCGTAGCGCATCGCGCTCCTTGGCTATCGCGTCTAGGCGTGCGCTGGCGTCTGAAGGGGGCGGCGGCGAGGCGGAGATTCCTTGTTGCGAGCGTGAGCGTGCCAGTCCAAGCGCAATTGCGGACGAGATGCTGTGGTGTGGAGTCCCGTTTGTCTGCAGCGTCGGCGACAGCGGCGGTTGGTCGTCGTCTACGTCGTCGGCGTCTGGATCGGCTGAATGCGCGGCGGGCTTCTGCATTGACACCATTAGTACTCGTGGTTGTATAGAGGGCTCTCGTGGACCGCATACAGCCTGCTCGGCCTCATCCTCGGCGTCTTCGTCGTGATCCTCCGCGTCGCTTCTGGCGTGGTCCCCATTCACTTTGTCTGTGCCGTCCGCCTTGTTCGCAGCGGCGGCTTTCTTCTTATTCTTCTTTTTCTGCGACTTGGACAAAGTGCCTGGCGTCGCCTGTTAGCCCATAATTCTTCCGTGCTCCCACATGGGCCGCGACGTGAAAGCGGAGTTTACTGGCACCTCCGAGGGCTGCAAGCTCACCTACCACTCTGCTGTATGGGGTCCGATGTAGTGGGCGCAGACATCTTGAAAGACGCGTAATGCAGTCGCTACCGCATCAAGAAGACTTGGTTTACGGGGGAAAGAGGCTATGGGTGTTCTGGGGGAGCATTCGTGGATGTCTTGACTTGGCAATTCGTGTCCCGTTCTATGGTTTGTTTCGGCCCACGCGGTCCACGGGTGGCGTACGTCACTAGCCACATCTCACTACCGTTCCATCTTTAGACCGACGCATGCCCCTCGTAGTCATCAACACGCATGCGACGATTTGTGCATTACTAATGACAACAAAGGAGACAATTCTTTGTGTGCACTGCTTCACGACTCGAGCCATCAGCGACAGCGCGCCAACCTTCGCGGGGTAGCCGAGCCCTCCGACATCTCCTGCAATCCAGCTCAAACAAGCCAAGACTGACCGCGTAACCTATCCGATCCCTCCAGACCATGAAGTACTACCGACCGCTATTCTACTCTGCCGTCACAATCATTTATGCCTCGTTCACGCTCCGAGTCCTCAGACTAGGTCTTCTTCCAAGATTGATCAGTCAGAAACGGGATCCAAAAGCCTCGTAGGACGGCGTCTGAGATATGCTCGAGTGCTCCAAACACCAACATCTGATTACGTCTGGCTCTATGGACGTCATGCACATGAGCTTCCTCGGACCATACCTCTGGAAACGTCTCCGACTCCAGTACATGACGATGTAGATTTCTATCACCACAGTATTACCGTCATCTTTTAGGCTCACACAGGCACATTACATACCCAAACCCCATAACAGCACTTCCATCTACAACTTCAATTCCAAAATCATGACCGCCCCGTCCAAGCCAAAGCAAGCGCTCGATTTCGACGGTGCCCTCCTCCAAGAACTCCAAGGCGATGTCAGCGATTCCCACCACTCGCTGCAGTGTCTGTCGTCCACGACAACGGCTGCGGTCCCGGCGCAGTGACCATAGCGATAATGGGAAGCAGCTTTCCAACCGGTCAAGATCCACGCCACGGACGTAAACCCAATGTTCCTCGCTCAGCTGTAAGCCAATCTCACCGACAACCCCTCGTGGCCAGTCAAAGTCGAGACAATGGACGCTTGCAACCTCACCTTCCCAGACAACACCTTCGACAGCGCGATGAGGAGATGTGGGATGAGGCGCTCGACTTCATTGTGGAAAAGTTGCCTCGTAATGAGTGGTCCAAGGGTGAGGGTGGGGTGAAAAAGATAAGGATGGTTGCTGATGTTGCGATTGTCAAGAAGGGAGGTTTGTGAGTGATTCTCTCGCTGTGTATGCTCTCTGACAATCTAGATCTGTACAAACAGCTACGGTATAAAGGCTCCGCTTTTCTGGTTTTCGAGTGCGCCTGTTGTGGCTTTTCTATACTACGCGTCCAGTCACTGGTATTCACTCTGACTGTCGTGGCGACCGTACCTTGTCTTATCATACGAAAGTTTTGTGGATCCCTTGAGAAGGTAATGAGCTCATTTCTCAGGCTACCGAGCTCACCAATACGGCCATATCAGTCTTTCACAAGACTGGTTCTACGTTTCCTATCTGAGAGTAATAAATGCACTTCTAGTGCAGATGCTCCCGGCCAAACCCCGCTCATCATCACGAGCACAAGTCCATGACTGTATATTGGCCAAAGCTTCCGCCAGGAACGTTTGCTCCTTTATCATCGCCTTCAGGCAGCACACGATAATCCGATGAGGCAATCGCGCTAGCAACGAGACTCTGCTTTGTCTGCGTATATAGATCCGCCCACTCTCCTGTTTCCCAGTCTACACATCGACTCTCAATCTACTCAGTTGTACCAAAACCTTGTACAATATGCAGCTCTTACTTCTCCTCCTCGCCGGTCTTTTTGCGACCCTGACCTCCGCATGCGGTTTTCCCTTCAACAACAATCGTCTCACCAACAGCTCCTTAGTCGACGACTTCATCGCCGACCTGGAAGTATCTGGACAGCTCGGCGATAATGGCGGCCAAGGCTGGATGTCAGTCATCAACCATCGGATTCCAGATAGAACGGTCTGGCCCGATCAGGGCCCCGAAAATGACCCATATGTTTGGATTGATTACTGCTATGCCACTGATAAGGACTACGACGCGTTCCACGACGTCGGTAAGTATACCTACATGTCGCCTTCCACATCACGAATTCTGCGAGTACTGACTCTGTTTACCACAGTGGAGGAGGCAGCAAAAGAGTGGGTGACCAAGTTGGGCAAGGGTAAAGACAATGGACATCGATTTGCTGGATTCCGTCACTATTACTACGACGACGACGAAGAGGGGTTTTATCCACGTTGTGATGAGGATAACGAATGGAACGAATTCGTTCCCGAAGGTACACTTCTGATCAAGGAATCCTGGGATGAATCTGCTTCAGCAACTATTGGATTCATCCCAGAGACACAGTAAGTCGGTCATTGACAAGTATTATACTTCAACTGTCTATTATCAGGTTACTAACATCTTTTTCCTACTCCAAGAAATGAGAAAGCCGATCGACACAGTTTGCTTCTTGTAGTGCGTCCTGCTGACTACGACTTATGGGAATGGGAGGTTGCTCATGAGCTGGGTCATGTTCTTGGCTTTGAACATGAGCATCAGAGGAAGGACCGTGAGCTTTTTCTGCTAGACAACTTTTCTATCCCGGCTAACAGTTCAGGGGACGACCATGTCAACTTCGACTGCTCCAAACTCGAGGGCTACGAGACTGCCAAGAAGAAAGTGGAGACTGAGCCCGCGTGGAAGGGGAAAACGATTGAAGACGTCTGTGGATCCAACTGGTTGGGATACATGCACGGCCTCCATTTTGCAACCCCAACCGCGTACTGTACCGACATGGGTCTCGCAAAAGATAAAACGACACCGTTGGCACAGTACTCGGAAACGGCATACGACTTCGATTCTATCATGCACTACCCCTCTCGAGCGCACGCTGCAAATCAGCGAGGTGCCGTCAATGAGCTACCCCTTGTACGCTGGAAGAATGGGCGTCCCAGTGACGGTTCGGGGCCGAACGATGGGAACGCACAAATCATTCAATGGCCTACGGCGATTTCGGATGGAGATAAGAGAGGCGTTCAACACTACTACCCGTACGTGGGACCTACAGAAAATGGACAGGATCAAGGTGTACAGGATGTAGGAGTATGGGGTTAGCAAGACATCGATGGTAGAGAAAGATGTCTGGATAGCAATATACCAAGGTCAGGTAAATTGTTAGACATAAACAAGGTCATACAGGTAGCCTCAATACATGAATGAACATTGCCTTTTCACGCACGTGCATATTGAATGTGATGTTGGTGGTCGGTCGAAGATCCCTGAAACCCTCTGACGTCGGCTGGACCCTGGGGCTAAAGTCGCCGGTTCCCCACATCGGGGCCGTTGCGGCAGGTACCACAATGACAGCACCACATCGCCGGGAACATCGCTCGGTATCCGAAAAAGAACCGTTACTATACACACGCAATACTAAGATGCCATTCCTCGTGTTAAACCACGAAATCAAAGTTGCATCCAGATATAGACCTCAGTCACCTTGAACAGCATCAGTCCACCTTCAATACATCGGAATTGCCAGATCACGCCCAACTCAACAGCAAAAGCTTCATATATTCCACTAGCTATGGCGGTTTCGGTTGCACTCAATCTGGACTTATCGAGCCTCAACGTTAGCACCGGAAACGACGATACCAACGTTTCTAGCGATTTCTCCTATGGCTTCTCGCACGCGAACGGTACCAACGGTGACAATGCCAAACCCCTCCCAATCGTGATTGCGGGAGGCGGTTGCGTCGGTCTGTTTCTAGCCCTCCTCCTCGCACAGTCCGACATACCCAATAAGGTGATCGTCATCGAACCGCAGCAGCCAGATCCCATGTCGACGCGCGCAATGGCACATCAACCGCCAACGTATCCCATCCTATCCAAAGTCGAAGGCTTACTACCGGAGCTGGTGAAGACAGGAAGTTTGAGTTCAGGTCTATGCTTCCGAACGAGCATCCAAAACGGCAGCAAAGTGATTGCGGGGAAAACATTCGACAACTCAGGCGAAGGGATGAAAGGAAAAGGTCAACTCCTCTTACCGCAAGGAAAATTCCAACAAATCCTCATGAAGCGCCTCGCAGCTCTAGGCGACGAAAAAGCCGAAGTACGCCTCGGAACCAGCGTATCATCCTTCAAATCAACCCCAACCAGCGTCACCGTGCAAATCACCCCCGAAGCCACCTCAACCCAACTCGGCGACGAATCCCTCGAAGCCGCCTATTTAACCGACGCCTCCGGCGCCCACTCCACCATCCGCAAAGACCTCAACATCACCCTCGAAGGCGAAACCCTCGACGCCCAACTCGTAGCCACAGACCTCCACTTCGACTTCCACGCCCACGGCTTCCACGACGCGAATTTCATCATGGATCCGCTGAACTACGGTCTCATTGGCCGAATAAACCACGCCAGCGCGGATGGGAAACCAGCCTTATGGCGTGTGAGTTATGGGGTCCCGATTGGGGTGTCTGAGGAGGAGATTATGAGGACGCTGGATGAGAAGTTGGGGGTTATGATGCCGAATGGAGGACGGGATGGGCGGGGGGAGAAGGCGTATGAGGTTGTGAGGGTGGCGCCGTATAAAGCGCAACAGCGGCTTGTTCCGTCGTTGTATCATCACGACGAGCGTGTTTGTCTTGTGGGGGATGCGGCGCATTTGACGAATCCGTATGCGGGACTTGGTTTGGCGTCTGGTATGGCGGATGCGTCTTCGCTGTCTGAGGTTCTCATTCGGGTTCTTACTGGGAAGGCGCAGGATGATGAGAGGTTGTTGAACGCTTGGTCAACGGCGAGGAGGGAGAGCTTTTTGAATGTTGTGGATAAGCCGTCGAGGATGGCGTATAAGCGGGTTAAGGCTGATGTCAGTAATGATGAGAAGATACAGGAGATGATGAGCAAAGACCCGCTTGTGGGTGCGCTGAAGAAGGGTATGCCTGTTCAGCCGCCGAGTTTGGAGACAAAGGGGGAGGAATTGGAGGGGTGGTGATGGCGAGGATTTTGATCATGCGTCGTTATGGGATGGTTGTAGATGTTACTTTGACAACATGGCCATCGATTCATTATACATTAGACCCCGCAAAATACGAGTTGCTCAAAGAATCACTCCCCAGAATACCATCCCTCCAAACGACTAACACCCATAGGCAGCACATCGTCTTCAACCACCGACTCCGTAAGCCGCCCCCACAGATCCATCTCACCATCCCAACTCCGCACCGCCGTAGCAGGATAATCCTTCGGCGGAACAGGCGGCCTTTCATCCCCCCTCGTCGGCTCCGTCGCCCTCTTCATCTTCGCATAAGCCAACCTCGCCACAGCCGCCGCATCCTGATCCTCCGTAAAATACTCCAGGTAATCCTGCAGCTGAGGCGTAAGATTACTCTCCGGATACCCCTCGACGCGTCCAGTAGTCGTCCGGTTCCATCCGAAGCTAGTGATGTTTGGCAGTGAACGGACTAATCGCATCCACTCATGATATATCCCCGGTCGTTGGAGTAAAGAGTAGATAACATTAGTATGTTTCCACTCCCTCACCCCCTTCCCCTCTTCCCCCATATGCCTCGCAACATGATCACACCTCTCCCCCCACTCCGTACTAAAATGAACGCAGAACCCACAGCCCCAACCCGTCCTTGTCATACGCCGCCGTCGCGCAGACAGTGCATGAACCTTTTTCCTGCCAGGCCCCACCGCAGCGCAAGACGTGCATCGGTGGGCTTGGGCGTGGTGTTTCGTGTAGTCCTTCGCGAGGAAATATATGCACTCGCAGAGATCACATGTAAACATATCCGGACGTTCTTGGTAGGTTTCTTCGTGCCGTTTCCAGTCTGCTTTTGAGATGAAGGGGCGGGTGCAGATGGTGCAGAAGTAGGCGTGGGGTTTGGGGCAGAGGCGGGATTGTTTGTGTGCGGAGACGCAGGTTTTGAAGTAGTCTTTTGATTGTGGGGCTGGTTTCTTGGGGGACTTTGCTTTGGTAGGACGGTGGCAGGGCTCTTCTGTTGGAGTGGGGGAATATAGAGGTGGGGAGGTGGGCCCGTGGCACAAGAGATGTTCGGCCATGGAAAAGTGTTGATTCCGCGATATATTGGACGTGTTCGAATAGCCTGATATGGACGATGACATTGAGTCTCGAAGTGGGGCCTGCGAGAAGCTGCTGTTCCCCGATGATCGATAGCTTGACATTGCCGACGAGAAGCTCGAAGCGGAGAGGTGTTGCGATGAAACGAAGGGCCGGGGTATGGTGTTCTCGGTCGGCCATTGTCGAGGAAGATGTTGCAGAGCCTCTGTTTTCGGGTCAGTCAAAGTGCTACTCTTGGGCACTAGGAGTGATCTTCACATACCGACAGGGCTTTGTTGATACTTGTTAGCAATGTTGGGCTGATGCTCCATGTAGCTCCATGCTGAAAACGCAGTGTCGAAGGCTTCGTTACCAAAATCATCAGTCGTATCGTAAGTATACAGCGAGCCAGCGCCGGAATGTTCGTGACCGCTCATGATGCAGAAGAGGAAAGGATGTACAAGAAAGAAATGTATTCAATGCGCGCTGCGCTGGTAGTTGAAGAACGTGGTCCCGACCAAATCCCCAACATGCCTCCATCGCCGCTATATAAACCCAGCCATATTCTCAGCCTCAGCTGCAGCGAGCAGAATTGCGGCTAGCGTTGTGGAGGAGGCGGCGTAGTTCACCTGAAACGCGGCGAACGCTGATGGCAGCCGTTTCATGGCCTGTCCGTGTTTCGAAACAACAGGCATCCAGAATGAGGGGTCGCGACGATTGGATCGAGATAACTAGTCGTGCAGAGGCGTGCATATCTGTGTTCCCAAGGCTGTTGACCGGTTGCGATGAAAATATGCGCTGCGAGGGCGAGTGGTTGAAGCGAAAGGCTGAAACTGCGACGGGCGAATAGGCGGTGGTTTGCCAAGGAAGCGGGACCAGAAGCCATCCAAAATGTCCGACCGTATTTATAAGTTGCTGCAGCCCGAGATGCTGACGTGCATGTTCCCAAGGTACTTTGAGCTCCCAGAATACGATGGTAGTGACCAGGGTACTTCATCCGGTAAGCCTGGGTGAGTCTGCGAACCTTTTGTGACCTCCGCGACCCATCTTCCCATTATCCTCTACCACCTACAAACGTCACAGTCGTCTCCTCGCCCACCTCACAGCCCGCCGCCGTCTTGCTCCATCGCCTCGGATACCTCCTCGCCTTGCTGTCGAGTCACCGTCAAAACGTTGGGGTTCAACGTAGTCCTCAAACCTGTTTCGTAACGCTGCCTTTGCAGCCCAGAAGTCGTTCATCTCGCTGCCTATGCAGCCTAGTCGTCGTCGTCGTCGTCGTCGTCGTCGTCGTTGTTGTCCTCCTCGTCCTCCTCCTCCTCCTCACTGGAGCTTGGTTCAACAGGCGTGTGGCTCACGCTGTGGGAAATATCCCAAAAATGGTTCCATTTGTTCTTGATGTGCTCTTTGAGCACCGCTCCCTTGCACAGGAACTTCTTCCTGCTGTCGTCGAGCCACTTTCTGAAGGCCATTTGGGTTGGATAGTGGGATTGTTGTTGTGTTGTGGGTATGGTATGTATGGTGGTGGTGGTGATGGTGAGAGTTTGCCAAACGGAGCTGAAATAGCAAGCATGGCTGTAGCTACCAAATTTCCAATACAAGGTGACTGTAGATGCCATGTGGGCTTTAGTAAGCTTGGGCCTTTTGAAGAATTGCAAACCTATGAGCTGAAATGCCTCAATTGTTGTGCTGGTCTGGTGATTTGGCGCTAGTGCGGCGAACTGGGAGCCCCCCAATGCTCGGACATACTCAACACCAGATTCACAAATGCACTGCACCCACAACCCTCCCTGTCGATACTCACGTCGTTCTACCGCTACTGGGAGACACATGTCCAGCTCATGTGGCCCCCTAGGACTGTTCCACCGCTTGGCTCATCGCCGCAGAAGGTCGTAATAAGCTCCAGGTCTACCTCATACGCGGCTCTCTACGTTGAAGCTGGCATTGGCGACCTCCTGGCGCTCACGAGAACCAAGGCATCCTACGCTCTCATTCCATACGTACAGCTGCTGGCGCTTCTCGTGGCGGCGGGCTAGGGTCGTGGGCCGCTCCAAGGCCGCTTTCTGCGTCGAGTCTGGCATCGGCGGCCTCCTGGCGACCACGGGAACCATGGCCTCTTACATCTTCAACTCCTACATGCAGCTGCTGGCGCTCCTTGCGTAGGCCGGCGAGGCTCGAGGACCGCCTCAAGGCCGCTTTCTCCGCCGCCGAAGGCCCAGCTGCAGCCCGCGGTAAGACCCCCAGTCAACACGACGAAGACACTCACCTTACCCCCATTGACCACAGACAGACTCGATGTCGCAAGCAGCCTCGCAGTTTGGAATTACCCCGCGGCGGAGAACCAACTGCCTACAATCTTCGAGACCTCCGGCCGTCTCCCCCGAACCACGACCCCCGCAGCTCCGATTGAGACTACGAAGCCGGACAGGCAGCGCGACGGGACCCTCTTCTATACCTATCATCACACAGATGGAGCCCTCGAGCCTTACTAGACCGCGCCGGCGAGGGGGTTGAGGGGCTGCCTCGAAGCGCGGAGAGCTCTTCCATCGAGGACAAAGAATCGACGCGGACGAAGAACTCCGCGACCGCCCCTCCAAACGACAGTAGACTTACTCCTACAAGCGGCATCGTATGGATCTGCCTCGGCGATGCATATTACTGCTCCGTTGGTGACTACCTCATACCTGGCGGCGTTGGTGCTACCAGCCGCATACCTTTACCGATGCATCCGCGGAAGCAACGGCGTCGCGAAGAGCCAGAGCCATACGCAGCCTTGCTTCAGGTTGGGCGCAATGCAATCTCGACCAAGGGCATCACTCACCTGATGGCGGCACTTACCATGAAGACAGACAGTTTCAGCGAACCGTCGCATATCCTCAAGCACACAGCGCCGCGTCCGACAAGACAAGGCCTCACATGGCGAGACCGCTCCGCTATACCCGTGGCTGGGATACTTCACACCTTACGGATTTGCGCGACGGCAGACCGGCGACAACGAACAGGCATAGCCACGAACAACTCTTCATACATCCGGATGGACCACGATGCTGCTTCGCACCACAACATGCGGGCGTAGGCTACGATACAAGGGGCGCAACATGTCGGGCTCTCGGCGTGGACGGCTCCTCAGACGACGGAAGGATCAACGCTTGCGCAATGCAAGCACGACAGGGAGGCAAGAGTTGGGTTCATATGTGCTCTTTCATACGGGTGTATCTTCTCCAAGTTGCAGGAAGCGACTCAGTGGAGTGTCCAGGGTTGTTGTACCAATACCGGCCAACTCTTACAACTTTGGTTGTCATCCCGACTCTTCAGACAACGCATGAGCCGTCTTGTCAGGCCAGATTGTGAGAGTCAAGCTTCAACGCCTGAATAGTTCAGGTACAGGCAAGAGCTGCCTCAGTCGCTTCGCCGCAGTCACGACTCGATCGTCATCGCTGTGTTCGCTCATCATCACGAAGTTCATTGAGGTCCAAACATTCTGCAACTTCATGCCGACTAGCGCAGCCTGAAGTCTTATTCGACTGTCTCGCGGAAGGCTGGAGTCCTCAAAATCCAAGCTCTTGATAACACCATGATGCACTTTCATCTGGAGGCCAATGTCGTCCTTGGGGTCGAGCACGAGGCTAAAGGCTGGTGTTTGCGACCACATCCAATCATCAGTCTACGGACGTTAGCAACGACAGCGAAAAAATCGAGGGCTACGTAAGTACCTGTAGCTCGTCGTATCCCTTCTGGATATCGGGGATGTTCAAGTGCTCTTCGCCGACAGTTTGCACGATGCTTGGAGCTCCCAGCTCAGCATACATTGACGCAAACTCCTCTTGCAGACGTTCCTGGAATGTCGACACGTCGAGACCGATGTTGGACACAGGCGAGCTGACACTCTCGACACCCTGGGCTTGTATGACGCTCTTCGCGGGAGATCGCAAGTAGTGGGGTATGATGTGCAGGTTCGGCGAGCTCAGCAGTGTCGTCGCATGGTGCAAGGCGCGTTGGCGTGTCAGCTTGTATGCTGAGCCGGAGACCTTCAGCGGCCGTGATCCGCCTTCGTCGGTGGTGTAGGGCGTGCGATGCGTGTCCTGGGGGTCGGCCATGTGCCTCTCGTGCCCTTGGTCGAGAACGATGTCGTGTCGCTCGTTGACTCTGGCGCGCTCGATGCCCAGCTTGCGCAAGGCGCGAACGACCATCTCGGCGTGCAAGTCGCGTGTGAAGTCGCCGCGGGGACATGTGATGCTCCAATTGAGGTTGCCCTCATCATGGAAGACGGTACCTCCGCCGGAGCGGCGGCGTACAAGGTCTACAGTACCGATGCCCGGGGGCTCGCTGTCTTTGGCGTCGTGGGCTCCGCGGGCGGCGTCGAGGATGTCCAGATTGACCTCCGTCCACGGGTTCTGGTTTCGCCCAATGACGACGCACGGCCTGTTCACATAGAGAAACAGAACTGTGCTGTCGGCGGGGCTCTTGCGCAGGATGTGGTCTTCGATGGAGAGGTTGAGGTACGGGTCGCTGCTGCGGGACACGTAGGTCTGCAGCTTGTTGGCGGGGTCGGCGAGCTTCTCCGTGAAGGTCGAGTATTGTCGAACCGTATCCCATGTCGTATATGGTATCGCTGAGCTTCTCCAAGACCTACGGAGGGCGTCTTGTCGTCCGGGAAGGAGTGTGTCATTCGGGGCAAACACCGTCCAGCCTGTCGAAAGCGTGCGGAAGCTGCGAGGAGCCGCAAACGGATTGCGACTCGTGCATTCATGTCGTGAGTAGACGCGCTGAGCATGCGATATGCTCAGACCCCTCGATGGCGCCATGACGATGGGGTCGATGTTGGTGTTGCGGACATGAAGTTGGCGAGGCGTTGAAGCCGCCAAAGGCCCCACGGCATGCCCGAACTAGCAAGCACCGCCGAATGGCCCCGTTCTTCCCAACGTCAAACCTCAAGGCGGCGATGGCAGTCTCTGCTACCACCACCTCCTGGGTGTCTAGAAAGGCCAACGCATCCTTTGCCGTCATTTCCATCATTGATGGGGAGGTCTCTACTGCTAGACATCTGGTCTTGCCCGTTTTGCCCCTGATACCCCCGCATCGCGGGCTGGACACAGGTTCCATGGATATCATTCATGGCCACATTATCTCCTGCACTAAGGATGGCATCGCTCTTGCAGCTCTTGCATACCAACCTTCATCTTCTCCGGATCCCCTGGCGTCCCTGATGCGCTGCCATAGGTCGGGTCATTTCTTTCATTCCTACGTCTCTCGTGAATGTTTCCCTTTGTCACTTCCAGCACGATGCAACTCCTTATTCATGTCACCTTTCCATTCTACCTGTTCATCTCAAGTCTCGTCTCCTTTTCGACCCGACATGTTAAGGCGCCGCATTCTTTGACGATCGTCGTCACCACGGTACCGCCCCCGCTCTGGCTTGCGCCCTCACCACAAGGGCCCACACCACCATCACCGCCAGCTTCACCAAGGCAACATTCAACACCAGGATCATGTCGATTTTTCCCAAATTCTGATCCTCTTCTCGGGGATGCAAGTATCGTCGACTAGAGATATAAAGGGACCTGGAGTCGTATTCTTCCATCAAGTCATCCAGATCAAATAGCCCGGCGGTCAATCGCACTCTCACCTCAAGAGGGATACAAAAGCTAACGAGTTCGAATAGTATCACTACCTGCGATCCTTTCTTGCTTTATTCCTTTTCCTGCGATTTCCTGCGGCCGCTATAGGGCTTATTCATTTCCTTAGAAAATTACAAAACCCTATCTGGCTCGCCTCGGCGGCTCTTGGCTGCGTACCACACACACGGCTTGGTAAGTCCAACATCCCCTTCAGATTGATCGCTTCGGCTGTTCGATCTGGATGACTTGATCTTCTTTTTTTGCTAATGTGTTATCCAGAATGTGACATAGCCTTGCAGTATGGTTGGTAGTAGAGTTTCAACATGCTTCAGAGCCCTTCACCAGCTCATATCTTCGCATTGCCTTCTATCATGCAGCATCCTCGCTGCAATAAGTCTTTTTGCGCAGAAGGTATTTACACGCTGTTGGAGCAACACGCATACGCAGCCTGCCAAAGCATAATGCTGTTGTCCCCCCGCAAAAGGAGCAAACGCGTCATCACCGCACAACAACAAAACCTCCGCTCCTACCTACACGCCGCGCAACTGCTGGGAGCCCTTCCCTCTCCTCGCCATCAAGTGCAGCCCGAATCTTTTAGAGAAGGGGAACCAGAAGTCCCTTCGCTACATAACCCCCGTATCCCAGCCACCATCCCATCAAAGTCCAAGAAAATAGCGTAGTGGTCCACTCCACTCCCTCCAACACCGCTCAACTCGCTCGTGTTCGAATCACGCTAACGACATCTTACCAGCTCCCCCACCGGCCTAACCTCACCGGTCTTTGGATTTCGGGGCCTATCCCCGGTCACAGAAGTGTGATGCTAACCAGCGACAGAGTACGCTAACTTGCAGTGGAGGAATCGGGGGACATCACGACGTAAGTTACTATCTTCTTCTTCAACACATAACACAACACTACGCTATTTGAGATGGACATTCTTTTTTTGCTGTTGGGAGGGTCTTATCTTTTGCATATCGCAGCGGCGGCGGCGGTCTAAGCTGCATGGGTAAGAATATGCTCCCTTCTCCTGCTAGGTCTGAGTGAAGACGACAATAGCAGAGAAGGCTTTGCTAGTCGGTGAGGCGCGTGCTTCATCTCATCTTTTTTGCAATATTGTTGTCTTAGCGAGTCGCAAATTCCTCCTCTCCCTCACCCTCTCCACCACCTACATCCCCTCCACACCAGCGACAGCACCAGCACCCACCACACCATCTTGCCTACATCACCCTGCCGTCGCGCACACCCGTCTCCCCCAAGCCACCCACAAACCTACATACCACCACCGCCGCTCCTCTCCCCATCCCCGCGACTCACCCCACCACCTACATACCCCCCACACCACCTCCATCCGCCTCGCACCACCCAGCCAGGCGACCATGGACCCCAACGCGGTCCTCACGAACACGTCGGTGACGTCGACGACGGCGACAACCCAGGCCGGCAACACCACACAGAATGTGGCGGTGGTCCAGAGCGCGGCGACTACAACACAGATTGTAGAGACGGTCGAGGTCATCACGGTCACGCATACGACTACAAAGGTCACCAAGGTCATGACTACAACGATGAGATAGCGCTGTAGCTATCGGGGTGGTTGGTGGAGGTACGTTTTGGGGGTTTGGAAAGTAGATGTATTCATTATATACAACTACTGAAATGGAGTTTGAGGAGTTGAGTCGGCGACGTCGGCTGCAGGAGGGTCTTGTTTGGTAGCAACAGCGGCCAATTGGTCGACTGTAGCTTGTGTCGCGTCGGTTGTGGTTGGTAGAGGGACGGGTGGGGTAGAGGTTGTGTTTGTTGAGGGCGTTCTTGCGTGGTGGCCTTCATCTTCTTCATCACGGTCTATCGACTCCTCCCATTCCACGTCATCTTCTGCTGAGCTGGACGCGTTTGCGCCTTCGGGTTTGCGGGCATGATAGAAGAATCTGAGTAATTAGCAAAGCCCGCTTCATGATGGTGACTGGACGGACTACTTACACATCAGCGTAGAAATGCCGGTCTTTCCTCTTGGCCTCCGCTCTGCATTCTGAGAGAAAGACTTCCACTTCCTCCCTCGACCACTTCAGCACGCGCGTGAAGAGCCCTAGTGAACTACTCGGTAGCCAGTCCATCAGATCTTCATACACGAAGCGACCTAGGAGCTTGAATCTCGCGCCTTTTGCCCACTTCCCTACAGGCCACTTGTAGTTCTTGTAGTTGATACTTTTGAAGCCGGCATTACGAATCTGCGGTGTGAAGTGTCTTGGACTGGTGCCATCGAGACCAATCTTCTTTGCGGCGTCGAGAAAGTACTCTGACCAGCGAATTAGAGGTGAGTTCTCAGCAGTCACATCCGGATCCATGCATCTGATGGGAAAGGCAAGGTCTTGGCATTCGAGGTAGCCTCCTGGCTTGAGGTTGGCGTACGCCTGCGCGAAGAAACGGTCCCAGTCTTTGATGGCTGCGACCATGGCCCGCGTATGGATGTAGTCGAATTGATCATGGAAGATCCAGTCTTGCTCGCAGTCATCGATTAGGAATTCACAGTTTGGAGGCACTTGAGCGGGTTGTATGGGACTCAGATCCGTGCCAAGGACGCGAGCGGACGGATGCTCATCAGCGAACTCAATAGACCAGATGCCAGTTCCACATCCCACGTCGAGCACATTTTGCACATCTTTGGGGATTGGCGCTCGATAAAGTTTGCCGTCGAGTGTGAGTCTGAAGGCGTGGTGCTGTAGATCCAATCGGTCCGCTTCCACCTAGTGTCGGCATCAGCAACAGCAATGCTACTCCCACCGATAGTTGCACACCTCATCATTGGGCACCGGATACTGTCCCTCGGCATACGCATGATACCGTCTGCCGTTCTCGTAGCGAAAGTTGAATACCGAAGACGTCGCCGACATGGTGTAAGACGACTGATTGTCACCGTAGGCAGAATCACCAAAGTTGGAGTCGCGCTCGTCGCTCTGCCCTTCTGTATCTTCACTCTATTGTGACAGCTGTCAGTCGGGCGAGCTAATACAGCCAAGGTTTGGAACAGGGAACGCACGTCGATTTCGAGCGACGGACCGGAGCTGCTAGCCCCTTCAGCAGTAGAATCATCAAGGGCGCTCCCGTTAGTGTCTGTCGAGCTGCTCGAGGCTGACATGTTGTTTTTGTCTTTTCTGGGGTGGAGAGGGGCAACGGCGGAGCGGTCATACTGGTGGCCTTGGGCTTCCCTAACGGCGCTTTAGATGGATTGTGCGGTATCCAGCTCATTGGTAACCCAAGCGCAGACGATCAATTGCTGCGTTGTTAGGTTCGCGTTTTTCAGGCGCCCCGGCCAATCGCATCCGGTGGATGTGTCGTCGGACGGAAGTTCCCAGGCCTTGCCATGTGCCGCGTCTTATTCATGGATTATCTTGCAGGAATGGCACGTGGGATGGCGTGCATATTCCTTGGAGTTACCCCGTCGGAGTTGGCGAAGGCGGTGTCGGCGTACCCCGAGCGTATAATGGCCGCGCTATCCATACATGCCTCCGACGACCAACATCCGCGAGAGTGTTCTGGGGACTTTGAGTGTTTAGTTGATTGCATGCGCAAACATGTGATCGAATTCCGCTGCAATCTGCTGCGGCCAGATACGACTGTAGCATCGGACATGAGCCTTGAGCGGTGGGTGTGGTGCAGGACGGGCTGCCGGGCGTAATCCCCGTGTTGGTGGCCGGCTGCGATTAGCCGACGTCGTCAGTGGCTGCTGCATGTCGCATCGAGCCGAATCCAGCATGTGACGATGGCTCCTATGTTGAAGATGGTGTTTTTGGAGACACAAACATCAGTATGGTGAGGTTTGTAGTTGGAAGACAGCAGATTGCCGTCGTATCAGCGCCAAGAAGTCGCGCTCGCGTCTCCACCCGCAAGGGGCGCCGATCAACGGCGGCCCTTCAACCGCTGCAAGAGCGTTAGGCATTTCCCGTCGCTAATCGACTTCGCATTGTCGCTATTGCATCAAACCACCAGGTTCCAGGAAGATAAATCGCCGTAGCGTGGGTCGCGGCTTCCCGCTCTGAGCTCGTACAGGTCGCGCTGCATCGCGGATTCTCAACACGACATCCGAGACGCGTCTTCCTCGGCATCCGGGTCGGTCTGCGCGGACTCTGCCTGCCACTCCACAACTCACTCCGCCGACAGCTGTATTCAATTCATCCCTCGCTATCCGATCGGATCGCGACTAGTCTAATTGGAGTTGGGGTTGCGCCTGCCTACGCGTCTTCACGTCACCAACCCGGCACTTGCCATGTCGCAACATCATCAAAACAGCTGGCGCCCTCGGCAACAGAACCGCGACTACAGAGCGCCCAAAGTGAGCAAGTGGCTGGATGAGAAACAGAAGGACGACGATCAGATAGCTCCAGATGGCGTTTGCGGATCCGCCAGCCATCTCGAACGATGGGCTCTGATGACAGCGGACATGCCAGAGCAGCCTCCTAAGCGTGCCAAAGCGCGAGACATGGAGGAAGAAATCCGCGATCGCATCCACCGAAGATATCAGGGTCCGAAGCACCTTCCACCAGCGACTTCCCAGGACGACCCTGAGCCCATGGATGATCGCATGGTGATCGATCTCACAGGCGATGATGACGTACAGCCCCAAGCCCTCGTACCCAAAACAACCACAAAGCGTCCTCGCTCACCATCTCCGGTTCCCGACACACCGCGCGTCAATCTCAGTAGTGTAAGCTATGTCCAGACCGTCAAACGCCGTCGGTCAAGATCACCATCGCCCAAGAGATCTGCTTACTCTGCGTTCAGCGCTCGAACATACGGTACAAAGCCGATGAGCATAGCAGAGTCTGATGAGGATTATGACTATTATCAGTCGAGTGAGTGGAGCTTTCCGAGTAGTGAGGATGAAGATGAGGAGATGGAATGATGGGTTTGGATGAAGCGCGCAGAATATGATCACGAGCAAGCCGTTCAGCAGCCGATGGGTGGATGAAGGTACGAGGGAGGGGCTTCGAGCGGCGTTGCGCCGAAGTGGATTGGATCAAGCAGTGAGTCTCATCCACACTGACCATGTCCAACATAGCATCACCGCTAAACCTCAATGTTGTCCGAATGCAGATTCAACAACACGTGTACATTAGACTTTAAGAATTCTACCAGGCCGTCGTGCCAATATGTACTGGGTCGCAGTGCGTGAGTATTGCTGCTCGAGCTGACAAATTAACAAATAGACATTAGATTCCTCCATATCTCCTTCACTTCCTGCTCAGCCCTGGAAGCTGCGAGGCGCTGTTGAAATGGATCTTGCCTTAGTCGCGTTCGCGCTCAAGGTCGAGACCCCTCCCACAGGTCCAACACCTGGCAATGGCCGGAAGGCAGCCTCATCGGGCCAGTTACCCAGGGAAGCCGGGTCGCCACCAATACGAACCCACTTCGCATGCGAGGGCGTAGGTCCATCCAGAACAAACATCCTGTACCAGCCTACAGGAGCGATGTATGGCCCCTTCGGCGCCTTGACGGTGCATGATCGGCCTGAGCAAGACACGCTTGGGAACAAGATGCGTGCGCCCATCGAACTTCCATGGGTACTGGACTCGGAACCAAGCAGCGAGACCTTGATCGCGCCACCGGAAGACGAAGTCACAGTGAACGAGTAGTCTGCCTCCCAGATCCAGTCGACTTGTGGCAAGTCGAAGGTGGGCTGCGCTGCGCCGGAAAGCAGATAAGGTGGAAGGAAGACCTCCAGACGGTGCTCCTGAGGATGCTTACCCTGATCTTGGGGATCGGAGCCTGAAACAAGCACTCTTCCGTCATCCATGATGACAGCCTCGGAGTGGTACATACGTGCGATGGTAGTGTTGGCCATGACGCTCATTCGCTTGCCTCGCGGTTTCCTGGAATCGTACAAGACAGCGTTCAAGTTCGCCTGGTCTGCAAGACCAAAGCCTGCCTGTCCAATCTCGGCTCCGTTCAAAATTAGATAAGTGCCGTCTGGTAGTGTTGCCATGCAGGATATGACACGTCGAGAAGGCATGCGCTCGAGACTCCATTGAGCATTGGCAGTATCTGGTTCGATGCTGACGCAGTTGTCAAGTCCCACGTTTGGCTGAGCTGATGCGCCACCGCAAATGAGGACCTCCAATGGCGCACTGTAAGGGTAGTACTGCGGAAGGAGGACTTGAGTACCTTCGAAGGGGTATGTTCGGCCTCCTGTGGCATCGTTGACGGCAGCAGGTACCTTTGGCAGGATCTTGACTGTGTCTAGGCTGCGTTCATCAAGGATGCGTGCTTCGTTGTAGTACTGGATGAAGATACCACCGGATGGCAGCACCACCAGGAACGGGTACAGATTGTATGGGTCGGTGTCTCTTAGGTACTGCGCTTCATACACAGGTCCGACCGTGGGCAAGATCTCCATGTTTGGCACTGGCGGGCCGTTCGAGCCATCTTGTCCGCCGACGATGAGCATCGATCCATTAGCCATGACCATCCCTGTCGGGTACCAGCGACCTCTTTGGAGCTTGACCGTGTTGACATCCTCTTGCCAGTTGTTGGTACCATTGACACCGGCCGAACCGTCTGGCCAGTAGATGCGGACGCCGAACAGGGAATCTGTTGACCATCCACCGATGTTGATCTGTCGTCCGGCACGATCCGGTAGGGTCAGACCTGCAGCACAGAAGATGTCCGTCTTGATGCCGGTTAGCTCACGGAAGGCGTGGAAGATGTCGCCACCAATCGAAGGATCGAACTCGTATGCACCAGTGGTGTTTGGCTCGCCTGTTCCGTGCTTCTCAAGGAAGGAAACCTTGCCGTTGACACCAGGCTGCGCAATCAGAGGAATGATGGGTCCGCCGACCAGGAACTCATAGCGTCCCGCTGCGGTGCCTTTAGGGTACTCCCAGACGTACAATGGGTCGCCTTCCCACTTGTACCAGCTGAGTCGATTACCTGCGCCACATAGCGCCTCTGGGTCTCCTGGGCAAGCAATGCTACATTCAGACTCTGGGGCGGGCTTCGATCCAATCTTCTCGATACCATCAAGGTCACCGCAGTAGCACTCTTCTCCGTACTCCATTCCGGCGGCCATGTAGCCGAAGGCTTGGCATCGGCTCAGACACCACTCTGGTGAGTTACCAGTTTGGTTCAACAGCTTGTGCGGGAAGACTTGGTTGCCGATGTCGGTGATACATCCCTGGTATTGCCAGTCGCTTACATTCTGGGTGGGAGTTGGTACTTTGACGACCTTCAATGGATCTTGGCTTGAGTAGATGCTCATTCGATTAGGACCTCCACATGTCTCGGCTTGGTTACCGGCACACTTGGTGTTGCACTCTGACTCGGAGGAAGCAGGCTTGCCGCCCATTCTCACCTACATGAGTTAGTACTAGAAGACATTGGAAATTTGGGATATACTAACAGCATTGTCACAGAAGCATTGGTAGCTGTACTCCATGGCTGCAATTTCATAACCAGCTTTCGCGCATATACTGGTGCATGACGCAACGGTCATCTTCTGATCATCGGGTTGTTGGTAGTTGACGATGCGGAATCCGGGCCCATCGACATAGCAGCCTTTGTACTCGAAGCCTTCCGGGAGCCCAGTTGCAATAGGCGCTGCGCTGGATGCTCCAGTAGCAGATGATGTTGCAGAAGCGGTTGGTGTAGCTGTGGCCGAGGTGGAGGATTCACCACCGGTGTAGAAACGGAAGAATGTCAAACGATCGGGGCCGCCGCACATCTCTGTCTGGTTGCCATTGCATGCCATGTTGCACCCCTTCTCGCCGTCAGGTGCAGGACCGCCATTGGCTCGAATCTGGTTGTCACAGAAACACTCGCCGGCATACTCAGTACCAGCCAGAACAAAACCTCCAGCTCGGCATGCAGCCTTGCATTTGTCGTTGGTCATACCACCGGTCACTCCCATTCCCACGGAGAGCGACCGGCCACCGACGTTATCCGTGTAACATCCTTCCGGATACCATCCTCTCTTCGGTTCCGGAGTTGTGGTATTGCTAGGGAGTTCGGGCGCCGCAGAACTCTGCGCGCTAGCGGAGCAAACCAGGGACAGTACCAGGAGATGCAGGCTAAATGGCAGCCGCCGCAGGGCATAAAGTTGCGCCATGTGTGGCGCAATGGGAAAGTGTCAAACGAGCGACAAAAGTATATTGAATCGACAAAAGTTCCGAGTGCAAGAAAGGAGCACCGGCTGTTTAACAACACCCTGGGTATCGTATTCGCATCCCAGGCAAGACCATGTATATAAGCGTCTAGTATTCCTAACACCTCGACCGCCTCCCAGCCCATGCCCTAACCGCGCCTGATCACACCGACGCCCACATCGCAGCCGCATTGTCTTCCAAGTCCGGTAGGTACATTGGCGACAGCCGGGGCTGCATGCGTACGGCGCCTCTTTGTCTGCACGTGTCAGCACGCGAGCTGCAACATTCCAATAGTCGACATGTAGACATTGCGGCTGACAGGCAAGAAAAAAAAACAGGTCCAACATACGGCACCGCTATCAAGTTAGTCCTCGCTTAGGCAGGTGTCCCGCTGCTTGGTATTACCGGATAAGTAAAGGCTCTTATCACGACCCAATCAGCACACGCATTACACACGCAGCGTTAATCTATTTCCTCAGCAATTCTCCTATTGAATTTCGTTTAAATCGGGCGCCATGCTTGCTGGCGGCCTTGCGAACTAGTCCGTGCGAGAAAACGAGGAAAGGAGGGTCTAACAGCCATGTCGCCCGTTGCAACATGGCCCGTCGTTGGCCGACCGTGTCGCTGGGCGAAGAGCACATGGCGCGCCTAAACCAGCGGGACGATACGGAGAGAGGTCCGTAGCCCTACACACCCCCCGATCCTAGCCTCACGATGCAGCGATGTGCGATACGAGCCCGGGGATGAGTGCGCGCTAAGAATAGTGCTCCGTACATGACACCAGGCTGCTTTGCCGCTCTTATGCCGCGCCTACACTACAACACCGTATCAGTATTATTGTGTTCTGGTCTAGCTGCAGCAACCTCGCACAATGGCCTTGTTACATCGTCGACATTGTTATACGTGCTCTTGTACCCTGGAACAACGTGTTCGCAGCCAATGCGACAGTATTGCTCGTCCAAGCTACGGTACTACTCTCTAGTCTGCCGCAATGCCACAAGAACTGCCAAGCTCAATCACACGATATCCGCCCCCAAGCTTCCCGTTCGTAAGATGAAGCAACTCCAAAGTGGCGCCCCATGGCTGATCGACCCCGGGCCGTGTGGGGAACCCAAGAAAATCCTGCGAACAAGATATGCTGCCGTCGCCCGAGCCTAGCCAGATTCTCACCTTGTTAGTTCAAGTATCGACACCGGTGTGGTGTGGGTTCGACGGCAGTCTGGCCCAAGTCTTGTGTGGGGACTGGGTGAAGTGGAGATTTCGACAACGACAACCTTGGAAGTAAAGTGTGCACTTGCTGCTTCCTGTCGCCCTGCAAGCCACCATGTACCTAGTTGTCAGCCTTGTGGTGGGATGCGTGGCATGTGATGGTAAAAGCTGAGTCATGCGCGCTTGTATGTCACTTACAAGGCGGTGTTGGCATGAGTGGGGTGTTGCTTCTATCGCGACCTAAGCTGCGAAGAGGAGGTGGGATGTATGCAACATGTCCACTTTGATGTATTGGCATTTCGTATCTGCAGACATGTAGTCGGAGCGGGATGGAGCGATAGTTGGTAGTAGGTCCGAAGCAGGATAGCTTACATACTCAGATACTGAGGTCTGTTTGGGCTGGAAGAGACGAATTAGTGGTGGACGCAGCCCATAGTATCTCCGACAGTCCTCATTCGAAGGTTGCGGGACCATTGCATCTATTCCAGCCCGAGCTGAACTCAATACTTCAGTTGGCTGACTGCAGAGAATCAATACATGTGCTGCCGTACCCTTGGCATATATTGGACCATGTAGATCTAGATTAGGAAACTTGCAAATCTGAGGGTGTAGACAGGACTGGTGAACTGGTGTATCGACAGCTGAAGCAACCGCAAGTTCGTGCGAGCTGGCTTTGCTGTCGCTAGCTATTGGTATCTTGGTGTAGACGAGATATTGGCTGACTTCTGCGGCGCCATCGTAGTGTATTGGATGCTCACCTCAGGTGGACTATCGCTGGCAAGCCGAGGGCAGAGGATTCGCGAACTTCATCCTTCGCCACGAAATCCATTTTCCTCGCCGACCTTGATACTCGGTTACTGCAGCCGAATATGTTGTAGCGCATTGGTGTGACGATGTAGCTCTAGCTGAAGGCTGTGCAAGAGATGAGGGGCAGATGCGGAAGATAGACTAGAGCGGCCCGCGTAAGAGTCTACTAGACTGGAAGTACTACGACTAGGCGTGGTAGTCAGCTGCCATGAACTGATCCCCAGTCGGAGATGTCGTTTAAGTTGTTAGCCACTTGCTAGCAGTCTCGGAGATAGAAGGCGCATCTTGGACGATGCCGTCAAGCGTAGCCACTTCCCCTGCTGCGTGTCACCTAGTCCCGATGCGGTTAGCGACCGCGGGGTAAATGCTCAGGTCCGCAGTCCAGGGTCCTTCAGCTGCCCAGCCTTGGAGCAGATCATCTTGCACGACTGAAGCCAAGAGAAATAACCCAGATCGCGCATCATCAGCTGTAGATCCCATGGCTTCGCTGCCGCCTGTACGCGCCTGCATCTTCGATGTAGACGGCACGCTCATCAACTCAGAAGACATCTACACAGATATCTACAACAACATACTGCGCGAGTACGGAAGACCAGATTATCCATGGGCTATCAAGGCGACGCAGCAAAGCAGAGGCACAAAGGTCTGTGTTTTCCAGCCCTATGATTCTGTATTGTCGTGCTAATGCTTAGGGCAGGGTACCAAGCGCTTACTAGACTGGGCACAGGTACCCCTCACGCCGGCTGAATGGTCTGCGAAGGAGAGAGGGTTTACACATCTCTTCGAGAACAGTAAGGTGCTTCCAGGTGTTGAAACTCTCCTCTCAACCCTGAAAGCGAAGACATCACCGCCTGTGCTGCTTTCGTTAGCTAGTTCAGCTGGGCAACAGAAGTTTGCACTAAAGACATCGCATATACCCGCTATCAATGCGGCGTTTGATGATCCAGCCTTCCACGTCTTCGGCGATGATCCGGAGATGTCTGATAGCAAGAAGAAGCCAGAGCCTGATATCTTTCTCCTCGCTTTGAAGAGGTTGAACGCGGCTGAGACAGCACGCGGTGAGCGCACATTGAAGCCTGCAGAGTGCTTAGTGTTTGAGGACTCAATAGCAGGTGTGGAGGCAGCGAGAAGGGCGGGTATGCGAGTCGTTTGGGTGCCACATCCCGGGCTTGCTGAGGTTTGCAAAGGGCGGGAAATGGATGTTCTCATGGGAAGGACGGAGGAAGATGGCATCGTGCCTGAATATGGAACGCCAGTAGAGGGAGATGCGAAGAGTCCATTTGTCACGGAAGAAGGCCGATTTATGTCGGATGATGGTATGGCGGAGCTGAGGGTTAGTCTCGATGAATTTCCGTATGCTGCGTATGGTATCAATGTAGCAAGATGAGTTAGAGGCGATCGCTTTCGTGCGCATCTACAGACATGGCGAGGCATGGTTACTTTACTTCAGGGAAACCATGCAACGCTCGTATCAATACTCGTGTGATCATATAATTTGTGCAAATGTTTGTTATTGTTAAGTGGACTGATCATCAGAAGGCGGGCAACGAAGTAAAGGGGTCTGCTTAGTCAGCATTGGAAGCTACACAGTAGCCCCGCCGGGCAGAGAATTGCCGACGGTTTGTCGCAGCCCGTGGACTGTCGGCCGTCAGCCATCATCCATTCCAAGATTCTCATCAAATGCAACAACGTGCTGTTATCATGCGCTCACGTTTATCTTGATGCGACTGACTGCCTCACAATCAATACCTCCCAGCAAACGAAACGCGTATTAACGAGCTTGCGAGTGCACGGCAAGATGTTCGTCAAAGTAGCAGCCTCCCAAAGCCTCATCCTCTTTCTGCGCACCAGCCTCCACATCATCGCTATTTTCGTCAACTGTCGTGCTTCAATAATTCTGCAGCACCTTGCCGACCGTATCTTGTTCCGAGAGCTTCTCCATCGTGGCTTGCAGATCGTCCGGGCAGAAGAGCTGACATAGGGTACTCATATCATCGAACACGACTTGGCGCTGCTGTGACTCGGGGACATACATCGCATTGCCGATGTTGAAAGTTAACGAATACAGACGATTACGCGCATCCCAATCTTCGACAGGCTCGGACACTGGAAAGTGGCATTTGTAGTTGTCGATATACGCCTTCCCACTCACGCGGTGGCGCGGTGCTCTCCAGTTGCCAATATCGTACTCGTTGTGCCCGTAGAAGGAAGCCACATCGAAAACGAAAGCCTCGCCAGTCTTGGCGTCGATCGCCGTGTTACCGTCCCAGCAATCGCCGTGGATTAGGCACGGCTTCAGGATCCGGCCTTCTTCTTGGAGAGGTAACAAAAGACGTGGCACCACCTTTCGAAGCGTAAGATCGCACATGGCATCGAAAGCTGGCCAATTGAGGACTGGCTTTGCCAGATCCATGACATGACCTAGGTGCAGCCTGAACAGGGTACACCAGGAGCCTTCCCATGTATCGACAGCCTGGGTTATTCGCCCATGGCACGTCGAGAGATGGAAGCCGAATTTGCCAGTCGGGGATACAGTTCGTAGATGCATATCCGCTAGTCCTTTGGCCAATCTGACCGGATCTGCAGGCTGTTTGCATCAGCATGTGGACATCCTTGAGAACCGCAATACCCATACCTGCTTTTCTATGTCTCGAAACGCCGCGAGTAAGAAATGGGCCGTTGACCCGTTCTCTTCAATCTCTCCCCAGGCGTAGGGTCGTGGGACAAACGAAGGCGAAATCGCGTAGATTGCTTTGAGCGATTCGTATTCGCTTTCGCACATGCGCCTTCCCACTGATCCCAGAGATACGACCTGGCATTCATTAGCAACAACTTTCTGAGGGATCCTTTGCAAGGAGCCATGCCTTTAGGAAGTAGTTGTCAGTCACTCCCGTAGGCAGTCGCACAACGATCTTGGCGGTTTTGCCCCATAGCGATTTATAGTAGTTGAAGGCGTTAATGACCTCAGTTCCAGCGATGGGAAAAGCTTGTATAAAGTGAGTATGATGCGAAAACTTGTCATGCCAGTATTACCTTCTATAACTTGCTTGTCTACCTTGCAGGATCCACTAACCTGCGGTAGTGTCAGAGAGTCAGTCGGCGTCTCGTCAGTATCTGCACACGGGTCGCTAGTGGTGTTTACAGGCATGATACAGAGCTTTTGCGCGACTGTGTCAGGTATAATGATCCTGTGATGATATGCGGTCAATAGTGGCTAGAGTGATGCGTGTCAGGCGCTGTAGCGTGCAACAACTCTCTGGTGCGGTTTTCGTATGTCTTTCCCGAGACTTCATCGACGAGGACAAAGCTTTGGGGTGCGGGGTTGACGAAAGGGGAAGTCAATCGATCGATTAGATATGTAAGGAGAAGCGCACGTCTGTGGCGCGGTAGAGGGGCAGTCGCGAGCTGATGTACCCCACAAATGAGAAATGCATGAAGTGTCGCAGAGCCAACATCGTTATTCATGTGAAGATGGTCTGCGAATTCCATCGCTCGTCGCTTTCAGTGAAGCTGACTATAGGAAAGCCCAGTCTGTTTACCCTCAGCCTCAGGACACCTTTTGGGCTGTTGCTACGGTTGCCACGTCTGTTAGCCATTGAAGACGAGTGGAAGAGCGGAAGCGTGAGCTGCATTAAACATGATTTTGCGAAAAGCGTCGGATTGATGAAAAATGCTTCGAGTGTGATGTCTGTTGTCACAGTAGGCCGGCGAACTAGAGCCAAGACAATCGCTCCACTTCGACATTCCGAAATCGGAAGTGTCGCTTCCGAAGGTGACGCACCTCGCGAACTCGCATCGCCTCGCCGCTACACATATCACAGTCTACCATCTTGACCCAAAATGTCAACACCGACACTTCTAGAAGGGTTTCATAGTGCAGCTCCCTCCGCTCCATCAACCAAACTTCGGTACGCAGACGTACGCGCCCACCCATTCCCGTGTTGACGCGACTTGGCTGAACCAACACGTCGATGTATCCAGGTCGCCGTAACCGCAACCGCCAAAGAGTTCGCCGGTATCTATCGCGGCAAGCAATATCATGAGCCGGATTTCGATGCCGTGCTAGATCGCGCACTAGCCACCGGAGTAGAGAAAGTCATGCTGACAGGCATGTACGCATCCGACGCGTCTTTCAATCTCGGCATAGCGCGGAAACGACCGGAGCAATGCAGGGTCACAATCGGTGTTCACCCATACCATGCCGTCGAAGCAGACGAAGGCGGAGAAGAATACTACAAGGGCCTGTCCGACAGCATCACGACGACCATGAAACAAGAGCCCCATCTCTTAGCCGCTTTCGGAGAGCTCGGCCTCGACTACGACAAGCTGGCTGAAGCCCCAAAAGACGTTCAGATACGCGTGTTCAAGCGCCAGCTCGATATGATAGTAACCGCAGGTTGGAAGCTACCCCTGTTCCTCCACTGTCGCGCCGCGTTCGAAGATTTCATCGCTATACTCGGACCCTACATGGACCGGCTGCCTTTACGATCGGGCCTAGTCCACTCTTTCGTCGGTACTACAGCGCAGATGCGAACTTTGATAGACATGGGCCTACATGTTAGTGTTAACAATTTCGCTTTCCGAGATCGCGATAGCTTGGATATGACCAGGCATGTGCCATTGGATAAGCTCCAGATTGAAACGGATGCCCCTTGGGGTGATATCCAAGCGTCTAGTGAAGTAGCTAAAGCGTATTTGAAGAATGCGACGAAGTGGTCTTGGGGGAGCAAGAAGAAGGATAAGTTCAGTATGGGTGATATGGTGAAGGAGAGGAATGAGAGTTGCAATGTGGAGAAGGTGGCGTTGGTTGTTGCGGGGATTAAGGGTGTTGGTGTTGAGGAGGTTGCGGAGAGGGCGTGGGGGAACAGTGTGGATATGTTCTTTTCGCGTTAGGAAAAGCGTATTCTTCACTCCAATTTCCACGTCTCGACGGCATTGGATGAAGGGTTTCGATGAAATGCGATGGTAAGAACCTAAAACAATAAAGCCTTGACATTCCCGCCCGACTATGAATCCTTTACTTCGTGCCATTCGTGCCATTTGCACCGTTCCCATTTGTCGCCGACCCATTCGTCAGTCCCCCATTCGTCCTAATCCCATTCGACTTCGTCCCATTCACCGCAGTCTTCTTCGCCCTCGGTACCTCAACAAGCACCTTATACGTCTTCCCAGCCGTAACATTCTTGACAACGCATCCCTCGACCTCCTCCCCATCAACCACAACCTTGACATCCTTAACATCCCCCCTCTTAATCTGAACATCAAACACTGCACCCCTAAACTCCCTCCTCACCTTCATCTCCTCCCAATCACTCGGCATCTTCGGCGCAATCTTCAGACCCTCCCTTACACCCCTCAACCCACACAGCCCCTCAATGAAACACCTATACACCCAACTCACAGTCCCAGTATTGAACAACTGACTCGAGCGACCAGCCGTGCGGTCCAGATGCTTAATCCCATACCCACCACGGTAGTAGTTAGGAATGAAAATAGGGAGTTGGCCCCGACGAACCAGATCCTCTTCATCAGGACCGGGTATCATAGCGCGGAGCGTAGCGTACGCGCGGTCCACTTCATCGATGCCGTAAAGGGCCCAGGCGTAAAAGGCAGCAGCGTGGTTGTACACGGAGCCGTTCTCGCCTTGACCCGGGTACTTCTGCGTTACGCGACCGACGTCTTCGCGCATGGCGGTGAAGGGCGGGCCGAACATGACGACGCCGTAGGGCGTTGTGAGTTGCTCGTCGACCTGGGGCAGGATTTTGGAGATTTGCTCTGAGGAGGCTGCGCCGCCGAGGATGGACCAGGCTTGTGGGTTCAGCCAGATACGACCTTCTTTGTCGTCTTTGATGCCGAAGGTTACGTTGTCGTCTGTGATACCGCGGGCAAACCAGTCGCCGTCCCAGAGGTGCTCGTTAGCCGATTCGTTGACTTGTTCAGCGCCGGTGCGGTATTTCTTCGCGATCTCGGGTTTGTCGGCGTCTTCGCAGATTTGCGCCCATAGATTTACGGCGTAGGCGGTTGCGACGGTGAGCCAGCCTGATACACCGACGCCTTTGGGACCGACCATGTTCATCGGGTCGCACCAGTCGCCCTGCGCGATGTAGGAGAGTCCGCGGTCGTCTCGCGCGTTTGAGGAGAGCAGCCAGTCCATGGCGCGGCTGAAGCGCTCGAAGACTGTGAATGTGTCGCCGTACATGCTGGTCACCTTTTCGTCTAGCAGCGCGTAGTCGCCGGTTTCGCTCAGGTAGATCTCTAGGGCGATGGGTAGCCAGACGCAGTGGTCGGTGTGAGGGATTTGGTTGATGTACTTCAGTACCGCTCCCTTGGCTAAGAGGATACCATCTGGCATGGAGCCGTTCTTCTCCTGCTGACCGACTGCTGTCGTGATGGCTTTGCGCGCTACTTCTGGCTTGATGAAGCTCATGCCCATGTTATCTTGGAGATAGTTTCGCGTTTGCGGATCGGTCGTAAGCCTGTTTACGTCGCCGTGGTAGTACAGTTGTCGGGGTAGCCAGTTGTTAACCAGGTTGTCGAGATCTTTGTCCGGAGTCTCGAGACGTACGCAACCGCTGCCACGCTGGATGTAGTCTTCGTAGTCTTTAGCGGCTTTCGCAAAGGCCATCTTGTTGAGGTATTTCTTGCGCATGTCGAGAATCTCGGCTTCGTCGTATGCAGGACCGAAAAGGAATCTGTACTCTTTGCTTTCGTTCTCGCCTAGATCAGCCCAGTATTGAACAACTGCGGTCGGGGTTTCGTAACGGGCGTCGCTATTCGAAAGCTGAGACTCTCTCAGTGCTGATGGCGCTTGTAGGCCTCCTTCGCCTTCGAAAGCTTCTTGCTTCGCTTCCCATGAGACTGGTGTAGTTTCGCAGAGGAAGTAGGTCTTGTCCTTCAGATACTTCGTCTTCGGGTAATCCTCCGCTTTTTGATACGGAGTCTTACAGCTCCCAACCACGCCCCCAACGTTCGTATTCCACTCCGCCTCTTGGTTCATCCATGACATGTAGCCCAGTGGGAAGTAAGGATAGATACTCAGGTTGCGCTTGCGACCTGAGATGTTGGTCACCTTGATGCTCCAGAGTTCAGCCACATCGTCGGTGGGTAGTAAGAAGGTCATCTCGACACGAATGCCGGACTTCTCCACAAGCCATTTGATGTCGCTTTTGCCTACATCGAAGGTGAAGCGATCCAACTTTGCCCTTACCGGCTCATACGGCGCCGAGAAGATCTCGCCGTTTTCCTCATCCTTGATGTATACGAACCGGCCAGGGTGGTGAGCATAGTAGTTTTGCTCCGGTTGCATAAAGGTCTTCGCTTCGAGGTTGGGCGCGTAGGCATATTTCGCGGGCTCGGGTTGCATGTATTGAGCAGTTGCAAAACCACGACATGTGACCTGAATCATCATACGTTGGTTCCAAAGGAATGCACCCGCTTTGGGCATCTCCGTGGGGCTTGTGAGCTCATAGCGCTCGCCATTTTGGGTAGGTTGTATCATGGTGGGAATGTGAACAAGGATAGTACCTGTGATCTCCGCGGGAAACTTTTATACCACGACGGGATGGTTGGTTATACAGGGACGTGACGGCCGACATGGCTTTAGGAGGCGTAGCTTACTGTGTTTAGTGACACTGCACAAGTCAATTGGAACGCAAGACCAATGCGGAATCAAAACGCGTGACAGGCACAAAGTCTTAGCGTTTCTGCTGATTTAGTCTACAGCGGGAGTGTCAAACTCGATGCTCGTGGACAAGATTGCTAGCAAGGCAAACGAAGGTCGTCGATACTCCTATGAGAAGAAGCAGCAAGAGCGCAAGCTTAGGATGACCTTGAAAACGAAAGTCCGACCAGCGTGCAAATCGTAAAAAGGACGACGAGGGATTTTCGCACGTCAGTCATCTGTTCCTCCATGGTTCATATAAGGTACACAGCACAATAAGCCGCACCGCGTGGGGCTAAGCGAATGGCGGTGTGGGGTTCAGCCTGAAAGGGTACAACGTAAGCGCGGAGACGGTTGCCCGGACCGCAACGCCTTTAGCCAGCCGTGAGGCAATACTGCGAGTCCCAACATGTCGAAAACTCAACGATCTTCGCATCGTCAATATGCGCACACGATCCGGGTTGCGCAATCCGAGCAACCGATTAGTGTGGGACAGCAGCGAAGATAACGGAAAGTGTATGGTGGCGTCTGCGCCGATGTGCCGAAAGCAGTGTGTCAGCTGCTCGCAAGATTGTGTGATCACGGGTAACAAGGAAGGGTATACCGTGCCGGCGCCGATATCCGTTGTATCCACAGCCACTGACATTAATTGTGACCAAGACTCGCTACCGGTTCCCCCATCCCGGGTATGCCCAGTGCTGCAGCCCTGCAGAAGGTGTTGGGTATCGTGAAGTGTCAATTTGTTCTTGGCTGTCATTGGTACGTGTGAAATATTGGGTGATGCAGTCAGACTGACGAAAAAAGCAAAGAGCGGGAAGGGTGGGGTGAATTACCATGACCAGCGATCAAAACACTATCGCAACACTGAACATGATACCAAACCTCCATGCCGGCCAGGACGATGTCAAAGCCGAGTCACCGTTTGCCAATTGGCGCAAAACTCTACTCGGCGGCCTTCAACGCCGCACCATTTTCACCCCAGCTCTCTTTAGCGGCTTCGTGCTGTAAAGTTGCTTTGCCCGATGTCTTCGTGATTTTGACATACTTTCCAGTCTCGGGGAATGCTTTCTTTGTGGCGACTGGAATCGGGTCTTTGTCCCACCACGATGGGAGAGCTGGAACACTTGTTCGCCAGAACCGCGCAGTCCCATCGCCGTCGACACTAAGGTAAACATCCTGTTCTTCCTTGTCTAGAAACATGCCGCATAGACTGCCCGCAACGTAGCTAGCCATCGTGCCAGCAGGTCGCCAAAACAGCTCTTTCGCGTTGCTTTCGGTGTCGTAGATCAGGGTTGATCCTTCGTCCGACTCAATACCCAGTAGTCGACCTTCGTTCATCCATAGAACAGCATGGATCTCAGACATACTCAGTCGTTCTTTACCCTCGATCTTGTAATGCTGAAGTACCTTGCCATTGGGACCATCCAGCGGGTTCCAGACATATGCTTCTTTACCAGCGCAAAGCGCAATCTCCGACCGCGTTGGATGCCAGTCAAAGCACCGGCACCAGCGGGAAAATTTCTCTGGCATAACTGCTACCTTTCGCCCGTCTAAGACATCGTGAACCTGCACCACTGAGCCACTCTTAGTACTCCAGACGATGAGCTTTGAGTCTGGCCTATAGGTTGGTAAGCTAAGTTAGCACATGTCTTACGTGTAGTATGTACTGGAGTAATGCTTACGAGAATGCACCGGCCCAACTTTGACCACCTGATTTGTCTGTAGTCCAAATGAGAGCCCCAGTCGAGACGGAATACATGCGTAGCGAGCCATCCCAAGACACGGTGGCAACACACTCCATGTCTGGGCTCATAGCCGACCACATGATGGCATCCGTGTGTCCAGCAAGGCGATGCATCTCCTTACCTGCTTCGACATCATAGATAACGACGAGCGGCAAGTCTTCTGCTGGGCGCATGCCGCTTTGAGTCGAACTGTTGTGCGAACGGTACAGCATCAGTCTGCCGTCCTTGCTGAAGCATTTAGACCCGAACCCGCCCAATGCCGCGTTATCAATGATGGTGTTGTGGCGCCTGCTATGGTCGGCGGCTACGTGACTGAGCGCTTTCACGAACTCTGTATGGAGCGAGGACGCATCGATAAATTCCCTGGTCCATTCGTGGTTTGCTGAAAGCTCGGGGGCAATTGCATCGATAGCTTTCGTGGCCCAGACGGAGGGATCGATCGGCTCTTCTTTGTCGAGTATGCGTCCGTTTTGGTCTAGATCCCAAAGAATGAGCTGATCGGTCGTTCGCTGGCGGCGCTGAGTCTCATCGAGGACGGAGCTCACAAGGGTGTAGCCAGGCCTCGGAGTCCCTGCACCGGAGGTTTGCTCGATCTCTGCATGACTCTGTCCATTGGCATCAGAAGGCCGGAACGCCACCGATCCAGCTCCTTCGAGGACCTCGCACAGCTGCCGGGTCTGGATGTGGTATATCAAGATTCGCCCCACATTACTGCTGATGGCCAGCAACTTCTTGTCAGAGCTCACAGCAGTATCGTATTCTTGGTATGTAACCTCTTCTCGTTGTGGCAGATCGGCTCTGAAGTTAATGACATCGCGCGTTTGCGACCACTCCTTTGGGTGACCAGAGGCATATTGAGCGGGGACGCCAGCACGTTCAAAATCTTTCGCCGGTTTGAAAGGGAAGGCATACTCCTCCTGGAAGGTTTCGCGCGTATAGCATTGCATATTGAGGATGAAAGTCGACAGATGAAGTTGTGCGAGTCCATGTTCTCTTGTTGAAGATGGCTGCCTAGCCAGGCGAAGCGGGCATGGATCGGCGGATGACGTGAAGGTGCGCGGAGACCAATCATGGCTGAGAACTAACAATTTTAGGATCGAATCTGGTATTACGCCTGACTGTGGTGTAGCAACCACATATTAGGCAACCAGATGAAGACCTGGAGAACCGGCAACCACGGCACGTTGCCGAGAAGAGGATAAGAAAATGTATGAGCTGAAACGAAACGTCAATCCCGCCTATACCGTGCGCCCATCGATGCTCAACTGCTCCGAGGACCAGGAACAAAGAGGATGCAGCAGCAGGGTAAAGCCGCCAGATAGGCTCATTGCCTCAACATCACCGACGAGCTGTCACCGCAGAGCGGATCAGACCCATCGGGACGCATCAGCATTACTCTCGGGCGTTGCCTTTGTTCAGCAGCCATTCATCTGGAGATGGAGGGAGAGCCCCGGCTACTGAACCCACAAACGCAGTCCGAGGACTGCGATTGCGAAACGCCCGCTGACGTCAACTTTGTCAGAATGGTTAGTACGCAGACCGAACAGACGATGCCTGTGAAGCAGCGCGCCGGTTCGCGAATAAGTTCTGTAGACGTTGTCCTAGCATACGTGACGCGATGTTAATAATCCATGTCGTGGAGATGGTTTGTCGCGTCAAGACGCGTCGTCGCACGCGACTGCGACAGCAAAGTCACATTAGTTTCGAGGGATGCGTGCATCGGATATCGTAGCGGGGGACGAATGCGACACAATATACGGTCATCGATGCCCGTGATTGCGGTTATGCTGAAGAAATGCGTGCGATAGAAGGTGGCAAGGTTGATCGCAGCATCAGAGACGCCCTCGGGAAAAGGCTTGGCGACTAGTATGGCCGCTAGGCTCCTTTAGACATGGCACCCATCCGCTTCAACACAAACCTGCCCCCACATCAGCATCGGACGAGATGGCTATTCCGACTATATTATACACAGTAGTGCATTCAACAGATCTTGTAGATTCCCCTGCTCCTTCAATCACCCATCCCACCAACACCACCACCATCATCTACGCCCCTTCATCCTCACTATCCGTGGACCGCTCACTATCCTCATCCCACAACTCCCGATCCACGTCCCCATGATGCCCCGCATAAGTCGGATACCGATGCCCCAAAAACTTCCTCCTCTTACACCTTGGACAATCAGCACAAGGATCATCGTCCTCGTCATCCGATACCAAAGTGTGATCCTGAATCCGATAATACTTACCATCTTCAGGATCGTAAACACGCTTGCCTTCCGCCTCCTTCTTTTCTTCTGCTTCCTTGATATCACGGCCGAAGTTGAGAATGCATTGGGCGACGTGTGAGAATAGGAACTTTTCCGGGGGCCAGTTCTTGTAGAGGTCGAGGGGATCGTAGTGGGTTCCGCTTCCGATGGAGAGGGTGAAGTCTTTATTTTCTTTTGCAAGGCGTGCGAGGCAGACGTCGCCGCCGCGAGTTGTGATGTCAGCACTTGTTCTTGGGTCTCTGTCGAAGATACCGAGGGCGGTTTGGGGTTCTTGTTGGACTTCGAAGATGACCTTTTGGATCGCGTCGTGTGCTTTTCGCAAAGGAGATGCAAAGGCTTTGTCGTCTTTTGCTATGCAGCCCCAGTGCTCCTCGTCGGCGGCGGCGCCTTCCAGGATAAAGATACCCATCCGCGGATCTTGGCTCCATTTGCTGTCCCAGGAGGCGTCTGTAAAGAGGGAGCGTTCGAGGTGGTGCCAAACTTTTGCGCATTGGTCTTGCAGAGCTTGCCAGCTGAAGTAGAGGTCCATGGCATCGCCTTCAAGCCAGTAAATAAGGTCGCGGAGGAGGGCGGTAGGGCCGTTGTCATTTGCGGAGTGCTCTTCAATGTATGGGCGCCAGCGTTGGCTTGCTAGTGTCCACCATACCATGTCGCGCTCTCTGTTGAACTTTTTGGCTAGGCGGACCAGCTCTGTTTCCGATCGAAGGGTGTTGTTGAGTTGTCTGACTTTATCTATGTTTGGATATCGAACGTTAGTGTCTTGCTGATAAGCTGCTCACGTTAAGTGTGTACGTACCGTCAACAGCTGCGTCGGTAGTTGCCCATCCAAAACTTCGCTCCAGGAAGATCGGAGCCAGGATACTGGGTTCTTGTAACCAACGGCCGTCCCTTAGCTTCCGCATTTCCTTCAGCGTTTTGGAGGTCTTCTTGCCTCGTGGCTCACGGGCTGCATCAGAGGCAGTCCGCCCTACCATTAGATAGACCTTGCGAAGGGACTCGCCGAGGGTCTGGGGGGCACCACCGAAGAAAAGCCTCGCTTCGTCTTGCTGGTGGATGAGATACTCCATATCCGGCCATACAGGGCTTTCAGGATGCAATAGCTTGGTAGCAACGTATAAGTGTGTCATCATGCATATCTGACCCAACGCGCGTTCTAGCTGATAACCTGATGTGTTGAGTTGCAAATAAGCGTCGTACATCAAGAGTCCACATCGGATCGGATTGGGCTTCAGGGTTTCGCATGGGTCATCCGCGACTGCTTTGGTATAGGTAAGGTCTGTGGCCATGTCTTTTCGAATATCCGCTGCATGTCCTTCAGTCGGGAAGGGTTGTATCCAGCTACGCTCCAGCGCCTCTTTCATGGCCACCTCCCGATCTACGCGTACATTTAGCTCATCGAACGGATCGTGCAGATGGTCTTTAGTTAGAATATCTTGTATGTCGAGCAGTATTTGTATTCCGAACTACCCGTATATCAGTATGGTATGCGCCTTGTTTCTTCATCAGTACTTACAGTAGTCCAAATAGGGATCTGGCGATGTTTGAACATATGCGCCATACCGCGAGATACTTCGTCCATAGCTATTGTCTCGCCATGGCGCGAGGTAGTGTGTCGGAACATCCGGGCCAATTCAAGCGTGCGGTAGGTGTCTTTGTGGACGCCACCGACTGGATTAAAAGCAGATTTCGCAACGATGGGAATATCCGTTTTAGGTTTCTTCGAAATCCTAATCGCCTCAAGGTAGTATTTTAGGCCGGCGTAAACTGGCCACATACACCAGTAAACTTGTGAGCACGCATGAGAGCCAGGCATCATAAGGCCACTGGGAAACAGGAAGTCCATAAAATCGGATGGGTCGATGATGTCCGGATGCTGACTGATCAACAAAAGAGCTGGTAGTACTGCGAAGTATTAATGGCTGTGAGCTAAATGGCGAGACGTTCAGTCGATGACTTACCCCATACGGGATAATTTTTCTGAGGGTACTTCTTTGGGCGTACAAGCGTTAAATCAAATTCAGACTCAGCGTGCCGCACCAAGTCGATAGCTGTGTTCGCGATGACAGAAGCGTTCACCAAGTCGACTTTGCCGTCCTTGTATGAAAACCAGACTTCTTGAACAATGTCGCGAAGCTCATGTATGTTGGTAATGAACGACTGGATAGCGAAGAAGAACTCGGATTCGATTTCCGACTCGTCTTGCTGGATTTCAACAGGGTTCACAGGAGGTAGCGATTCCATCGAGTCATCTCGTCTGGGGGTAGGCTCCTCCTCAAGCTCATCCTCAGGCTCAGCCTCTTCAGCAGCGTTTTCAGGGTCCACCGCGAGACTGGAGAAAGTATTCTTCATCTCTCGCAGGGTGTCAACGTCGGACTTTTGACTTGGCTCCTTCCTTTGAGCACGAGGCACAGACTCCTTAACCAGCGGCTGAAGGATATCAGCAGCATTTCTAAGAATTTCGACGAAGTGAGCATGGGTCTGATTGCTCTCGTCTAGGACCGTGTCGCTATGCGATTGTTTGAACCAAGTTGCCGCCTTTTCTCGAGCCTGGATGGCACGATCGAACAGTTTGCTGAGCGCTCCAGGGACCTCGACCTTGGGGACTTTCTTCGCAATGGCTTCTGCCATGGGCACAAACTCTCCAACATTGATGCGATAGGTATCCGCAGGGGTATTCGCGGAGGCAGCAGCAGCTTTTTGGGCTTCTTTCCTCGCCTTGCCCTTGAGTCGTTTAGCTGGCTGCGGAGTTGACTGTGGAGGAGCTAGACAGCTACTGCGCTGGTAGCCCACTTTTTCGGCGGTCGCTGCTAGCCATCCCGCGATGTATTCTGGATATGTTAATTGAGGAAGGTCCAATTAGGCGGTCGACCAACCTGTGTCCTTCTTGTATTGCCTGTAATTCGACGAAAAGAATGAAGCCATGGTGTGACAGATGGAAATAGCCACCAATCAATTATGGGTTGATACCTGATCTAGGCTGATGGAACAATGTATTGGGCTAGAGAGATGAGGACCCGGCGGTTTGACAAGCTATGCAGAAACTACTGAAGAGATATCGGTGGATGAGTCGCAGAGCTCATGCGCCGCATTCCACCACAACAAAGTCAGCGCGATGGAGATTGTTTGCCTGGGGTTGATGCAGATGCAGATGCAGATGCAAACACCTGGAAGTCGCATTTTCGCCATTGTCACGGATGCGCAGGGCTTCCAGGTTCCCCGCCAGCTCAGACCATCGTGAAGAGCCAATGGGAAGGTGGCGCGAGATCCACTCGGACGCTTTCCGAGGGGATTGCCACTCTTGTGAGGGTGTTATCGAAGCAACACTGTAACGTGACATTTTGCACGTCTGGCAGAGCCTTTATCGAAGATGATCGTGGGGACTGGATGTGACGTGCTAGAAAGATAGCGCGGATGTGGCGTTATTGGAGATGCAGGAGGTTGTGGTGTTGGTGTTGTGAGAGGGGGGTGAGAGCCATGACGTGCCGGACGCGAGAAGAGCTCCCCGCGCACTTTGAGCTCAGCGCATCGGCGAAGCTTCGCAACCACAATGGCTGACATGGCATCGCGCATCCCGTCAGTAAGGAGTTTGTTACCTGATCTCGAATCAGCGCTGCATTCATTTACTTCGTCTCCCGCCAAGTTCCGCGTCGTACGGACAGTCAACGACACGCCAACACAGCCCAAGACACTATACATCCTCGACTCTTCCTTCAACCCGCCGTCAATTGCCCACCTTACCCTCGCGACATCGGCCCTGAAGCAGTCGACGCCCCTAGAGAAGAGCCCGTACCGGCTGTTACTGCTGTTCAGCACCCACAATGCAGACAAGGCACCGAGTCCGGCAAGCTTCGTGCAGCGCATCGCCCTCATGACCGTGTTTGCCGAGGACCTGTCGCGAAGCTTGAAGAGCGCGTCACCTTCGATGAATGATGACGTCTCCAACGTGTCGATAGACATTGGCCTAACCAAGGAACCATACTACAGTGACAAGTCGGTTGCTATAGCCGAGACCACACCACCGTTCTACGCGTCGCGGCCCATCCACATCCACCTCGTCGGCTACGACACCTTGATCCGCTTTTGCAACCCCAAATACTACCCCAAGTACGACCCACCGCTTTCGGCCCTCAAGCCCTTCTTCGATGCTGGCCACAAGCTGCGCGTGACCCAGCGACCGACGGACCCGAGCGACGAGTCGTCCAATGAATTCGGTACAACGGAGGAGCAGGAGAAATATCTGCAGAACCTGAAAGATGGCAACCAGGAGAAGGCTGGCTTCGAGCCTGCCTGGGGCAACAACATCGATATGGTGCAAGCCGAGGAAGGCGTTGGTATAAGCTCTACCAGAGTGAGAAAGGCAGCAAATGCGGGACACTGGGACACAGTGGGCAAGTTGTGTACTGAAGGCGTCGCCGCTTGGATCAAAGACCAGGGCCTATACAGCGAGGATGCTAGCGGCAAAAAGATGATGGGCTGAAATACAACCACGTGCATGGCATGTGCAACAGTGATGCATATCCGAGTCTCTCAGACGCAACACCAGAGGGCATGCACATCGCGACAAAACGCCACTTCGGCTGCGTCAGATCTGTTTCGTATGTTTGGATAGTCACTGCATTGGGAAGTCGCCATGAACGGCATATGACACGCTCCTTCCACACCATATGAGGCCACAACATAGGTGCAGCCGCGAGTGCCCAACCCATGCAGCATCTCACGCCACTGTGTCTGCTCCTCGTCATCAGATCCGCTTTCTCATACGTTACTATGTCTCCTGCAACCATTGGCACTTCCATAAGCTCATGTTGGATCGGAAAGCTGTCCTGTTTCCATCCCTCTTTCCCAGCTTCCGACTGTGGGCAAGCACTCCACGTGCACTGACGCAGCCATCAACAAACCAGCAACTTTCCATGTGCAGCCACCCACTCATCCTTCCCTCACCACCTTGCCATCATGGCGACCAAGCTGTGCTGTACGGCCGAGCAGGACGATCGTTCAGATTCGCCCGAGCTACCCAACGCCCGCGTCAGTCAGCCTACACCGGTGAACAGGCCACTCCTAGCCAAAGATGCTAGCTCGCCCAATTCACGGTTCACGAGTGCCCGTTCGGAAGACCTCCATGAGCTGCATGAGATCTTCCACAATGCTCGCGACTCCAACGAAGACCGAGCTATGCCAATGCGGACGCTTCGTACACGCTTCAGCCGCCCTTCGATGCATAGCATCCGCAGTCTACACAAGATGACGAGTATGCGTTCACTGATCAGACGCAAGTTTTCGCAAGAGCTTCCTAAGAAAGCTCCGACCGTTTCATCACCGCATTTGCAGCCGAGACCAAGGAACATTACTCCAGCTGCCGGCACTGTCGTCAAGCAGCTGAAAGACGGAACGAATCAGCAGCTTCAGATTACCAAAGATGACCTACGGAAGGATCTACTCAGCGACAAGAAGCCTGATGAGGGCGGTTATGATTCAGATGCTGAGGCACTTGACGAAATTGCAAACAACATTGGCAAGAAGTCACCTATCAAGCGTGCAAGTATCCACAGCATCGATTGGACTACCACTACCGGAAGGTTAGATGTTGCGAGCTCGTTGTCACGTCGTACTAATAATGGCCAGCAAAACAACACCAGACTCGTCGAAGAGAGACCGTATTAGCGGCGAGCTCAATGATGACCTCCCTCCCTACAGCATCGATAAACCACACGCCGGTCCTTTCTCCCACCGGTTCAGCCAAGTGTTCAGCACGCCCAATCTGCGATCGGATACGCCTGGTGGAAAGGATAACAGGGTCAGACGATCGCATTCGGCTACATCCATGGGCTTGCCGAAACCTTCTCCCCTTTCGCCGTTACGACTACCAAGCCTTACCGATCACGACTCAGCTGGAATACCGTGGGCTGAGGTGATGCACAAGAGCCTTCGTCTTTCGCAGTTTCCTGTGCCTCCACGCCACATCAGCCCACAAGCATCCGTTACAACCTTCAAAAACGACGGCCACAAGCGACACCAGAAACGAAGCAGCTCCGCTTCGGTATCGTCGCACCGAGCTCTTGGACCGACTGCTTCTCCTTGTGGTCGCCTCATTGAGATCCGCGTTCAACAGCCAACATCCACTGCAACCCCAAGGCCGTCTACATCTATCAGAGGCACTCTCCGTGGAGATTCACCGCGAAAGGCACGAGGAGGGGCACACAACGGCGAGGACGATGACGATGATGACAACCCACGTCGGTCTGTCCATCTTTACAGCATGCGCATCTCACATCATCTACGCTCCGGGTCTCTTCTCTCATGGGACCAACTTGCCGATGCACCAGAGCTCCCAACTCCGCCTCGCGCATTCCGTGAACGCACTGTCTCAGACCAGAGTCGAACTTCCCCACGAAGTAAGCAACTAGCCCGCCATGATCGGCAAACATCGAGCTCGGGCTTTGCCAGCTCAAAGGTTCCGAGTAGATGGGGTAAGGTATTGCCGAACGATCTTGACACCCGACCTGATGTTGCGTCTTCCATCTACTCGAGTCGACCTCAAAGCCCACCTGATAGTTTTGGAGGATCAGTGACGACTCTACCGCGCACTGATACTGAGAATCGCCCGGTCAGCATTTCCTCTGCTGATATACGACGGCCTCGACGTTCTGCTTCCTTTCCTACAGACAACGAAGACACACCAAGACCAGCTAAACGACATGGTCTTACCAACCTCGCAACTGTCACTGGCCATCCGATCGAGCCTTCGCTTCTTGCACCGCCCGCGCCGCTAGCACGCAAGAACAGTGTTGCTGATACCAAGACCTCCAAATTTCGGGAAGAGTTCAGCCCCTCTCCACCCAAGAAGAAGATGACACAGTCGGCATCCATCATCAAGTTCTTGAATCCGAAGCGCCTAAGTCTGCGCAGCCAGAGTGAAGCCAATCTACAATCTGAAGCTTCCGCCTCCTCGACTGTCGCGCTTGCCGCTGTCGATGGTCCATCTGATACGCTGGAACTCCCTGTTAATCATGGACGTCGTCAGTCACGGTCATTGATAAGTATGCAGGCTGAACAAGATGCACTTGGGAAGAACAAAGGCGCCAACCATGTATGGGATCGCGCTTTGCAAGCGCATCAAGACGAGAAAGCATCTCTCTATCTTCCCAAGAACAGGGACCTTGCTGTCCATGCGAGCCCATTCCGCGAGCGTAGCGGCAGCGTTTCCGTCAGACGCATCAGTGTCGAAGGCCTAGATCCAGCTAGTCGAGCTGACGATGGGTCTAGCACACGGGTATCGACATTGGATCCCCATGCCGAAACACCTGGTGAAGAGCGCTCCGAGGGGCTGTTCAAAATGGTGTCTCGTCGCAGTGCTATGGTAGGGCGTGATGATGTTAGCGTTGGACAAGAAGTGGCAAATGCATTTGAGCGGCAGGGCGACAGCACGGATGTCGTGGGGGCCTGGGGTCGCTACCCTTCGCACACGCGCCATGACCGTACCGCCTCTGCCGGAAAGGCTGACAACGTTCAGCCTCGCGACTTTGCACTAGAGGCAGCGATCAAGTTTGCTTCGGCAACGGATGACGAGGACCTCATCGATCCCACAGCGAGAAGACCGTCTACCCTACTGCTGCCTGGCGAGAAAAAGAAAAAGAAGAAAGTTGGCAGTGGTCGTGTAGCGAAGAGCAACTCGATGACGTTCGGCAAGACCCTCATGAAGAACTACACCAAAATGTTCAGGAGTCAGAGCACAGAATTTCGCAGGCATGGTAGAGGACACCGCAGTTCCATCGCATCTGGCGGCATTCTTGAGCATCCTGAGCTCGAGCTCCTGCCTGATGTGTGGGCGGGTGAAGTTCACAGAGACGTTGACACATATATCCCAGGTGATGAGCAGTCCGTGCTGAGACAAGAAACCTTGAAGAAGACGACTAAATCCAGGAGCAATCTACGAGCGGAGGATTCCATGGCAACACTCCGTCCACGGCGCAATTCTTCTGCGCCCAATCTCAACGAGATGTCGTTCGGCGATGGCGCAGCTGATGCGCAGCACGCAAACGATCGAGCACGTGTCTGGTCTACCTACTACGAGAACTGCGTCGATGCATACCCTCGTCTGAGTATGGACACGAACCGAGTTCTCGAGGACTTTGGTCGTCAGAATCGGCACTCATTCGATAGCCGGCAGGTGTCCGTGCACTCGCGCACTTTGCCTACTCATCTGCGCAAACACACGCGCAACGCTAGTCAGATGAGTCAGATGAGCAATGGGAGCCGCGCCAGGAGCTTCGGCTCGCTGGGTCAAGATGACAGCGCTTTCGAGGAGCGGAGCTTGGTCAGCGTTAGACGAAGCACCATGGATCTGATTTCCAAGTTCAAACAGCAGGAGGCTACAGAGCATGAAAGGATCTTGTCCTTCAGCAGGATGGACAGTGGAAAAGCGCGGGAAAGTGTGGCGGCTCAGTGAGGTGGGTCAAATTCGCGTCACGTCGTAATGTCTAATATTTGCTCCTCGGGTCCGCCAGTGCGACGAATGTATCGTTAGTGTCAGCATAGGTCAGTCCGTAGCATTTACTCGTCATACTTGGTTCTTTTCTCGTTGTGTTGTCATCGTCCTTCGAGCTGATTGTGCAATGTTCGAATTTCCATTGGCCGTGTATTTGCTCACCCAAGGCATGCACTCACGGGTATTAGAGCCGCGGCCCACTTCCACTTCTGCAACCAGTGGCAATGCCTCGATATCCAAAACATCTATCAATTCACAACAACCCAGTGGCTCGTGCGGCGAGGACCTTGGGCTAGTGATCTGCTCCCACGTTTGACGTGGGAACTATCTGCGGTAGGCTTTCGGGGCACTTGTCCAAACACACTGCGCGAGTCTCTACTTGGGAGCGCGAACTCTGGAAACAGTCGTTGCATTCAGTCAAGCCCGCTGGGAATTATCACACTGCTTTTTGTTTATAAGTCTGGATATATCCTGCTGTTTATCCATTTTCAGAGAGCTACCCATCACGCACTGACTAAAGCACTGAGCCAACTATACACGCTCGCTCGACCACCACCCACGCTGAAGGATCACGCACCTGCTCAACTGATACATACGATCAACCAGTTCACATCCGCGCTGTCATCACACACTCAGTGGACTATATACCGTCAACCTACGTAGATTCACGCCGTCATCACACACTCAACTGACTACACATCGGCCCAACTACTACATACGATTGGGTGATACATACAGTTGCTTACTACATACACCTACGACTACTACAAACGCACTTGACACCACACCCAGGCTCATACATCACACTCGCATCCAAGTAGTCGATTCCCAAAACATACGCGAGACTCCTACACATCATGTCTTTCCAATCCCTAGCCACCACCCCTGGAGTGCAGGCCATGAACGCCAACCTGTTGAGGAATCTGTTGCCTTATCGCGAGATGGATGGAGGTGTGGATGAAGGGGTTGATCAAGGAGAAGAGACGGAGAGTGCATATGAGGAGGATGAAGATGTGGAGGTAGAAGAGGAAGAGGGGGTGCAGGAAGAGGCTGTTTCTTCACCACCACCACCACCACCACCAGAAGTGGAAGTGGAAGTAGAAGTGGAAGTGGAAGTAGAGGTTGCTGCAAAGGAGAAGAAATCACCTAAACTGCTTATCCCAGTGAGGATTTGGAATCAGGTTGTGCCCAGAGGTAAGGCTGATGCACAAGTGGTGCAAAAAGTTCAAGAAGTTCAAGATCCTAAGGTGAATAGTCCGAAGCGCAAACGCGTTTCTCTTTTCTTATATCAGGAAGAAGTGATAGAGGCAAGTGACGCCTTAGCGCAAGAGCAGGAAGCAGAAGCGCAAGTCGAAGAAAGAGGCCGAAGAAAGCGGACGAAAACATTGAAAGCCTCTCAAAATGAAGAGATTTCACGGGAGAAAACGAGCGGAGCTTCAAGGTCACGTGGACATGCGGCTTCGCGTTCTACATCAAAACCAGCTACGCGCTCCGCTGCCGCTACCGCTCCACGTCCAGTTGGGAGCCAAAACGCACCACTATCCTCCTCCGCCCTCGCACTAGAAACCGCCGCCCGCACCCTCGCCCTCCGCACCGCTGCCTCCTCCTCCTCCTCCTCCTCATCCACCGTCCCCTCCCCACCCCTCACACCCCCCACACCACCACCCAACGAAGGCCCCCGCGCAGCATGGCACCGCCTCTTCCCGCACCTCCCCTCCCTTTCAGACTACTACCACATCGGCGAATGGCGCGAACTTATGGTTTGGAAAGAGGCAAAAGGATATATTAAACGGGCCGCAGATGACCCATGGGAGAAGCCGGTGTTTAGGAAACCGGGATGGAATAAGAGGGATGAGGAAATGGAGAGGTTGTGGGAGGGATGTGAGAGGAGGATGGTGGGGGAGAGGGGGTGGACGTATGAGGGGAGGGAGAGGGGGGTGGTGGAGGAGGTTAGGGCGGCGGAGAGGGGTTGGGGTGTAGGAGGGTGGGAGGGGTGAGGTTTTGGGTGGGTGAGGTTGCGGATACATTGATTTTGGAATGTCTACAGAGGAGTTCGCGCTCGTAGCCGAGAGCTGACAGTCTCCTTACGGGGGCGATTGGGTGTGGATTGTTTTAATGATGGTAGTAGATACCTAGGTACTGTAGTATGTGCCTTGACGCACCCTGGGGGGATGGTTTTGCCCTCTAGAAGTATCAATGACGTTTCCATCGTTCTAAACGCAAGCTGATGTAGGATATGTGCACTTATATAACAATACTTGGAGTGCATCGGGGGGCGCGTCTTCCGAAGACTCTTGAAGCTCGAGCGCGAAGCCCGGAAGATGGACGGGTCTTCACCGTAGGGCGCGTGCTGACTTGGTGCGCATCGTCAGATATGGCAAGCCCGACCAAGTGGGCCCGCCAAGCGAAATCCGGCTTTGGCTTTCACGCCTGCCTGCCACCCTGCTTCCTCCACCCGCAGCCTTCATGACGCCACGCGTCAACAACGGGTCTTCTCCAAAATTCTCATCTCCACCGTTCGCATGTTTTTCGTATCGCGCGATTAAATTTCGCAACACTCTTTTGCTTAGACTTCAGCCCAACAGCGACGTTGACACCCGGGAACATCATCCGAAAGCGGTATGCACGCGTTCACAACGGAAGTCGCACTTCCCGAAACGATATAGTCATGTTGTTGTCACACCGACACATTCGTTGCTATCTATTCGTTCTATGGAAAGGCATCCATCATTTACTGAACATTGGAGATCTTGAAGCCACCCGGCACAAGCTTCTGGAAAACACCGGAAGGATCATACTTTTTCGCTGCAGCCCTCATCTTCTTCACGGAAGCGGAACCATAGCTTGCGAGGGGATCTTGCGTGTTATCCGCGTAGTTCAGGTATAGGTATGGGTTGTCGGCACCGATGCTCTCAGCATATTCGCGGATTCCGTTGATGAGATCGGCGCCTGCGGCTTGGAAGAGCGCGTCTTGCTCAGCACCTTGCCAAGAGATGTAGGGTTGGTATACTGTTGTCACTGATCAGAATGCAGTCATTACAGAATCCCGGAGCAACTTACGACACAGCACCTGCTCACCAAAGCGCTCCAAGCCCAGCATGTTGCCGCCCTTGGACGCGCTCTGCCTCCAGTACGAAGGCGGAAGGGGCTGGTAGAGCACGTAGATCTGCCAGTCGCCCGTAGCCTTGGCTTTTAGGTTGGACAGCACATCCATGTAGATCTCATGGGCTTTGGTCATGACGCGAAGATCGTTCGCGAAAGTCAGTGTGCCAAAGTATACGCTAGGTCTTGATCAGCACTTGTCAAGAGCAATGGCGGCTAGCTTACCTGTGTGTAGTAGCGCCCGCGAGTTCCGCTGCCAGCGATGACATGTTCCTGATACCTGTGGAGTCCGAGATGTTGCCAGGAATCGCCAAAAACTCGTCATAGGCCGCGGGTCTTGATACTGGCTCAGCATAGTCGTACGCGTTCAGTATCAAGTCGGCCCCCGCTGAGCTCTGATAAACCGGCATGACGATAGCCGAACCTTTCGGTTCCTTGTCAATATTGTTGGAGAAGTTGATCAGGGCCTTGAAATGATCTTGGATGGTCGACTCTGGGTAGATGACAAGGCCGCCCCACATGCCGGCGTAGTCGAAGGTGCCGAATTTGAAGCTGGTAACGATACCGAAGTTGTTGTTGCCGCCTTTGAGGACAGCAAAGAGATCTGGATGCGAAGTCTTGGACGCGGTCACGATACGACCGTCAGCAAGGACAACCTCGAATTCGATGACGTTGTCGCAGACCAGACCCCGCCCCGGCGAGAAGTATGAGATTCCACCGCCGAGCGTAAGACCACCGACGCCAACTGTGGACGAACGCCCACCACTCGTCATCGCATTCAGTGGTTCCAGAGTGTCGTATACGTCGTTCCATGTCGCCGCAGGACCGACCTTGACCAGGGCCTTCTTAGCATCATACTCGACGGTGCTGAGATAATGCAGGTCGAGTGTTACGCCATCCTCAATGTTTGAGGCTCCAACGTACGGAGTGTGTCCACCACTACGAATCGCAAACTTGCATGACTTCAATCGACTAGCAGCTGTGAGGGTCTTGACAGCAAGGGCGATCTCTTTCGCGGTCTTGGGCTGGACGATGCAGTTGGGTGTGATAACCTGCTGCTTGACATCGAAGTAGGAATCTTCCCGCGTCTCATACGCGTCTTGACCAGGGTAGAGCAGCCTACTCTTTAGGGAGGTGAGTGCAAGAGCGGAGCACTGTAGATGTTAGCAGATGTTTCGGATAGAAGGGAACTAGGGAGCAGCCTCACGCAATAGTCAGCATGGGCGAATGGGACGACAGCCGCTGCGGCAAGTAAGGTAAGGGACAAGCGAGTCATGATGATAACCAGTCCAATAGGTGAAGAGATAACACAAGGAACACTCGATGACCGAAACCTTGACGCAGGTTGTGGCATGCTTTTCTACTCGCTCATATCTCTCAACAGTTTGAGGGAATAACATCAACAAGGATGCGCAATTCCTGCTCATCAATGACTCGACATATGAGATGAAGCTGGATGCTCGAAGGATGCTAGAATTGTGTCTAAGACTGGACTCAATGTGGCGTTCGGCCTGTGCCGCGAAGGCTATACACCCGTCGGTAACGAAACGGCAATGCTGTCGATTTGTTCGCTAAAAGGTGGCTTGCAGGGGTCAATGAACTCATGCTTCTCCATAGGTTCGAGATCACTTTACACACGGCTCGGCACAAGAAGTTAATTTGAGGATCATACGCGACCCTGAGGAGCGGACCGCGGAGAGTCGGAAACGAGGCACGGTTGCTTTAGCGATCATCAACAAACGCTTCGGAAACCTCGGTCGACCACACTGATGGATGCGATGCCTAAGGGATGGCTAAATCTATGGACGCCACATCCTTGGCATGCTTATGCTCACCCCAAAATTCCGCCAGACAGGAAGATATCTGAGCCATTATTGCCATGCACAGTCATGACTCCGATGCAGTGGAGTGGCACAGGTATACTGACCAAGTTCTTGGTCGGCGGTGCAGTACTCCAGGCCAATCCCTTGCTGCATGTGTGAGCCTCACTGCCTAAGCGATGCGGCGTATACAGTGACATTGCTTGTGCGCTATGACTGAACACAACAGTCAACAGCAGGATTTCATGTGACATGGAACATGGTTCCATGTTGAGTATGTCGGTTGATCAGAGCAAGAAATGACGGATTGCGATGACCCGGATGATGGGGACGAGAATTTGAATTGAAATACAGACACACAACAGCTTCGCCGATTAGCAGAACGCACACTTTCTCCACATATTTGCATCATGGATATGGACAAGCCCATTTTTCCCGCTCCGCCTGGATACACCGTTGATGTTGATAACCCGCAGCGATCGGGCGAGGCTGCTAACTTCTGGATTGGCACCCTGGGCATGATCATCGCCGCCATCTTTATGGCTATACGCGTCTACACGAAGACGAGGCTAGCGAAGAACTTCACATCAGATGATAGTAAGCTCACCCGCTCTGGTCAACATCGTGAAAGATTATAAACATTACATGCAATTCCTAACAACATCTATAGTAGCGCTGCTCATAGCCTGGGTGCGTCGCATCGCAGCTTGAAGAAGACTGATAGTTCGACAGATCGTACTAACGATCAAACCTACAGTGCTTCTCCATCGCAATACAGGTTCCAATTCTCTGTGCGTATACCGAGGCCCACTTCCACCATCCGCGATCTAACCACCCAGCAGTCCAGTACGGCCGCGGCACACTCGGCGTCCACATCTGGGAACTAACTGGCCACCGCGTCAATTCCACCATGAACGTAAGCACCGCCCATCGACTCCTCCCCAACAATCCCGACTAACCACTCAACAGTTGATCAGCGTAGCAAGCATAATCTACTGCCCCTTCCTCGCGAGCGCCAAACTCTCCCTCCTCTTCTTCTACCTCCGCCTCTCGCACCTCCGGTGGTTCAAATCATGTGTCTACGCTAGCATGTTCCTCGTTGTCGGCTACAACATTGCCCTTGTCTTCCCCCTGATCTTCGCTTGTACGCCTTTCCGACGGAACTGGGATGTTACGATCATCGAAGGAAGTTGTATTGATAGAACACCGCTTTATATGGCGACGGCGGTGTTGAATATGGCGACGGATATCTTGTTGCTGGTTCTGCCGGTGCCGATGGTGGTTAGGTTGCAGATGCCAAGGGCGCAGAAGATGGGGTTGATATGTATTTTTGGGGTGGGCTCGCTGTAGGTGGCAACCGACCCAAAAGATGGTGGAGATGGAAAGCATGAGCTGACAGAAGCGACAGAACGTGCATAACAAGTGGCGTTCGTCTCGCCCTTCTCTTCCCTATGCTGCAGACCATCGATCAAACATGGGCAATCGTCTTGCCGGGTATCTGGATGTAAGTTCATCACATCGTATTCCACCCTGTATCCGAAAGCAGAATCTTCATAGCGACGTCCACCCAATCTTGTCACCATCAAGTACCCCGACTAACATCCTGATAGCCTCATAGAAGCCAACCTCGTGATAATAACCGGCTGCCTCCCCACCATGCGCCTCTTCTTCCGACACGTTGCCCCCCACCTCATCGGCGAATCTACGCTACGCAGTAGTCGGAATCGAAGTCGCGGTACCAAGCAAAGCCGTAGTGCAGGAGGATGTGATGCGGATGACTCGCAGCATCAATCCGAGCTCAAAACCATTGGCTCGCGGACTAAATCGACGATGAGGTATGAACATGTAGAGGATGATGGTGTCAGCGTGGAGAGCGAGGAGAGGATGGGTGCAGGGTGGATGTGTGATAGGGATTCTGAACGAGGGATTGTTGTGAGAGAAGATGTAGGTGGGGGGATTAGGAAGACGTCGAGTGTGGTTATCGAGAGTGAGGTTTGGGAGGGTCGGAAGGGGGAGGTACGGCAGAGCGTTACACATGTGCGGTGATGTAGGTATTACATCAAGTAAAGAATATTCTCTTAACATGATATTTGTGTAGTTGCTATTGCTGTCAGCATCTAAAAGCTGAACTTCATGCCACCATTCGCGCAAATCACACTTCCAGTAGTCCACCCCGCCTCAGGCAAACACAACATCCCCACTACACCCCCAATCTCCTCGCTATACCCCGGCCGTCCACCAGCACCCTGCGACGCCTCATATATCCTCTCCGGATCAATGCCCTTCCTCGGCGCCGCTAGAGGCGTATTCTCGATAAACGGCTTGTTCTGCGCAATAAACGCGTCGTCGTTACTCCAGTACATATCCGTAGCAACAGGACCAGGGTTAATCGCATTGACCGTGCAGCGCTCCGCCAACTCGCGCGACCACGTCCTCGTCATGCTCTCCAACGCTGCCTTTGTGCCCCCGTAGATAGACTGGCCTTTGTATCCCAGGCTCGAACTCACAGAGCTGAGGTTAACGATACGGCCCGATCGATCATTCGGCAAGTACTGCGTCGCAGCCTTCACCAGCAGCAACGGCCCCCGTACATTGATATTGAACTGCCTAGCAAAGTCCTCGCAATCCACGTTCTCGACGTAGTTGTTTCCAGCGACGCCCGCGTTGTTGATGATGATGTCGAGTTGGAACTTGCCCGTCTTGGGGTGCTGGAAGTTGTTCTTGGTTACTTCGACGAGGTGGGCGGGGCCGTTTTCTGAACCCATGCTTGCTTGTACGCTGATGGCTTTTATGCCGTATTCGGCGCTGAGTTCGGAGGCGAGGGAGGAGGCGGTCTCAGAGGAGGAGTCGGAGGTGTAGTTTATGACGACGTTGCAGCCTTTGCTGGCGAGGTTGCGGGCGATTTCTACGCCGATTCCTGGGGGTGTTAGAAGTGGATGTAGTTTGGGTGTGTGGCTGGAATACCTCGAGATGCTCCGGTTATGATGGCATTTCGTCCCTCCAGCACGCGCTGGCCTGAGCTGCCGGCCAGGTTTGTGGAAGCGGTTCGGGTGTGAGTCGGTCTTGAAGCCATTTTGATATGCGTGCGAATATTATCCGTGTTTATTTCACTGGCTCGGGGGGTTGTTGCGCTTGTTATTGTCTACTTGGCTTGTTGATGGCGGGGTTTTATACATGATGCGGGGTTGTGGAGACAGCTAAATAAGGCAAGTACTCGGTGGTTCCGCCGCCTCGTCGTGAACCCTTCGCTCGGACATTTACCGACCATCGTGAGAAGAGCTGCAGTACAAACCACCGACGGCACCTGACTCGCATGCCGCCTTGGTGTTCTGCTCGAGACGAGTTGATGGCATTGTCCCGATGTCGATGATCTTCAGGGTCTGAGCTAACCCAGAAGATGCCTGTTGAGATGCAGAACCCGCTAAGAGCTGGCGCGGAGCTGATTCATGCTGTCATGGACGACGTGTTAGCCATGGCCAATACCCAACACCCAGTCGAGAAGGGATCGTTCCTGCGTGAATCTTTACAGGGCGCCTCGTCCCTGTGCTGTGGAAACATCCGAGTTCTCACCGGACACGCTTGATGTTGCGCAAGCTCGTCACCGCCAAGGCCCCGAGCGCCCCTCCGCCGATGTCGCTTTGGGGAGAACTTAGCATTAGCAGAGCTAGTGCGCGATAGCTGTGGGCATGGGAGCGCTAAAGTAGCAGGATAGTCCAAGATAATCGCTCCACACTGCGTAGATTGAGGGAAGCCCTGACGAACGGCGGATTGTTCTCGCCGTTGCAGAATAAAGTTGAGGGCGGTGAGTGCACCGTCGAATCGGAGCCACGTAGGCGCCAACCCCGCGACGTTGCTGCATACGCCAGCAAAAAACATAAAGCACACCATCCGCTACCACTCTTCCTCCTACATCCCACCTTCCTCCCTCACCCTCTTCCCCCTCCCCTCTACCACATCCTACCCATCCCCCAATTATCACAGTTGTCCGCATCGGACAATCACATCACAATGGTACACTCTTCAGTACTCGGTTTCCCCCGCATGGGTGCGGACCGTGAGCTCAAGAAGGCCAACGAGGCCTACTGGGCGGACAAGCTCTCGCGCGACGACCTGATCAAGGAGGGCAAGCGTCTGCGGTTGGAGCACTGGAAGATCCAGAAGGACGCCGGCGTCGATGTCATTCCCAGCAACGACTTCGCTTTCTACGACCACCTCCTCGACCACATCCAGCTCTTCAACGTAAGCACACGTCATCTAATACCCGCTGCAGTCGACTAACAGGACTAGGCTATCCCAGAGCGCTACTCCAAGCACTCGCTGCACAAGCTCGATGAGTACTTCGCCATGGGCCGTGGCCACCAGAAGGACGGTGTCGACGTCCCCTCGCTGGTAAGTCCCGAACGTTCGGGAGTTATCAACACCATCTAACCCCACTACAGGAGATGGTCAAGTGGTTCGACTCAAACTACCACTACGTCAAGCCCACCCTCCAAGACAACCAGACCTTCACCCTCGCCGAGAACCCCAAGCCCGTCGCTGAGTTCCTCGAGGCCAAGGAGGCTGGCATCACCACCCGCCCCGTCCTCATCGGACCTGTCTCCTTCCTCGCTCTTGGCAAGGCCGACCGTGGCCAGTCCGTCGACCCCATCACCCTTCTCGAGAAGCTGCTGCCGGTATACGTCGAGCTCCTCCAGAAGCTGAAGGAGGCTGGTGCCGAGTACGTCCAGATTGACGAGCCTGTCCTCGTCTACGACCTCCCCCAGAAGGTCAAGGATGCCTTCAAGCCCGCATACGAGAAGCTCGTCGGCAGCGGTCTGCCCAAGCTTGTCCTCGCCACCTACTTCGGTGACATTGTCCACAACTTCGAGGTCTTCCCCAGCCTCCAGGGTGTTGCTGGTATTCACATCGACCTTGTCAGGAACCCTGAACAGCTCGAGAGCGTCATCGGCAAGCTTGGCTCCAGCCAGGTTCTGTCCGTCGGTGTCGTCGATGGCCGCAACATCTGGAAGACCAACTTCAAGAACGCCATCGAGATTGTTGAGACTGCTGTCCAGAAGCTCGGCAAGGACCGTGTCCTCGTCGCCACCTCCAGCTCCCTTCTCCACACTCCCCACTCTCTCGACAGCGAAAAGAAGCTGCCCGAGGAGGTCAAGGACTGGTTCTCCTTCGCTTGTCAGAAGGTCTCCGAGGTCGTTGTCATCGCCAAGGCTGTCAACGACGGCCCATCATCCGTTCGTGAGGCTCTTGAGGCCAACGCCAAGTCGATGCAGGCTCGTGCCTCATCTGAGCGCACCAACAACAAGGCTGTCAAGGACCGCCAGGCCAGCGTCACCCCTGAGCAGCACGAGCGCAAGTCTGGCTTCCCCGAGCGTTACGCTCAGCAGAAGAAGCACCTCAACCTCCCCATGTTCCCTACCACCACCATCGGCTCCTTCCCCCAGACCAAGGAGATCCGTATCTCGCGTAACAAGTTCACCAAGGGTGAGATCACACCCGAGGAGTACGAGAAGTTCATCGAGAAGGAGATTGAGGAGGTCGTTAAGATCCAGGACGAGCTCGGCCTTGACGTCTACGTCCACGGCGAGCCCGAGCGTAACGACATGGTGCAGTACTTCGGTGAGCGCCTTGACGGTTATGCCTTCACCACCAAGGGTTGGGTCCAGTCTTACGGATCCCGCTGCGTCCGTCCCCCGATCATCGTCGGTGACATCTCGCGCCCTGCTCCCATGACCGTCAAGGAGTCCAAGTACGCCGCCTCCATCTCCAAGAAGCCCATGAAGGGTATGCTTACTGGACCCATCACCTGCCTCCGATGGTCCTTCCCCCGTGACGATGTCCACCAGTCTGTCCAGGCCCAGCAACTTGCTCTCGCCCTCCGCGACGAGGTTGTTGACCTTGAGTCTGCTGGCATCTACGTCATCCAGGTCGACGAGCCCGCTCTCCGTGAGGGTCTCCCTCTCCGTGCCGGCACTGAGCGCGAGAAGTACCTCTCATGGGCTGTCGACTCCTTCAAGCTCGCCTGCGCTGGTGTCCAGGACTCTACCCAGATCCACTCCCACTTCTGCTACTCCGAGTTCCAGGACTTCTTCCACGCCATTGCCGCGCTCGATGCTGACGTCCTCTCCATCGAGAACAGCAAGAGCGACGCCAAGCTCCTCAAGGTCTTCGAGGACAAGGCTTACCCTCGCCACATTGGCCCCGGTGTCTACGACATCCACTCCCCTCGTATCCCCTCCGAGCAGGAGATCAAGGACCGTCTCGCCGAGATGCTCACCTACCTCAAGCCTGAGCAGCTCTGGGTCAACCCCGACTGCGGTCTCAAGACCCGTCAGTGGAAGGAGACCAAGGCAGCGCTTGTCAACCTTGTCAACGCGGCCAAGTTCTACCGCGAGAAGTACTCTTCTTAGGCTCTTTGCTATTTAGCATATCCTCTTTGACCTCGTTTCATCAACGGGGTCAGTTCAAGCAGCATATCAACATGCAGCTTTGTAATGTGTGTAATGACTAGTTATGATACCCAAAAGTTCAACCTGCATCATGGGTCGTTTGGCGGTGCAAAAAGGATTGAAGAGAGGTGTGTATGGACGCATCTCAACATCGGCGTTCATCACAAGCAGCGAATGGGCTGGCTTTGGCGTTTTGATTTTGATGGGGACTATGTGTGTGACGATTGTCGCAGGGAGATAAGATAGTATGTGATGATGGAGCAAGAGCTCTGTCGGTGTAGAGTAGACGATATCATCTTGATATAGGATGAGCTGAATGAAAATATGTCAGTGTCGCTCTATAAACTGGGTTCCATGCGTGATGAATTCATTGTCTACATGTGTGATGATGGTCTTACTGCTCCCTGCTGCTAGCTCTGGTATATAATTTCTTCTTTCAACCTCTGCTCCTTGATACTAGAAACCCCGTTTGAGGCCTTTGCGCACTTCGTTCACGATGACTCCAGCAGATCATCGCCTTCTCCTTGCATTGCGCTATTTGTCATGCGAAACATATGCGATAGATGATCATTGGTTGTTGGTGAAAACAGTGGTCTGGTTTTGCGATGTTGCTCCTCATGGTACACCATGAGATGGGCGAAGAGACATGCTCAACATTACTTTCGCGGTTGTATGATAGGAGGTTTGAGGTATTGATCTAAGCTACGAGGGTCTACTTCTGCCTCTGCGTCGATCTCAGCTCAGAGCAAGAAGAGATGTAAAGACAATGAAGCTCCTATGTACTCTTGCTGCTTCTACACCGCTGTATGCACAGATTCTGCATACCTAATTTTAACTCGTTGTTCTATTCATATTCTATAATACTGCGATGACCTACATAATGCCTTCTGGATATGGCGCGGTGAGCGGCTTGCCCCGCCTATAATACTAGCAGCATAAACATTGACAAACGTGTCCGATTAAGAAGCAGCGAAAACGATAACTGCTTTTGATGAAAGTACTGGTGCTTCATTGCAGGCACAAAGTCGCTGCGTGACTTTTGCACATAATCGCAATGCAAGTATCCCAACCACGTTTTCCAACCACGGCGATGATGGATGTAAGTCAAGCTCAGGTAACAGTAGTATGTCGGCGCGTCCCCAGCACACGAAAACCTTCTCGACGACTAAATTTCACTTCAAACCTCAGTCAGTTATCTTACAGGTCATCGCAGTGCTATCGGATGAAAATAGAACTAGGATTTTCTGGATCGCATATATACAATGGACGTACATGGGGGGTGCGACTTATAAGTGAGTATATAACAGCGATTGCTGCGCGTCTCGGACGGCTTCCAAAGTTCTCTCGACCACCAAAGGCCCGAATTGTCAATAGATCTCAGCTGATGTGTCGTGTATCTGAAACAAAAAAGCGGATGGGAAGGTTTACGCGTGGAAGGCGGCAGGCAACCTTGGAAGGTGGGGGGGCTGCGCGCGTTCGTGCTGACGATGATGCTGTCATACCACCGACCTTCCACCAACCTCCTCACATCTCAACTTTTGAGCTACGCAGTATGTCGCGCAATGTTGTCAAGATGGTGATTGTTTCTCCGACAACGTAAGACGGAACAATTACTTTTTGAAGCATTCTAAGTCCGACGGCGATGGGTGGGCTATATCTTCACATGCTATGATGCGCGCACGCCACGAAAAGCCGTTGCCCCGAACGACCCTGTTTACTAACCAGCTTGGCGTGCGTAAATCAGGGCAAATCAGGCCCAGACGCGTTCGGAACGGCTCCCGATCGTGGCATGCAATACTGATTGGACCGATGGACGCCTCGCACCGAAATACAAGCGCTAGAATAGCGCGTTGCGCAACTTAGTCGTAGGCTTTTGGCCAGGGTCGAGGGCGTTGCGGGCTGGGCCTCTGTTGACAGACCAGCCACCTCGCGGTCCCGTGCATGAACCGCAGATCTGAGCCCACCACCCGACTTGTATCTGCACATCCCCAACTCCACCCGTATTATCGCTTGCGTCGTACTACCTGTCCCGCAATTCTCAAGAGTCGTGGTTCATGGGACGTCATCTCCAGCATTCGAGGTGAAGGTCCTCGCGCTTCATACCACCACTATGTCGACATCACTAAGGCTGCCTATCGAACTTCGGATGCAATGGCTACCATTATTATCGACTTCGCTACTGCTGTCTGCCGTCGCCGCCCAGATGCCATACAACCCGACACGTCTCCTTCAAAACAATGATACCCTCTACGTCTTCCGCCCGTCGTCGCAATCGTCCACGCAGTTCGCCCTGAGCACCATCGATCTATCGTCCCAAGTCAAAGCGTCGAACCTGCCCTACAACACACTTTACGCAACGTTGCCCTTCCTCGACGACAATGCCCCGCGCGCCTTCACCCCGGTTCTCGACCACGACGGCAACCTGACGGTGTACACTGGCGACTGCACTCTGGGTGCAAGTGGTGGGGAGTTGTGGAGTTTTGTACCGGATACTTCAGAGAATGTCGTCAAGGGCAGTTGGAGCAAGCAGGATGTTTCGGTGGTCGACAGTTCGCATACGTCCATCATGGGCGCGAACTACCTCAGCGGTGGCATGACGTTCTCGTCTATCGTCGGAGGAAAGGCTGCGAATACCGGCGCATACTTCTTCGGTGGCATGTGCCCTGATCAGAACGAGACTGCGAGCGACTGGCAATCTGCAGCCAACTACTCCAACTTCATGGTCACCGTACAACCATCGGAGGATACGAGTAAGCCACTCAACTACGACATCGACGTCTCGTCCAGCCGCGGACCGCCTATACCCGAAGCTGGATTTACCATCACTGGTCTTTCGCCTACGTTCTCCGATCGAAGCGATGGCACACAGATACAACAGCAAAACTTTGTCCTCATCGGAGGCCACACCAGTGCTGCCTTTATCAACATGTCACAGATTGCGCTCTTTTCCCTTCCGGAACAGGGCTGGACCTTTATCGGCGTCGACCAACCTGACACTTCCCGTACAGACCTAGCTATTCGAGCAGACGTCACCTCGATCGATCCTCGTTCCGGTCATACCGCTGTGCTGAGTCCGGATGGCCAGCAGATCATTGTAGTCGGGGGTTGGGTGGGCGACATCAATACACCGGCAGACCCTCAGTTCGCCATACTGAGCGTCGCAGATGGTTATGGTGGTGCTGGTGACTGGGAGTGGGTAGTTCCATCTACTACTGGTACCGGACTGCCGAATGACGGTGGTCTCTATGGCCATGGAGCGGCCATGCTCCCAGGAGGTGTACTGATGATTACCGGGGGCTATTCTATTTCATCATCCGGCACACGGCGAAGAGAGGTTGCGCCAGCAGCAAACACGCAGACCTACTTCCTTAACGTCACATCGAATACCTGGATCTCGGATTATACTCCCCCGGTCAAAGACTCGCCGTCAGAGTCTGCCAGTAGGGGCCTGTTGTCTACGACTGGACAAAAGGCTGGCTTGGGTGTCGGTGTTGGTATCGGTTTGGCTGCGATATGTGGAGTGTTCGCGCTCTACATGTGGTATGCTAGGCGTATGAAGAAGCGAAGGGAGTTCCGCGAAAAGCAACTGCAAGAGATCTCCTACACTACTCACAGATACAATGCCGAAGACTACCCTCAAAGCTTTGATGGCCGCGGCGGAAACTCGGATGCTCTGGACTATATTACCGATCAGAACGGACCTTACTACTTCCCAGCCGGTACGCAGGGTGGACAAGGATGGAAGGCCACCACCCGGGGCGATGTGGAAAGAACTGGACTACTCGTCGAGGTCCCAAGTCCGACGCGTGGACTCCGACGCAACTTGAGCGGTAGACCTCAGTACGCCATGGGCAGGCCCCGAGGTCCAGGAAGCATACATCCTATCGATGAGTTGGAAGAGGAACCTGATGAGGAGTCAGCGCACGACAACAACACACCGGGCAGGCATCAGGAGATGGCAGAGACACGACAAAGATCTGGGTCGGCAATCCTTGACAACGCTCCTGTTCTGGACCCCTTCACCGAATCTCCTGGACGCAACAGGAATGCTCTTCATTCAGCGTCTCCGTCGCCTCAACACCAGAGCTATGAGGTTAACACCAATTCAGCTGGAAGACTATCGCCTGACAAGTCTACTTCGGAACGTACAAGCTCGAACCTCAGCGAGAGGAGTACGCTGTCATGGACTTCATCTAATGGCGGCGTTGGGCGCAGTGCATCTATGCGTTCGGGTCCTATGTTGAACACAGCCATGCGTGCCAACCCATTCAAAACGCCTGATACAAGTCCCACTCATGACAAGCCTGGCCGACATTCACCAGAAGACCCGCGCACGCAGTCCTTCAGTAGCCTGCAAGGAGAGCAGGATGTTGACTCATTCCGCACCGCACAATCATCATTCTCCCGTCTACAAGCAGAAGGCGAGGTACTTCTCGGTGGAAACCCAGAGCGATCAAGACCCGACACCAGTTCATCCGGTTCAACGACTCACCGCGACTCGGACCGCAGCAACAGTCGCGCAGCCACAGCCACGCCAGCAACATCCTTCGCACTAGACCTATCATCAGCCCCTCGTCCTGCAACCAGAGAGCGCAGAATGAGCTGGCTAGGCAGCGTCCGCAGAGTATTGACACGCTCCGTCTCAAGCGCCGAACGCACGCGCTCCCTCACAACAGCACCAACTTACCACGAGCCCTACAGAGACGATCCCACCTCTCCCGTCGACCCCTCTCCCCGCTCCATCAACAGAAAATCCTTGCCTGCTCCAGCGACTACAAATTCGACACCCCAACGCGCCGCCTCAGACGCAAGCTTCTGGCGCAACCGCCGCGGCAAGCAAGACTGGCTCGAAGAAGAACAAGACCCCGCCTGGCGCCGTACCGCAGGCGACGACTGGGGCGCGCCCGAAGACATTGCCATACTCGAGCGTGAACGCGCGCGTCAAGAGTGGCGCGAACGTGGCAGCAACCTCCTCGTTACGATCAACAGCGAGGAGAGATTACCTACCCCACGTACACCCATCTCCCCAGACCAACTAGGCGTACCACCTTCACACGACCGAGGAGATGAAAGAGACCGTCCCTGCACCCCCGCCAGCGAAGCGGACTGGGACGTCGAAGCCGCAGTTGAGCGCCGCGTCGTACAGGTCATGTTCACAGTTCCAAAAAGCAAGCTCAGAGTCGTTAATGCGGATATCGATGGCGCGAGCATATTGAGTGATGTTCCTCCACGGGATGCTGGGGATGATGCCAACATGTCGCCTACGCGCGTGAAAGATCTCGCGGGGAGGTTTGAACAGATGAGTGGTAGGAGTACACCTAGGATGAGTCCTAGACCCAGTCCCTCGAATTCTATTAAGAGCTTGAAGGTTAGGGGGAAGGCTAGTCAGAGTAGTTTGGCGAGGCAGACGAGTATTAGGAGTGCGAGGTTGGGGAGTGGTGCGGGGATGAGTCCGCTGGGGAATGGGAAGGGGAAAGAGAAGGAGAGGGAGTGATTTGATGATGATGTTTTCGGTTGTACGAGCTTCTTTTTTTGATGATCTAGGGATAGCGATTGGCGTTTAGGATGGATAGATATCCTCGATGTTTGTGTTTACGTAGTAGCACGGTTTAGTGTTGATGTGTTCCACGGTCGTTTTTAGACGAAGACGAAGCGATGTAGTTAGGATGTAGAAATGACTCCAAATTCTTATTATACATTCATTCCATGGAAGGTGTGCTCTTAGCCTCCCTTCCTAACATGTGCAAAATCCTTGGAAGGGAGTGGAGAGTTCGTCCCGTCGCCGCCTTTCCCCTTCCTTCCCCGGTGCCGCGGGTGTAACACGGAAAGCGCGTTCCGTGAGAGTGTGATGAAGTCATCCTTTGTTCATACGGGGCGGTTATGGATAATGTGGGTTTGGTATCACATACTCAGCATCATCAAAGCCTGTCATCTTATGCATAATTGTAGTATTCGTGGGGTTGGTGCTACGCTTCCGCATCGTTCGATTCATATACACCTTTGATCTCCATGAGTAATATGGGAGAGCCGTGAGGTACACGGCGCTTGTACCCATCCCATGTGTTTTTGAGTGCTTGTGCGAGAGGCAGCGGGAGAATCAGGGATGGCGAGTAATACTCTTTGTTCAGGACATGTGGTCGTTCGACTAGAATCTTGCTATCAGAGGAGTAGAGCTGGGTGGCGGGGCGGTAGGAGTTATGAAGGGAAGACACGGGCGCCGGAAAGTTAGATTCGAATATGAATGCACGATCGCGCCCCATACTGAATGCAGATATCAAACGAAGAAAGCGATGCTAGAAAAAAGACAAGCGCAGAAGCCTGCTCCGGGAACGATACCGGATATAAAGTTCATTACTCGGCCACCAAATCTAGCTCGACACAGACCACCTATGTCGACTGGTATAATCGTCTCATAGACTGGATACTATGCTGTCTCGTCTGCGGCATATCGAAAAAGGAAGCCGACAAGAAATATGATCCTAAAACAACACCTTCTCGCGTCGACTCCGGAGTTGAGCTCCACCTGCTAGGGCAAGACGTTGGACTTCCATCACTACCAACATCAATCACTTTGACCTTCATCTTCGAAGACAGTATCCTCACCAAACATGTCCCCTACACCTCCTACTCCAGATGGACCAATATCAACACCCTATTACACAAACTGGCACTCGACAGCATCATCGTCGACGCACTCTGGGATGTCATCGAAGATATGCAGATTACGAGTGGAGACTGGGATGCCCGGGTGCGACCTGGCTGGGTGGTGGAGTTGTGGTGTTTTGATCATCGCGGGGATTGGGATGGGGATAGCGATGGCAGTGAAATTGGGCGTACAAAAGGTAGGGAAGAGGATGACACGGGCGAAGATGACGTCGAATATGGTGGTTTTGTATGTGGCTTACAGGGATTGGAGAGAGATAAAAGCAGTGATAGACAGCATGAATGGTGGTTTGCGAGGTGGAGAGATAGAGTTGAGAGTGAAAGGGTGAGAAGGGAGGGGATGGATGAAGGACTGTCGTTGTTCGTGGTTGTGATCTGGTGTATAATCATCGTCGTTATTCTAGTAGTGGTCAGCTTAGTATACTAGTTACGTACTTACGTAGCTTTGTGTCTATCGTTGTGGGAGGCGGACATACTAAGATCAGGACGCATGGCCATGCACACATTCCATATCTGCACTCATTTCTAAAGATGGTGTTACATTATATTCCGCTACATTACATTACACGCCCGCTCATGCATCATCTGCAGATACTTCTCCTTGAACTGTCTCTGCAACACCACCCTCTGCTTCTCGAGCTCTGCGGCATGATTCGCCTGAGCTCGTAGCATATTCTCCCTAGCCGACACCTCGCTCTCTTCAAACCGCTTCTTAGTATCCTCTATCAGCTGCGCCGCACTAACCTGTAGATTCTGCATTTCCTGCTGTTGCTTCGCGAGATTGTCTTGGTATTGTTTTTTATCTGCTTCCAAAATCTCGCGGTCCTCTTTGTTGCTTTGGGCGTGTGCTTCCCTGAGCTCTTGTTCCAGCTCTTTTAGCTTCCTCTCGTAGTGTTTGATGAGCCCCTCTACACTTGATGCTAGGGCGCCTCCAGCGCCTGTGTCGACTAGTTCGAGATTCTGGTCCACCATCTCGTGTTGAATGTCGAGTGTTACGGGCTTCTTTCGCTTCATTAGGTATTTGATGATTTCGAGCGCTGACGACTTTCCTTTGTCGTGACGCATTACGCAGCTCCCGTAGTCTATCATTCGTTTCCAGTATTGTGGTTGTTCTTGTAATTCTCTCTCGCGTTCGATTGCAGCATTGGGCGAGGCCATGTCCCACATTGTCGTCGCTAATACCACGCTCGACAGCGGGCCGTCGCCACACAGCTTTTGGAACATTGTGATGTTCTTAACTCCGCTATTGCCTACTCGGACATCTGAGATTCGTTGGAGGAAGATGATGCCAGCCAGTCGCAGCTTTTCCGTGTGCGCCTTATTCAGCCAGAGCGCGACTTCACGCAGGATTTCGGAGTCGGACCGATAGGTGTCGTCAAAACCGGGGGTATCGACGAGATAGACCTTCGTGCCATCCTCAAACGTACATGGCACGACTTGGACGGATACTGTGCCTATGATTATTCAGTCCTTGATAGATAGGAAGTGAGCCATGGCTCTCACATGAGTCCAGTCCATGTCCGACCTCGAGTTTGCGATCAGAGAAGAGATTGACGAAAGTTGTTTTCCCGCAGCCAGTGATGCCCATCACTGCAATGATTACATCGTCGGGCCTTCGCAATAAAGTCAGCAAATAGTCGTCAGAAGGTTGATAGGCTCGTACGTCAATTCTGGCAGAGGAGGTACCTCACGATGAGGGCTATCCACTCTGTTCGTCATACTTCTCGTTAATTCTTCGCAATTACGGATGGAGGGCAAAAGATTTGTCGGGTTCTAGTTATCCAAGCCGAACGATCAAAGCTTCTCATTCCTGGGGTGGATGCTGCAGCATAGCCGACAAGGCGACAAGGCAACTGCTTCTAAGAGAGCATCCTGGAAGGGAACTACAGGTTCATGCATAGCCTCACATGACGCTAGGAGCAGTCTTGCGCCTCGATGTACGGCGTTGCTTTCGTATGCAAGCCCCCGGCTTAGTGATGTATTGACAGCGCACCACGGCGGCTAATAGGCTAACTGCCGACGAACCAACGTCGTGCCTGCCCCTCCATTGTAGAATACCCATATTGCAGTCGTCCCTTGCGGTTCACCGGAAAGTTCTCAGCTCCGTCGAGCCCCCAAGTTTTGACTTCGGCGCATCTCGTCGCGGGGCAGTGCATGCAGCCCAAGTGTCATGACACAGCTGGTTTTACTGAACGTCTCTGCAGCCACGCGCTGAGCTGGTATGGACTGTGCCACACTAGATAGTATCTGGAGATAAGAAGATATGAATGTCTGAAGGTTCACGCGGATGCAGCTATGGAGACCCCACGTCATTGCAAGCCTAGCGATGGCTATACGATACATTCCTCATGACTAAGCTTGCCATGGAGTGGAAGTATACTCGCCGTAAACTGATGGATACATGAGAGAAGTTAATCAGAGCTAGATTCAACCTGTCTCCTCTATCAACGGTAATTGGAATCGCCGGTTGAGTCAGTGTTATGTGAAGGGGCTCTGAGAACATGATGGCCGTATGGCGGCCCAGCAGAATGTGGAATCCTTCGCATCAGAGGCTGAGGCTGTGGTGGTGGGACGCGCACCATCCCAGTAGGATCGCTGGACACATCGTGAGGCAAGACGTGATAGCAACTGTTATGTGCGTACGGGGCCACAGGCGTATACGAATGAGTGTGATACAGCGTATACATTGGAGACGACGAGTCTTCCACATCGCTCTCATACTCGTTTTCTGATACATCGAGGGAGCCAGGCTCGTCGGTCTGTTGATCCTGGAGGTATTGCGGAGTAGTGGAGGACTGTTTTGGGTGATCATCCGAGGATGTGCGCTTGATATCCGGTCTACCACTCTGACGACCCTTTGACCGGCTCCGCTTCCAGGCTTTTGAACCAGGCTTCTTAGAGCCCTTTGGATCTATGGGCATGGATTCGGCTCGACGTGGTGGTGGTACAATATCTCCAGCGGGTCTTCCAGCTAAGAACTCTCGCATCCACGTAATGACCTCTTTTGGCCGCCTTTCCTTTGTTTTCTCTCGCACAACTTGATCTCGTTCTTTGGCTTCTGCTATCTCCTGCCTGGCGGCGTCGATTCGTTCGATGCCTTCACGTTGTGCCAGGAGTCCTTCTACACGCTGCTCTTCTATCACTCTTTTCAGCCCTTGAACCTCATACTCAAGCTCGAAGATGCGCGCGGAGTTGTTCTCATGCAAGGTATCCTCCGCCTGATCGTTGCGACCTATGCTACACGATGCCACCTGCTCATTTCGCATGTCTTCGAGTGTGACGGAAAGACTCTTTTGATCAGTTACGATGTTGTCGACCAGGCGAGTGAAGTCTTCAGCTTGCTCGAAGAACTCGCTTCTTAGGTCCTCATCATCTTCAGCCTCCTCTGCACATTCCTCTAGCTCCCGCTTTTGCGTCTCGTACTTCTCGCGTGCATTGGCCAGTTCACCGTCGATATATCTTCCCGCTGTCGTGTCTTCGAGCTTCGTTGCTACGCTTCGTCCCATCTCGCGCTGCAATTGCAGAGTGATTATTCTCCGTCTCTCTGCCAATAGTTCGACGATCCGGATGCCGCTATAGGTATCGCCTTGGTATCGCTCCATTCTAGCTTCATTTCGCATCATATTCCCAAAGAACTCGGGTCTTTCTCCCATCATCTTTTCACGCATCGTTGCGGCATCATGCGCTTCCTTCGTCTTCAGCGAGTTCCACATCGTTGTGACAATCACAACGTCCTGAAAGTGTCGCTCGCCGCAAATCTTCTCAAAAATCCGGAGGCTCTTGAGTGAAGATCCCGACATTCTCATGTCTGTTATTCGCTGCACATAGATCATTCCTCCGATTGGAATGCTACGCCCATAGCCATCGCAGTAGGTACAGATGAATGAAGCAATCTTTCGGAACACTGCTGCGTATTCCAAATGAGTGTCGTCAAAGCCTGGCGTATCGATGAGATATACTATTTGGCCGTTCTTTCGCTGCAATGTCTGGAACACGACATCAGTGGTACCTTAAACTCATTAGGTGGATGTTCCGAGTAGTCAAGACAAACATACATGACTTTAGCGAATGCCCGATGTCTGCGCTCTTCTGTGTGACTTGGGAAATGAATGTGCTTTTTCCAGCGCCAGTGAGGCCCATGACAAGAATGCCAATCGCTCTGTCGACAGATCAGATAACGAAACCGTGCAGATGTTCAGTTCATACCGAGAAGACGGCGCATTCTGGTTGAACCGCGTAACTGTAAGAGCTGTAGGAGGAAATGTGTTGGATGAACTTCCATGTGAGCGGATCGGCTCCAGCGCATCGTGACTTCCCCTTCTGGTCGGCGAGATGTTGAAAGTGCTCATACTGCGCACATTACACTGGTACGGTTTTCGTAATAAGAAGTCGCGTTACAATGAGGCAATGCGATGACAGCAGACGCAAGCGCATACAAAGCTGCCAAGAAGGGCAGGCTACAGTGCTGCACACTCCAGTTGGGATGCTGACCTTAGCTGGCGCTATTATGCGGCCTGCAGGCGGAATCGCGCACGGACTGTACCTAGGCGCAGAGGCGTACTTGAGGACTGCCTGCAGCACAGCGATTGCGGTAGATTTGACGTGTGCGTTGCTGATTGGTGGTTTTCATGCGGTAGGAAGGTGGGCTGTACAACCTTGCCGCAGGAGTGCCTTTAGCCGCACCGAGAGCTGCTGCGGAGTAACCAAGCTATCGTAACGTGAACACAGGATAATATCCAGACCCAACTGTACACACTGATTTGCGACTTGGTACAGTCACCCATCGTTTCCACAATGGAGACTGTGAATCTTGAAGGCTCGAAACCAGTTGAGTAGGTAAATCTTGGTTCTACTGACGCAGAACTGACTGGGCCTGGCAGCCCCGATGACCTTTTCATCGCAGTCATGGGTATGACTGGTGCTGGCAAATCTACTTTCATCGAGCATTGTACCAATTCTTTAGAACGTCTTTCCGGGCATGGACTCTCATCATGTAGGCGTCTCGGCGGCCCTGAAGTCTGACCGGTCGTTGATTCCAACCAACAGGTACGAGCCAGGTATCGATACACACGACTAGCGTACTCGGGAAGACTGTGCATCTGATAGACACGCCCGGCTTCAACGATAGTCGGCGATCCGATGGAGAAACGTTACAGGAACTGGCATACTGGTTAGCAGCCGCTTACGAAAGAAAGATCAAACTCAGCGGAATCATTTACCTCCATCGCATCACAGACAATCGCTTCCAAGGCTCTGCAGTGCGTGGGCTGAGTGCCTTTAAGAATATGTGCGGAGAAGAAGCATTCTGTGGAGTAGTCGTGGCAACTACCATGTGGGATAGAGCTACCAAAGACGAGCTCGTAAGAGCCGAACTGCGACACGAGGAACTCCGCGAGAAGATCCAAGATGTTATACAGCACGGCGGTAAACTAGTCAGGCTATCAGCTGTAGAGATAGATGCAGGAAAAATACTGCAACACATCGTGGGAAAAAGCAGGAGGCTAACACTGGCGTTCCAGCGAGAGTTGGTAGATGAGAATCGGCTCATCCATGAGACGCAGGCCGGTCAAGTCTTGTTTGAGGATCTGACAGAATCATTCGAGACATTGCAAGCCAAGATAGACGATGCGCGTGGAAGCTTAGCCATGATGGCTCATAATTCCCGGAGAGACGAGTTGCACGAGCTTGAAGATGCGATTACCGAGATGGCTGGGAATATGCGGTCCGTGGACGAGGACATTGAGCGTACGAAAGTGGAGCTCAGCGATATCCGTATGATATGGGACAATAATCTTGCACGAGACGATGGTATTATCCTGGCAAACGTGCAACGTATCGAGCGGCAGTTGGAGAACGAGCGCATCCAGCAGGAAGTCAGAAGTCCTGACCAAACTACTTCAACCGAAGTCGGGTACGAAGCCTCAAGTGCAGGCTTTTCTTCAGCAAATACACTGCAAACCTCGCAAAGCTACATGTCGCTCAGGTTAGAACAGCTGGAGAAAGAACGTGACGCGCTTACGTATCAGATGGGCCAAAGACTGAATAGACGATACACGGCGGCGCATGGCCGAGGGGCGACGAGGATAGGAGCCATAGGCGCTGGTCTAGCTGTAGCCCAGCTCGTCGTAGCAATGGCGTGCACGGTGATGTGAACAGCATGGGGAGTGTCAAGGAAGAAAGGAGCAAATGGGCTGCTCACACTGCAGCGGCGACTTCGGGAAATCCCCGGGGCCGCGCTTCGCGCTAGTGCAGACTTGGACAAGGCTCCACTTAATTGAATCGCGCCTCAAGCTCCAAAACACGACGCAGCCTCCAACACCTCCCTCATTGATTCGAGCATCGCGTTGCTTTTTTAGACTGATCACACCATACTACGCACAATACGATACGATGACAGAAGCGAGCGCTCCCAGTGGCGTCTGCGTCATCATGCGGCTCGCGCCTCTCACGCGCCATGATCCTTCCCCACGCGATCAGTATGCTACACCTCCACCTCGCGAAAGCGCACGATCTACCTGGCGTTATCACGACCACGCGTAGAGTAAGATTGGCATTGATGAAAGCGACAATGCATCCTCGATGTGTGTTGAAGCGTCTCGGTGGGCAGTAGATTCCCAGCACTACTACATTTCCATTCACCCGTTACTAACCACTTGCAATCGTCTGTGCATTTGCGTTTCATCGAAAGAAGAGGAAAAACACTGGACGACCTCACTAATTGTATGCACAATGGCTTACAGGTTCATACGACCGGATCTTCCTGCTCAACATCAAATCACAACCACTCAACCTGGTTCACCCACAACATCCGAGTGTGGCTCCAGTTGTACATGAGATCGACCCAGACGCGGATACAGTCATAATCTTACGATCACCGGGTGATGGTGAATACTTCGCTTGGTGGGATGATTCACCGTTCGACAACCTTGACATACTTGATCAACTCCCTTTCAGCATGAAAGAGTGGGACACAAAGATGTCGATCTCGGACGATATCGAAGTTCACCAGTCGCCTGCGAGGGCATTCATCACAAAGGAGTTGGATTGGGTAATCCTGAATGTTCCTGAGGGATCTGTCCTTTATCTTGTCTCGTCACGCCATCTCGAACTGGCGTCACCGGTCTTCAAAGCAGCGCTCTCACCTGGTACCTGGAGTGAGGGATGCAAGCAGGCCGATGGTCGTTACCATATCACAGCAGACGATTGGGAGGAGGAAGCATTCCTCCTCTTCATGAACATGCTACACCTACGCAGCCCTCAGATCCCGAAGACTGTGAGCCTCGAACTAATGGCGAAGCTGGGAATTCTCATCGACTATTACAACTGCGCCAGTGCGGTGGAATTCTTCACCTCGGTCTGGATGAACAAAATCTATGGTGATAAAATGGAGGGTGAATACTGCCGCGAGTCGATACTGCTGCTTTGGGTTTTCTATCTCTTCGGGAGTAAGGATTGTGTCGCTCTTCTTGTTGAGATCATGACTTTTTACTGCAACGAGAGCAAACTACGCACCTTGGGACTTCCCATACCCCAATCTTTGTCAGGTAAGTTAACGATGTTGCTCTGAAACACATGTAGGGTTCTAACTAGCGGTAGATGAGATCGAACATCGGCGACATGAGCTTATCAACAAGAAGCTGTCATATCTGCATTATAAGCTGACAATGAACCCCAAGCCGAATGAACATATGCCAGATAGATTGCGAGAGACACTGAGGCGAACTATCGGTGGGCAAAGACGTTCGAGCGGATATCCCTACCTTGAGGTCACTGTGGTAGCACTCACCAGGGTTCTTCTTGACTACTCTCAGGAGCAAGTGGAGGCTATACTCGAACTCGAAGCCACTCGTATCGAGTGGTACCGCGCAAACGGCTTCGAGCTCTGCTGGAACAATGACGAGCTGAGCTATGAGTAGAGGACACTGAGAATCAGGTACGAGGATGCTAAGCGTCCCGCTGAACTTGGCGAACAAAGCTACTAGTCAAACATGTCGCTTATCGGCAGCATACACATCGGTACGATATGCTGGAGGTTTTAGACTGGCAAGTCTCTGGAAGTAACGATAGAGTCAATGGAAGGCTACGACCGATGTCTTGATGTATGTCCCAGGGAGTTCGGCTCTCATAGGCGGGCCGTTCGCAAGATTAGTCTGGTGTTTATCCGCCCGACATTTGTGACGATCTCAGTTACGGTTCTTTCCAGGATGCAGGTGGCGGCGAAGATCACAGAAACCCAGATTGCTCGCAATTACCAAACGATCCAGGGAGATCTCGAATGCAGATGACATGCTCTAGAGACCAATACTACGTTGTTACCGGAAGGTGCTCGTATGTGCCTTGCATGAACTGTGGCCGAGGCAGTGGTCCGGTTATAACGCCAACCCAAGTGGGCGGCCCTAGCCCGGTGCTAACGAGCGCGCACAGAACAAGATCCACACGTCACAACCTGTCACAACCACTCAGGTGGGGTCATCGGTCATGTTATCGCAACGCCACGGCCAAAACAAGAAGGAGGTTATCCGGCACACAAGCCTTGTCAAGACCCCCAGTCCGAGGCTTGTCTTTCTTAGCCCCTTGCTTGGGTACTGTCGGTTCCGTTCAACGCATCGCGTATGCGCACCACGACATGAGCGACAATCGCAATCTAAACTCCATGGGGTAGGTCGATAATAACACGACTATCATGCAGGGACTGAGGTCGACCGTGGGTGCGGTATAAAACTACAATGCAGTCCGCTGTTCATTGTCTCTTCATCCGCATTCGCTTCGGACTACCTTCGCTCAAGGAAACCGGTTGTGGCAAAGATGGCTCCTGTGCTTTCATTCATCGTTGGCTCGCTGTTGGCTATTAGGGCTTTCGCCGAGCCGTTTGAGAAGCTCTTCGAAGTTCCAGAGGGTGGGTTGTATGCCGTAACAAGTTTGGATCTGTGCTAACGATCAACAGGATGGAAGCTTCAAGGCCCGGCATCTGATGCACACACGCTCAGGCTCCAGATCGCGCTCACACAAGGCGATACCGCGGGCTTTGAGCAGACCGTCATGGACATCTCCACACCCTCAAACCCCAAGTACGGCCAGCACTATGAGTCGCACGAGGAGATGAAGCGCATGCTTATGCCTAGCGAAGAGACCGTTTCGTCCGTCTCTTCGTGGCTCAAGTCTGCCGGTATCGAGAAGTTCGAGACCGATGCCGACTGGGTGACCTTCAGGACCACCGTCGGTGTTGCCAACGAGCTCCTCGGAACGAAGTTCTCTTGGTTCGTTAGCGAGGAGAGCACACCCCGCAAGGTTCTCCGCACCCTTGAGTACTCTGTCCCTGACGAGATTGCCGACCACATCAACCTCGTTCAGCCGACCACTCGCTTCGCTGCTATTCGTGCGAACCACGAGACTGAGCGCGAGATCTTCGGTATCCAGCTCGCTTCTTCCCCCAACATCACTGTCAACTGTGATGCTTCCATCACTCCCCAGTGCCTGAAGCAGCTCTACAAGATCGACTACACTCCCGACCCCAAGAGTGGTAGCAAGGCAGCTTTCGCATCCTACCTCGAGGAGTACGCTCGCTACAGCGATCTCGCCCTCTTCGAGAAGAACATCCTTCCCGAGGCTGTTGGCCAGAACTTCTCCGTCGTCCAGTTCAACGGTGGATTGAACGACCAGAACTCCAGCGACGACAGTGGCGAGGCCAACTTAGACTTGCAGTACATGCTCGGTCTTGCGCAGCCCCTACCCGTGACTGAGTACAGCACCGGCGGCCGTGGTCCATGGGTCGCTGATCTCGATCAGCCTGATGAGGCCGACAGCGCCAACGAGCCCTACCTCGAGTTCCTCCAGAGCGTGCTCAAGCTCAAGCAGAAGGACCTTCCTCAGGTCATCTCCACCTCATACGGCGAGAATGAGCAGAGTGTGCCCAAGTCGTACGCCCTCAGCGTCTGCAACCTTTTCGCCCAGCTTGGTAGCCGTGGTGTCTCCGTCATCTTCTCCTCCGGCGACTCTGGTACCGGCTCTGCCTGCCTTTCCAACGACGGCAAGAACACGACCAAGTTCCAGCCCCAGGTAAGTTCTGACTGTAGGAAGTGCATGTGAAACATAAACTGACTTTGTACCTCTCCAGTATCCGGCCGCCTGCCCCTTCGTCACCTCTGTTGGTTCTACTCGCTACCTCAACGAGACTGCTACTTTCTTCTCCTCTGGTGGTTTCTCCGACTACTGGAAGCGTCCCTCGTACCAGGACGATGCTGTCAAGGCGTACTTCCACCAGCTCGGCCAGAAGAACAAGCCGTACTTCAACCGCCACGGACGTGGATTCCCCGACGTCAGCGCTCAGGGCTTTGGCTACCGCGTCTACGACAAGGGTTCTCTCAAGGGCTACCAAGGAACCTCCTGCTCCGCCCCCGCCTTTGGTGGCATCGTCGCTCTTCTCAACGACGCCCGCCTGCGAGCCAAGAAGCCCGCTCTTGGCTTCCTGAACCCCCTGCTGTACTCCAACCCCGATGCGCTTAACGACATTGTTCTTGGTGGCAGCACAGGATGCGATGGTCATGCCCGTTTCAACGGCAAGCCCAACGGTAGCCCGGTTATTCCGTATGCTAGCTGGAACGCTACTGCGGGATGGGACCCGGTTTCTGGTCTCGGCACACCGAACTTCCCCAAGCTGCTCAAGGCTGCTATGCCCGCTAGGTATAAGGCTTAGATGAGCGGATGGGATGTTTTGGGGGATATGCAATAGATCTAAATATAAATGTACTGTGATTGAAGCATTGAGAAACGACGACATGGACCAATCGCGAAACCCGGAACGCTGCAGGTGGACTGGTAATGTGAGCTACTCGCCCTGTCATGATGAGAGACATCGCCAAACCCTTCTATGCAGGGTCCCGGCTTGTCTCAGTATTGCTGCTACTCTGCGGTAACCCTTCAAATCTGCAGGGTCGTTCGTTCATCGTATCGGTGTTCTCATCGCGGAGGCAAGTGCAAAGCTGAAGAGGGCGGGTGCGGTTACATAAGCGGAGCACGAGCCATCTCAGCCGCTGGATGACGTAGAAGCTTCGAGAATAATCGCGAAGCTTCACGCGTCTTCTTGACAAACCTCGAAGCATCACCAATCGTCGCGCGTCGTCCACACTGTTCCAGCATCGTCCTCTATCTTACGGAATCTGCATTGCTCATCAACGCGCACGCAATCGGCTGCTGCCTGCGACGCCTCCATAATGGCTATAAATCCATGTCTTCCTGCTCTCCAAAAGCCCATCATCAATTCGAAAGACAAACACATCTACACATCTACGATCTACAACTACTCTTGAGCTTCACTACCACTACTCTAAACTATTATTCTCATCGACCAACAAGCTTCGCACCTCGAACCAAGTACCCCAGCAATGGCGTTCATCCTCACTCCACGCATGGCACCCGCCTATGAGGCACAGCAGTGCAACCCCTTCGGCTTCTGCGCCCCAGTATCACGACCAGCCCACGGCTACCGCGTCTCTCGTCCTCAGCCTCAGCCTCGCCGCCCACAATACTCGCCCTACAACAACTTCTTCAGCCAGGTCGATGAGCTCCTGAGCGAGATCGACCGCGAGGCACAACGCGAGGCACAGCGCAAGGCGCAGATCGAGGCCCACCGAGAGGCACTACGCGAAGCTTACCGCCAGCGGCAGCTGCAGCGCAAGCGCGCACTTCGAGCCGACTTCCAAGTCAACCAGATCGAGCAGGGGTGGCAGGTAGATGGAGACATCCAGGGCTTCGAACAGGACAACATCAACATTGAGGTTATCGATGAGCATACGCTGAAGATTGCTGGTAACACCCAGTGGCAGTCGGAGAAGTCGCAAGCTCAGCCACAGCTACCTCAGATCGAAGCCCAGCCCACACCTGCCGCTAGCATTGAGCAGCCTGCCGCGACACAGTCAGAACCAGAAGTCGAGACCACCACCGAGACCGAGTCTCCTACCACTCGTGCCGCTACACCCGACAGCGATACCTCATCGCACAAGTCATACCAACCCACCGTCGAAGACGACTTCGAAGACCTCGCCGCTGACTTCCCGTCATCTCGACCATCATCTCCCACCCAGCCACGCGAACCCAAGGGCAAGGAGAAGGTTGTCGATGAGCCTAAGAACACCGAGACCGCTGTGGTAACCCAGCCACAGCCCGAGGTACCGGTCCAGCAGCCTCAGCAACAACCTCAGGAGCAGTCCCAACAACAAGAACGCGTTCACGGCTCCTTCGAGCGTACCTTCAGGTTTCCTGAACGCATCGATGTCGCTAATGTGAGCGCTAGTTTCAAGGACGGTGCGCTCGAGGTGACTGTTCCTAGGGCGCAGGTGATGCAGGTTAGGAGGATTGCTATCTTATAGATGAGGATAGGGGTATAAGTGAGGAGGAGTAATGGCAGACAAAGGCATAGATGCAAGGAATGAACACATGATAGCATATGCATGGAATGGAACAGGAACGGGTTTGTAAGATATTTGCACACGGTGCTTAGACATCGGTTATGATTCAATGATTGTTTAATTCAAACTTCTTTCACATCTTCTGTCTTTCCGCTGTTGTACACTAATGCTACTCACTTCATCCACCACCGCAACCCCTTCCTGAGTCCTCTTCGCCCTTTCTCCCTTCTACGCAGTCAAACTGTCCTACAGCATCAAAGCAACAATTCCCAAAGCAGCAACTACAACACCACCGGCCTCGCCGGCGCCGATAGCAACCGCCCCACCTGTAGCAGTGGATGTTGCCTGCGTCTCTGTGCCGGTGGTCTTCGCCTCGGTCTTGGTGGACTCGGATGACGCTGATGCTGACATGGATGATGCCATGGAAGATGCAGCGGATGATAGGGCGGATGATGCGGAGGCGACGGGGTTGCTGGGGGTGGAGAGTTAGTACCTTTACAGGTTATGAAGACTACGAGGTAGGATATGGGCGGTGTTGCGTGTCGTGTATGTACGTCGAGGTTACTTACGTTTCCGCTGCGAGCGCGAAGCCGGCGAGGGCGGGGAGGACGATAGTGGAGAAACGCATGATGCTGCTTGGTGCTGGATTTTTCTAAAGTCGTGTTGCTACGGGTCCAGCTGTGACTTCTTGGGATCGGTAAGTGGGCGGGTGAACGAGAAAGAAACCTTCTCATCCACAGCAAAGTCACGCCTTTATGTACCTAGGTACCCTACACCTGTCATCACTACATTGCACGAAACCCCTGAGTTTGCGTGACACATCATCCCCATCACGAACGGTGATACCATACACGACCACTGGCATTTGGAGCGTATACCCCTTGCTGTGCCTAATCATGGCATTGTGGTGGCTGATAGGTACGTATCGAGGTACCAATTCCTGTAGCCGTTTTGGTGGAACTCACTAAGTGGTACAAGAGCTACTGTGATGGAGGAAGTATATGGAGCTTCGCAAGCTTTGTGGTGGGTGATACCAAGGAGCCGGGTGTAAATGGATTTGTCCTACAATGTGCGGATGGTATACGCGTTTTGGGTTTTTGGTGTGCGTGAGCCACAGCAAAGCTATCTCAATCATCCCCGCATAAGAAGTACAACTTCAATGTCTAGCCCGGACTAAGGCCAGGTGGTTAAATTCAAAGGCGATATCTTCTTCGCGAGGAAGGAGTTGTCGTTTTGGTTGCGACGCAATTCGTGCTGTTTCTTCTCTAGGCTATGAGCCCTAGCCTGGTCTTGGGATGTCCTCTCCGCAGAGAAGAATAGAGAACGCCTTTCACTCAAACTGAGGCATGGTCTTGGTTCGGGCCGGTTTTTGCGACATCCTTTTCGCAAGTACCTAGGTGACCTTGGTCATGTACGTTGTTTGATGATGTTTGGGTCTAGGGGTTATGGGAGTTCCTAGCTGAACGCTGACCTTTGATGTTATACCTTTCTTTCTTTGCGATTTAGGAGGCTTTGAAGACATGTGGAGGATCTTAGTGGAAGAGATGTCGCAACGAGGCCTCGTGATCTTGGCCTCGAAATTGTCTGGCGCTGGACGGAACCGAGCTAATGCGGATTTGGATTAGCGTCGGTGATCTCTCGCTCATCGCTACTTTGGCTCGATGTGGTCGGTCTCCGCCCCTCCCCCTCGAAACAGCAAATGCAGCTCTCAGCCACGTCTCTATCGAAGGGCTTACCGGCATGACTACCAACGCGCGTCTGAATATTAGGCAGTCATCTCGCCACCCATGCTGACGTTGGAGCAGCCTCGCGTTAGGCACTAGGCTTTGCATGGCTGAGCGAGGGGGGCGCAGACAGCTATATTACCGGCCTATGCCCATCTGCTCGTCAATCTTACATCCTGTTTCCTTTCCCATACTACTAATTCATTAATTCTCTTCGCGCGACACATGTCGATATCTCGATATGATAGATCCGCTTATCTATCCACATGAGCTCACAGGACCCACCATTCGCCTGCTCACCGTAGAGCCAGACGAGCCATCAGCCCCGCTACGATGCCAACTATCAGAAACATGTCTTGATACGACTCCAACTACTTACCACGCTCTGTCATACTGCTGGGGCGCGAATCAGTCCCCCGCTCAGATAATTTGCAACTCTCGTCCTCTCTCAGTAACACCGAACTTGCATTCGATGCTACTCGAATACCGTCGCAGGAGGGCCACAACACCTCTATGGGTTGACGCAATATGCATCAATCAATCCGACATATCAGAGCGCACGTCTCAGGTCCGCATGATGGGTAGAATTTACACCGAAGCGGAGTGTGTGATTGTGTGGTTGGGCGAAGCAGAAGAGACCGACAAGAATGCGCTGCTGTTGCTGCGCTGGATCCATGAGATGAAAATACCGAACCTGGCAAAGTTTCGAAACGCCAAGGAATGTGATGCATACTTAAGCCAAACATTACAAGAGGAGTATCTCACTGCACTGGCTGCGTTCCTTCTACGACCATGGTTCAGCCGTATATGGATGTATGTACCACGTCAAACCTGGGATCTGCGTACAGTTTGGGATCAGCGTTGACACAAATGCAGTATTCAGGAAGTTGTTCTCGCTTCCCAGGTTTTATTCTGGTGTGGCCCCATCTCCTTGGACAAAGAGTTTCCGTTACTCGACGCCATCAAACAGTCGATGAGCATGACAGTTTTTTGGGTCAAATTGGGCACTGCGCCGTGTGCCTCTAGATACGACGATGGAGGATCTGTACCACGGTCCAAGCATTTATCCGCGGCACGTATATTTGCAATCAAGAATTCAAGAGACAGAGGCACTAATGGTATCCTGGATCTTGTCATGTTGACCCCCCGGTCCGAGGCGACAGATCCGCGAGATAAGGTGTTTGCGCTTGTCGGACTGGCAAGCGACATTGACAACAGCTTTGTTGACTACTCTAAAAGTTACAAAGACTTGATGAGAGAGCTCAGTTCGATGGTCCTCAATGGCAAGATCCGGCCTCCCGCCGGGAATCTATTGGACGTCTGGTCTCTGATCACGAGGGGAGAAGATGAAGCAATCACATATCCAAGCTGGGTCGTGGATTTATCCAAGTTCGATTTATCCAAGTTGAAAAGCGACATTTACCTGCCCATGATAAGTGCAGACAGTTCACGAAGGCCCGGAACCAATCGTGAGCCAGAAATTCAGTTCCCAGATGGAGAAGGAAAGCAGGTAAGCTCCCGTTGAGTAACAAGCTCTTCTCCCCACTGACCCATTCACCAAGTTTCTCTGCATTCGCGGCACTATTCACGATACGATAGCCCAAACAGCGTCTAATCCGATCCTTTGGTACGACATCCTAAACCGACGTGACTACAGCAAAAACTCATGGTTTCTGTCCGTTTGGCACGATTGGCTCCACCGCGCGCAAGAACTCACACAAAGGACTGGCTGCGTTGACTCAAATGGTATCTACCGACCTACTGGCGAGCCTGTAAATGAAGCTGTTTGGCGCACTCTGTGCTGTGATACCATAATATCTCCAGGCTTGAAGCGTCCCGCCGATGGAAGCAGCTACGACGCATTTCTGACTCATATTGACGGTCTAAAAATAGCCGAAGACTACATGCATCTAGGGCTCGGGTGTTTCGCGAGTACTACAGCGCTCACTCTTTTTCTTTTCTACTACTTCAGACGAAGGAACTGGTTCTTGCGATTCGTTTTGCCGCTGGCTGGTTGCTTCTTTGTTCAATCTATCTACATTGGCAGGGCCATAGAAAAGACAAAGGAATTGGCCGAAATTACGAAGAAACTGATCATCGATGAGAGAGATTTCGCGAAGAGTCATTTTACGTGGATGCAAGGGCGGAAATTTGGTATTACGCAATCGGGGCTGATCGGCCTGGTGCCCATTTCGGCCAGGGTAGGGGATCATGTTGGTTTCTTCGCAGGGTGCAGAATTCCGTATGTGTTGAGAAAATTGCAAGAAGGATACGGTATCGTCGGCGATTCGTATCTGCATGGAGTCATGAATGACGAGGGGGATAAGTATGACACCGAAATGCTGACGATAGTCTGAAATGACTTTCGCTTTGAGGGCGCATATTGGGGGTTTCACGATGGCGAATGTAGTGCAAGAACGCTCGAAATGTGATTACATTACATTAAATTACTAGATTATATGGGATACTGGGTTTCAGTGTGTGGTAGGATGTTGAAAAGGGAAGATAAAGCTCGATCGAGCTATTGTAACGGTGGTGGGCCTTTGCAGGAGTTTAGACCTCAGAGCACACATGCCACTCCCACCCAGTCTTCTTGCAGCATTCGACGCGATCAAAGTCCTTGGCCGAGACGCTACCGGCGCCAGTAGTATCGAAAGTAATCTCCTGGCCTTCATGAACATTGGTCGATCCGTACTCAGCGAATACAACATTCTTGCCGGCACCCTCAACAGAGATGGTACGCCTGGGGGTAACCTGGCCCCAAGTGTCATAGATCTTGCTGGACATAATACCAGGCTTAGCCTCGTCGAAAGTGGCGGTGATGTGGAAGCGCTCATGTCCCCACATGTTGGTGCCTGTGAACCACGAGAAGTGGATCTTGCGAGAGCCCATGTCACCGTCGACACGGTAGAAGAGACCTTGGTTCCAACCTCCGTAGATGTAAAGTTCATCGGCGAAGGCATTGAACGTGTATTCTCCTACTGTGATTCGGCCCCTGACACTGATGGTAATCTGCGTCGAGGAGGTCTGGAAGATCTTGACCGCGAAAGGCAAGTTCAAGGTAAACTGGTCGCCGTAATAGGCACGGTCGGCGGGTCCGGGCACCATGGGCACACCTTCCGATGGGTTGCCACCAGCGATTCTAGTGTAAGAAGGGGCTGTTGGTCGGGGTGCGGGGATGGTGCAAGTGCTTTGGACGACGACCACCGTTTGGAAATTCTTGGTCTCGGTCGCCAAGGGGGTCGCGGCAGTTGTGGTGATGGTTTGGGTCGTTGTAGAAATACCGGTAGCGACCTGAGAGCAAGCCGCGGAGATTTTGCTGGTAGGCCAGGCTGCGATAGACGCTGGTGTTGCGAGGCCACGCCTCTCAACTCCCCTGTTGAGCTCTGCTGCCATGGTGTCGTTGAGTTTCGGCATGCTTGCGTCATCCTCATGCGACAGAGTCTTAACGTCCACAATGGCGATCTCGTAAGGGTCAACAACGACGTCGTTGGTCACCTCGGTGCCGTTATCCGCACGTCTAGCGTGTCTTCCGTTGAACTTCGCTGCAGTGACGATCGCAACTCCAGAGGTGGAGGTGCTTGTTACCGTCCTTGTGATTGTGGCAGTCTGTGGAGCTGGTGTGATGGTAGCGATGGCGGTTGCAGTTGTAGTCGGCTGGGAGTAGCCAATGTAGCTGCTGCAGAACTCATCGCCGCTTGACTTGAGGTATGAAATGTCGCTGGGGCATACAGGTACACCATCATCACTCTCATCAGTGAACCCAAAGCTGTACTGGATAGTGTAGTGATCATCGCCGCGGTATTGGCCATCGTTCGTCGCGAAAGAAGCATCCCACTCCTGAGTGTACATGGAGCAATATTGACCCTGCGAGACACCGTTCTTGAGCAGAATGTAGGTGTTGAAGTAGCGGCACAACTGCGGCTTGCCATCGGCGGGTGGGTGTTCAGTTGCCCACTTGTTCTGCTCCTTGCAGGCAGTTGCGCAGAGCTTAGCGTCGAAGGCGGGCTGGACAAAGAGCTTGTAGCCCATGTAGGAGCCTTGCTTGTTGCAGTCGAGAGGCGAGTTAATCGCACTGTTCTTCAGCTCGACTTGCTTGTAGCCTTCGGCAGACTGTGTTGTAAGAGACGAGTAGCCGTTGCTTCCAGCGATGGCGACTTCAAACTGTTCTCGCCACTGTCCGTTGTTGTTGGCAGTGTCGGTGTAGACTGGCCCGCCCCAGAACGAGCACTTGATGTTGGCCACAGCTTCGGGGTCTCGGCATTCAGGTCCTGGGTTTGCCGAAGGGTCGCGCTCAACATAGATGTTGAAACCGAGACACCCATCCTTGGAGTTACACTCAGATGCGCAGTGAGAGGGGTCGTAGGTCTCGACTACCTTGTAGCCAAGGTACCCGTAGGCACTGCTGGCACCTTGCAGGTTGGTGAAGGTGTTGAAGTATCCAGAAGGGGTGGAAGCACCCTTCGCTACAGAGGCAATTTTGGAGTCGGCGCGGAACTTGCTAGCAGACGACAGGTCGAAGCCGTAAGTGTTGGGGTTGCTGGGCTCAGGGTCGCAGGCTCCACGCCTCAAATGCTTCTTGACCTCCGGTACGGCCGAAGGCTCAGACACAGGCTTGACATCGAGAGGATCAGCGACGACCTCGGAGACGACATCCGCAATAGCCTCAGTTACTTCGAAAGGAACTGCTTGTTCCTTCAAGCCGGGAATAATGTTGATGACTGGGTCTATCTCTAGTTAGTATGATACTAGTCTTTCATCGGAAGAGATCATACCAGGCGTAGCATCAACTCCAGCGAAGTCGATGTCTTGAGCTCCGACCACGGCGAAGGCCGCAACGGCAGAGAAAACGTATGAATACCTCATTATTAAAGATAGTGGGTTGCTCGAGCGTAAAGAGTGACTGAGCGGGTGAGTGAATGAGTGAAGAGGCTGCTGTTGCTGCTGGCTATACTTCCTGTGCCTTTATGGATCTTTATATGTTCATGATGAGGCCTTGCAAGAGTCGGTCCTGACTACGATCCAAACAGATTTACGCCAGGCAGGACGGAGTCGCCGCAGCTGAAGCATACAAACATCATGGCTTTCTCGAGGCGTAGCTGAGTACATCGAGCAAGATCGTGCCACATATCGAAATAGGCTGCTTGAGTACCACAAGAAGGTAAGTCCTGACGAGCCACTTGACTCGTTCAGTCCCAACCTCGCGTAGTTTTTGTGGTTCTCAAGCCACACATCGAGAAACATACCACTTCTGCTGCCGACGTTGAGAGGCGCCCTTGAATTTTCGATCTAGCCCTGCATCTCGCAGAGTCTCGCAGTCCAGAACATGCACGTGGGATGCCGTGCGCGCTGCCGGCTCGTGGGGGATGTGAGGATAGAAGCTCGCGTACGAGCGAGACCCGCAATGCCCCTGGCGCGGGACCTCGGGAGGCACTAGCGTCGTCTTGGCATATCGTCTTGGCACATGGCACCTGGGCAGCAATGCTCGTCGAAGACGAACATCAAAACAATACTCGCAAAGAACAAAGACTTCTCCGTCGACAGCGACAGACAACCGGTCGTCCCTTGCAATTGACGCATTTCGGTCGACAACGTCCAACAACTACATTTGCGGCACTAGTATGGGCGACATGCATTCATTTAGGGTGCAACTCCGTGAAGGTGCAGCTAATTGACACTCAATCATGAAGTCTACTTTAGCTTCAACAGAAGCAATGGTACTACTTCGTATCCGACGACTTTAGCTCTTGGCGTGATCTCCACGTACCCAAATCGATATCCGGCGGCGGCTCGCTAACGTTCGTGGAAATTTGCCCCTGCCTCAAGGTTCCGTAGCTTGCGCAGGGTTCGGAAGTTCCTCCATCTCCTTATCTTCTCACCCAACAACCCGTCAACAAACCTGGGGAGTCGCTCTACTGCCCTGCTCTTTGCTCTGGAGACCATCGTGACCTTGCGAATACCTCGCCCATGCGAACTTTCAGAAGGTTCCGGTGTCCCGCTGCGCTCGTCTAAAGCAACATGCCCACCCACGAGCGATCAAGACCAGTCAGTCCGGAGTGAACAGCCGTGTGAAAGCGACGCCCCTCATCATATACTGTTCGCGCTTCTTCCAGGCCACCGTCTGATACCTGGGCGTTGTTCAATCGTGCGTCGCGATTCGCATCAGGACTGGCACTCCCATAGTATCCTCCCGAGGTCGACCGGCGACAAGATGGAAAGCCTGGTCGCCCTAAGTAGCCTACGAAGACCTCGCATCGCATCGCATCGACCATATATGGCCTTTTCGAAAGTGTCATTCCTATGTCCTGTTTCGGCGATCTTCGAGTGAAACGGCGCGCTAGAGCTAAAACTTCGGCCCGAGCACATCATAGCTGTTACAGAGACTCTGAAACTACTCATCAAAGGCAGGGCGATACTAAGAAAGCCATCAGCGCTTCGCATGTTCTGCATCAGGCCATTGAATGCGCATTGTGGCGGAGCTGTCAACGTCTCGCCACAAGCTTACACTTTGTCTGAATCGTCACGGATAACGGCACCACTAGCAAGCATGCGCAGTGTGCTCAAGGCCACGCAGTCTTTTCTTCAAACACGACACTGATCGTAGGGAGCCTCCTACTATCGGAATATTTGCATCGGCAACTGGCCAACTCAAAATCTACAGACTTCCTGCACACGCTCAGACGACCTCTGGTAGCGCAAACGCACGATATGAAAGAGCTTTCTCACTATTGAATGCCGGCGGTTTATCAAAATTACCTGGGGTAAATCCCAATAAACGTCAGCTTGTCTATACACTAGTTGATAGTCGCTGTACTGTAAAGGAGGTACTGTTCACCCAGGGAATGTCATTTTACGTTTGGCTGTGGGCGGGTGATCAGCCTAAGCGTACAACGCCAGTCCTGTGCACCGGAACCAAACTTTCGTAAGACCAGGATTGGCCTGAGGCACGTCGCACACCAACGCAACTGGATTACACATGTGGAAATAGCTCGGTAGTACAAAGTTTTGCGATTCCAACAACTGACCTTGCGCAGGCGATCGACGCGATAGCAGCGCATCAAGAGCTCTACACCTTCCTGGAGGGAGGCAGTGTTGCAATCTCTCCCAGGAATCCGGCATCACTTGCCACGCGTCGCCTTCAAGCGCGTTCACAGGAGCAACCTGTATACGACCTCCGCGGACTGAAGCTTCGTGTTTCGCGACGAATCCTCCGTCATACCTGCGCACTGCAGCATCCCACTCCACGCTTGTGCACCCAACACTGGAATTTTGACAAGCATCTTTGCGCAACTATCGCTTTGACATTGATTAACATCTTCTCCTGAAGCCGCCACTAGGGGGCGAAGCACGCGTCTGGATAGTACTATGGAGCGACCAACGTTTCGAACGACCTGTCAAAACATTGGCCGTGCCTGACTACTGGCTCCACGCTTGGCAACGCTCGAACTTCAATGCACACCATCTTCGCAGGAATCGCATTCATTCTTCTCAAACCGACAGTGAGGCTATTGACGCGTGGTGAGATCGCAATCCTGTGTCATGGATGGCTCCCAATAGACGACGCATTGCCTACTGCTGCACCACTTCGAGTCCAGTAGCGCTCGGAAAAGATGATTCATCTTGACGACCAAGACAACCCTCATCACTTTTGAGTTGCTGCGGCGCGTAGTCAGATGACCCTCGTGATATTTCTCGGTTCTAGCTCCATCGTGCTTTGACTCTTCAATCTCGCTACAACCGGCACACCAGTCGGAACGCACATCCCACTAATGCATCAGCGCTTCCTGGCCTGGCGCGGTGCATGGATCCCAACTCCAACAACAGGCTCGTGCGGATCCAAGCAGACAACGTTCAGCCCAGGAGGACGGAACCATGATCTCTCTCAGGTGGGCACGGGAGCACGGGTCGCACAGGCGAATATGAAAATCGGGAGTGCCCACCTTACTCCTCCCATTTCAGTGATCAGATATAATGGCTTTCGAAAAGCACGTCGTTTCTTACAAACAGAGATCATCTCTTGCCATTGTGCTTTCACCTCCCATTCCTTTGAGGCCCTTCTCTTCTATCACTGCTGTTAGTCACCGTTACGCCATGTTCGATCACGACAAAGAGAAGGACTCCGGTCTACCTTTCCATGAGCCTTCCACAGCACCTCCGTCGGAGGACCGAAGAAAGCATCACTTCCTACGGACTGAGGCCACAGCCTTCTTGGGAGAGCTCATTGGCACCTTCATGTTCCTTTCTTTGGCCTTCACTGGTACTCAGATCGCACTCAACGCTGCCGGCACCAACGACTTGACCGCAAGCTCAAACCCCATACCGGATGTGGGAAAGCTCTTGTACATCGCCTTCGCCTTCGGTATCTCTCTCGCCATCAACGTCGCCATCTTCGCCGACATCAGTGGCGGTAAATTCAACCCAGCAGTAAGTTTAACCACGCAGCCTGTGTTCGTATGACCCCGGCACTTGGGTAACACCATATGCAATATCGGGAACACATACAGCCATCATACACATGCAGTGTAACAGAAGCTAACCTACTTCTCCACAGGTTACCGCCGCCTTATGGCTCACACGAAAGATCCACTGGCACCGCGCACTCCAAACCATCATAGCGCAAATGATCGCCGCGATAGCCGCAGCAGGCTTCGTCTCCGGTCTTTTGCCTGGCGAACTCACCATCGACACCAAGCTTGACGCATCGATCTCCGTAACACGAGGTCTATTCCTAGAAGCTTTCGTCACCGCGCAATTGGTCCTCAGTATCCTCATGCTGGAAGCAGGGTCAGCGAAACCAATGTACATCGGAATGTCGCTATTCATCGCCGAGATATGCAGTGTCTACTTCACCGGCGGCAGCTTGAACCCAGCACGCAGTTTTGGTCCCGCAGTCGTCGTTGGTTTTACTAGCTACCACTGGATATACTGGCTAGGACCAATGTTGGGCGCAGCGGTAGCGAGTGGAGCTTATGCACTTATCAACTTTGTACGGCGGGAGCAGATATAACATATCGCAGCAGGACGACGTAATGAACATTTTATCTTTCTCTTTGTTGGCTGGTACAGCAGTTTTGGGGTCGATGCAAGTCATCGGGTTTTGAGTCCCACGGGTGGGACGGACTATGTGGGCACAGCTTGCTCTCTCCTTTGTCACTTGACTTCTTGGACTATTCTTTAGCCAACGTGACCGCTTTGGTATCTCTTTATTAATTAACATGACATTCTGTTACCTTCTAAAATCGTCGCGATGCAATTCTACACATGGTGAAGTGGAGAATTCCTTGAGGAGATCTTGATGGAATGGCTACATACGGTGAAGTAGAAAATACTTTGAAGATATCTTGATGGAATGGTAGCAAAGTCCGACACTGCTCGCTCACTCTTGAGCTCATTCCATGGGTACCCATCACTTGGGGAAAGTATATGTACTATGTTCTCAGTTTCAAGTAGCTCTTTCTACGCACAAGATATACAACCACCTACTCCAGTTGCTTTGAAATACTACTACTACTACTGCGTCTATTCCAGCCCGTTCTAACCTCATTTGTCTTGAACTACAATCGCTCAAAGTTACAGACGCGGACACCATATCATGGACATTACAACGATGAACCAACAGCGCTCACCATTTTTACGTCTACCTGGGGAGCTACGGAACGCCGTGTACGCATATATCTTTGGCACCAACGACATAGTAGTCGTTCGGCGACATGTACTAAGCATCCATCCACATCAACCCACCATCGGTCAGTGTATCCATGTCCTTGGGATCTGTCGCCAAATCCGGGCCGAAGTCTCACCATTTCTCTATTCCAAATCCAAGATATCAGTAGACGAGGTTGCGGATGTGAAAAGTCTCGCTACTCTCTCTGGTCATGAAGCCATAGTGCATATCATCATCCCTTGGAGAACGGCCTGGACGTTGGTGTTGATGAACAACAGGTCTTCCGGACTTGCGGATTTGGGGTCACAGCGCAATGCTATGTTTCATTCGTTCAAAGGGCTGAGGAAGGTGTCGATTACGCCCCAGTACCACGAGGTAGATTCGAGGGACGTGTTCCTGGCTATACGAGAGCCATTCAATGATCATGAGCTAGAAGTTGTTTGGTGGCAGGAATCGATACACTGAGATGGATACGAGGGTGATTGAAGTGTAAGATTGAAGCTTTTGAGTGATGCGAGGAGGTATACGACATATTGTATTAGATTCCAATAACCGAATGCTGTGCTCGCTCTTTCACTCACCTTCATCTAATCGTTGGTCTTAGCTCATTCGCTAGCGTGTTGAAGACCTTTCGATTGCCTCTTAGCATCAGCTCGCATACTAACTTGCTTACGATACTCCCATCCAATACAGTCATATATTGACAACGATGGAGCGCGAAGCCATGTAAGCGATACACCGCAACTATTGGAAGCAAAATCCCTGACGGAACTGCTAGCACTGCTGCCAACCAGCTCAGATCTCCTCTCCTCCGGCTACCGGGCGAGATCCGAAATCGCATATACGGTTTCGTCTTCTATGGCAAAAACACTACCCGGACTGCCCTGCTCACGACATGCAAGCAAGTTGGGCACGAGGCGGCGCCAGTCTACTACTCTCACATCGACCTTTCATTCTTCGACTTCACGGACTTGAAGAACCTGGGTCTGATGAGGCAGATGAATCAGATGATTGCTAGAGCAAAGCCAGAATTACTCGCGAGAGTAAAATCAGTCTGTACACGCCGCGGACCAACAGAACATATGGCGCGTTGCGCTCTCCGGGCTGTGCCTAGGGATGGTTACACCGAGTACTTCATATTTGCAAGTTACCTCCCAGGACTGAAGTACTGGGACGTTTGTGGAAACATGAATCCGGTCTGGCAGGAAGAAGTGATGAAAGGGATCAAGAAGTTGATGGGTCGTGATTTGGACGTCACCTTCGATCTGACGAAGTAGTCTCAAGGGGGTAATTGTGGTACATGTCGCCTTCTTGTTCTCGAATACGCGGTTAGGGATGTCACTTTTTTGACATATACGGCTTGGCGTGGTATCATAGCCCAGAATAGCGGAGTGAATGCGGAGGGCAAGCGAGAGAGCCACGTGCACTAGCGCGACCTTGTACCATAACAACCACCCAATAACACTTGACGATCTCTTTCTCTCTCCCACTCCAGTCACAACAAACAAACTCTCCGACTGATTTCATTACTGCACAAGTTCAGTTCGTGAAGCGACAATGGATTTCGACAGCATGTAAGAGACAGTGACAGTGAAGTGTCGACTCCAAACTGACAAATTACAACAGCACCGCTGCGAACCAGCGCAACTCACCTCTCCTGCGCCTTCCAGCCGAGCTTCGGAACAAGATATACCTCTATGTATTCGATGATAATGACATACATCTCGTTCATTACCGCCGCGACCTTCGAGTCCCTCCCGGCTCGCCTTACCCGATGAGCTTAGCGCAGAGCTGCACTCAGTGCCGCTATGAAGCCCTTCCTTTTTTCTGGCAAAGCACCATATTTCACCTGAGGTACCCCAATATGAGTAGCCTCGTGCTCAATACGAGCCAGAGCTTGCGCGACAAAATTAAGGTCGTTCGTCTTGATTATAGCGTTGCTTTTAATTTTCATATGGACACGCGTGGTCATGAGGGTGCATTCGCTGGGGTAAAGAAATTCGTGTGGGGATACGACAGGCTCTCAGAAAGATATGCAGATAAGGAATGGATAAAGAAGATGAAGGCGACGTTTGGAGAGGACGCTGAACTTATTGATTCAAGCGGCAAAGGTTATGTAGCGGAAGACTTAGCATGGAAACGCAAGGAAGACCTCCGTTAGGTTCATTGTAGATATTATAGAGGTGCGTCCGGAGTAAAAGGACTTCTCATCAAGCAGACTCAACATCAACAGTATACGTCCTATCATGATAAATCCTCTTATCGTTCATCGGCGCCGTGCTCTTATCCGAAGCGCCATCATGTATCCTCTCCCACGCATCCTGATCGCGCCCATGATGCACAGCCGACAAGCTGAAGCCATGATCCGAGGGCCCGTGGTAGCTGTCTCCTCCTCTTTGTCTGCGCGAACGGCCGCCTGCAGTGATAGTCGTTGCTACACGGTGCTTGCTGTTCGGATCGGTGCTGTTGTCGCGTTCGTTTTGGAAGTAGTGGCGCAGGGCTGGGAGGGAGGATGCGAAGCATCCGATGCCTGTTTCGACGTTCGAACAAAGGACGATGTGGGCGACCCAGAAGGGGAGGTTGGTCTGGGACTCGAATTTGTTGACGAAGGGGATGCGTATCATTGTGATGATTGATGCGCTGGTGTTGTTAGTGGTTGTTCGTACTGCTTTGGTGACTGAGAACTTACAGTGAGGCGAAGGAAAGCAGCCCAAATGCTTGGAGCTTCGATTGTCTCTTCATCTGCGTGTTCCACAGGATGATAGCCGGCACAACTACCAAGGCCATGTCGGTCAAGATTGTCGATACTGTCGCAGTGTGCGCGATGATTAGGAATGTCTCCGCAGAAGCGCACTCTCCGTCGCCACTCATGATCAACGTCGGAGTCCCTATCAATATCGATCAGCAATGTCCGACCTGTACATTGCAAATATGGTAGACTCACACAAAGCGCGCACCGGCTGGCAATAAGCCAACGTTCCAACAAAGGTAACGAGGAAAGATGCCCATGTAACAGCGAGTAGAACCCAGACTGTGATTCTCATAGGCTTCTTGATGGATGCAATTCGCCTGATCGTGATGCACACCGAAGATTTGACAGTCGCAAGTGCGACAACGTACACCAAGATCCAGATGAGGTAGTACTTGATGGCTTCCGACTGCTGCCATGCATTCAGATCTTCGTTCATTCTTCCTAGGCCAGCGAGACAGCCGTAGATTGCCAGACCCGTAACGGGGATGTATGCGATCTTTGAGGTTACGTTAGTATAGCACTGATCAAATACTGGTAGTAATAACGTACTGTGCCTACAACCATGAAAGCATCTTCCAAGCCGAATATCCTTTTCTTGATTCGAATGTAAGTTCGTAACGCTACAGTGACAATAGAAAGAGCGAAGAAGATGGATGAGATGACGATGATAGCAAGTGGCAGACCATCCGGTGCAATCAGCCTCGCGGATGGATCGACATCGTTCATGGGCGCCGCCATTGTGGGTTCAAGACGAGGATGGATAGCAAGGACCCCAAAAGAGTATGTGCCTGCATCTCGAGGAACCTGCTATTACTTTATACGACTCCGCCGACATTGACCGCACAAGCAGACTCCCCGTCGAAGTGGATCATAACAAATAATCACCAAGGCCTTCGACTCACGCTGATGCACCCGTTCCTCTTTCGCCCCGTTACCATCCTCACATTTCCCTGCCCGGAAACGGTTGTGACAGCCGCGAACTTGACTCGCTGCAGGGTCTGGTGCATCATCTTCGCACCGTGCCCACGTGTAGCGGGAGGAAACATGCTGCCGCTCCGACCAAGACGACGAAAATCCTGCTAGAAAGGAGAGCTATGCGTGCTATGTAAGTAATCTGACACGTTTTTGTATCCATACAGCGACGCCATGGCGATGGTACCGAAAAACTAGCGGAGCGATCTCCCGCGCCGGCGATCAGGATGCCGGGTCTAGATGGTGGCTAAGAACGCTAGTCGTGTCTCGAGACGGGAACCTGACTTTCCAGGTCGAATCGAGAGGTCGAAGAGCAGGTGAACCGAGGGGAAGGTCCGGACTTTTTGCGCTGGGTCAGATCGTGGGTTCGGGGCGAGGAGTTGCTGCGATGGAGGTCCACTTCCTGGACGGAAGAACCCGAACAGATGCGCTACAGTCTTCGTTAGTAGGAAGGCCAAGTTTTCCAAGATTACGAGGCAATGTGTAATTATCTAAATGAGAGAGTGCAAGCCAGTTCATCTCAAAGCGATGTTCAATTTTCCTTCTTTAGAGATAGAGAGTCTTCAGATTATGACCGGTTATGATTGTGTGCTGTAATCTACTGCTGGCGCATGTACGCCACTCCATCTTCTTCCCATTTCTACATGTAGTGATGTATCCGAGTTTCGCTAGTCTCGGACGGATTCCAATCGCTTGTTTCCAGGATATGAAAGCTAAAACGCACCCATGACAAGCCAAATCAAAACGCTTGTATAACTATCCTCGCCGGGTACAATACCGCAGTGCTCAATGCTACGATGCCTCGAGTGTTGACAATTCCTCCTCAGTCCACGTCTCATCATCTCTGAACTCAACTTCCAGACCTTTCGCGGATATATCTCGCCGCAAATTCTCCATATACCCGACCATCATATCTCCCCACGCGTAGCTATGCACGTAAACCTTCCGCAGCTTGGGAAAATCGTCCAGGAACTTCGTTTCATATAGCTCAACCGCGATTTCCTCGCATACAACCAGTGACGTTATGCGAGCGTAGTCTGATAGCTCACCGAAATGCATAAGATCCTGAATGCTGCAATCGAAGGTTGTTGCGTCGACGATGCATTCATTCCAAAAGATGGATGAAGCTTCATGAAGGATCTGTCGGCAGGTCGCCAGGACGTAAATGGCTGGGTTGGTTCTTTCGCCCTCCGTGTAAGGCCGCCAAGGGTCTCTGATTTTTATCTCTTGACCACAGAAGACATACTCGTAGATGCGATTGCGAATCTCTCCGGGAAGACGCAAGAGAGGCGAGTTAAGCTGGTTCTCACGCGTGCTAACATAGTTAGCAAGAAGATATACACATGTACCGCTCACTTACATCTCATCGAGGTCTAGGGATGCGCATTCGCTTGCGGTAGTCTCTACGTCCGTGGCCTTCTTTTGCCTGCACAAGGGTACCGTCCGAAGACACCGAACCAACCGGTTAGAAGACATTTGATTTGCCTGAAGGTGCTGGGTGTCGTGAAAGTGCGATGAGTCGTTTGTTTGGAATAAAGTGAGTTGACTGCGTGGAGTAAGACCGGAAGTGAGGGTTATAAACAAAGTACGCAGGGAACACTCGTTTGGTACTAGCTCGACACTAATCGCCATTTACGTACCCGTGGACCTAGGGAGGCGCCTCTCACCATTGTGGAAGGAGAAGAGGTAGCAATAGAGCCTTTGACGTACTGTTAGTGAAAGCGTTCCAGCGTGTGACATGGGTAATTCGGTGTTTAGGAAGAGGCAACAAAGCGCATCTGCGATAGCGCTGAACAGTGTAAAAACAAGATGACTTTCACCAGAAAGATGTTTTCACGATGTCTAGGAGATGTAACTCGACATCCAAGACGTTTTCATCTATCACTCCTGCAAGACATTACAAGAAAGATTAACGGACGGCAAAGGAGGATGTGGACGCAGCGTACCCGAGTTGTTGCCTGTTCACCGAACAGTCAACCTTGGTACAGTATCTCGCTAACTTACAGCACCCAACACGAATACATTGCAACAGCTACTAAAAAATTGTTAGCAGAAATTGTAGGCCACTACCAGTCTCATCTCTTCACCGCTGCGACGACACCCACCGCTTCAACCTACCGTGTCATCACGCCAGCAACGACACAACGACCCTTCTACGCCTCACGCTCTCCCGCGAACACCACAGATTCGCTCTCGCCATGCTGTCGCAAATGCGCACCCACATCCAATCATGGTGGCAGCAGATACCCTTGCCAACAACCACAGCGACACCCAGTTTCCAGACATGGCATGATTTTGATCGAGGGCATTGGATGCCCTCAGTCAGCGGCAAATTTTCTCAGCCTGGCATCAAGCACCAATGGGCGGGCTCATTCCGCCTCGTGAGCTGGAACGTGAACGCAGATGCACCGTTACCAAAGTCTCGTATGTTCGCACTACTGCAGGTCATCAAAACCACAGGAGTTGCAGATGTTGTTTTCCTGCAAGAAGTTTCAACAGAAGGTCTTGCAGCCCTGCTTGAAGATTCCTGGATACAGCAAAACTGGTACATAAGCGATGTCGATACCTCGGCTTTCGGAACTCAAAAGTTCATCAGCATCACCCTGGTGTCCAGGTTGTGGGTGACGACTGATGGTATCCAGCTAGGCGCCATCTGGAGAGTCGCATTACCGAGTCGTTTTGGACGAGACGCGTTGTGCTGCGATCTGATCCTCAACTCTTCGAGCAAGCAGACGTCGGTGAAAGAGTCTACTCGACTTCGACTCATAAACGTCCACCTGGATTCATTGCCAATCAATCCGTCGATGAGGCCGCATCAAGTCTCCATCTGCGCTTCATACCTCGGGGCAGCTGGTCGTGGGATCATCGCCGGCGACTTCAATTGCATTCTTCCGGAAGATGACGACCTTGTCAGTAACAACGGTCTTGCGGATGCGTGGGCGGAGCTTCATCCAAATGATTCAGGCCATACTTGGGGCGTGTACGGTGAACAGTCTTTCCCACCCAATCGGTTGGACAAAGTTGCTCTGTTTAACCTCAACCCTTCAGCCATGCGCGTCCTGCAAACGAGCGAAATGAAATCCTACGGCGCAGAGATGTCGGCCGACGTAGCAGAACAGGGGTCAAATGCGCATTTCAGCGATCATTTGGGTCTTTGGTGTGACATTAGCTGGGCAGAAGACCGACCGCGGCAGGAACGGTGAGGCGACGTGCGACGAGATGCTAAGAAGGTCGGAGCTGGCAGTGTCAAATTCCCGGGACATCATGGCAGCACTGTACATAGGAGAGTAGGACGACGTCTGATGCCCGTCGGCCGACGGTGGCCCTCCAACACCGCCGACGCCCGTGAAATTTCGGGGTCGGCCGCCCGACATGCGACACCACCGTCAGACCAAGACCTCAACATTGCCCAGACAGGCAATACATGTCGAAAACCATCGAAACCCTTCGGCATTGCGGTGCGACAGGCCCGACAGCCATCGGGGCGCCGGATTTGATGACGATGCGATGCCCCGTCTTGTCTGCGACTAGAAAGACGGGGCGATTTCCTGGATGTTGCTTGGCGAGACCGGCGGGTTTTGAGAAGGGAGGACCGACGCCGAGATCGAGGGCGCGTTGGGGCTGGTTCGGCACGTGACGCGTGAGCGTGAGCGTGACACGGTCAGTGTCGGCATCGCAGCGCAGCCCTGGATATCTTCAAGGCTGACTTCATTTCGCGATGCTGAAGAACCTTGGAAGCTGGAAGACTGCGCGATGCCGACACCCCAGAGATAGTCGGTTATCGCACGCTAGCCGATAAGACCGCCGACTTCACCGAAACAGGAGGCCTTTGCTCGATTCCACGACGAGCAACGATCTGAATACGATTTTGCGAATATCAAACATGCGGGAGGAGATGAAGATCGTGTGAAAGTTGTTATCAATCAATTTGGCTCGTATGATCTCCAATTACCTCTACTTCCGTCTCGGTCATGCACTTCGTCACGTGAACATTCGAGACTTCGCAGTAATGACCTTCCCGCTGAGCAGCCTTTCAAAATACAACTTGACTTGTCATATAACTCATCTGAGACAGCTTTACTATCGTTATCTCGAAGCCGAAGGCCGTTACAGCTGCTCGTTCCGGACTGCCTTGTCCAATGAGAAGTGAAGCTGACCGATCCGGCTAGACTGACGTCCCTGCATGCAGGTCAGGTCCCGCAGACGCAGGGTCCAACCGGTCGTCGGCGAGAAGGAAAGTCTGGGGTCTCTCGACACACTTTTGCACTCGCTATCGTCAGAACGCTACACTGGAGCTGTCAAACAACGAGATCTACTACCCGCAAGATGACAGACTCCAGCTTCAAACCCTCATGTAGCTGCTGGAAAGTGTCCTGGAGCTGAGCACCACAGCGATCTGACATGCTTGAACCTCCACCGCCTTCTCCACGCGACCTCAGAATAGCCGAACCTCGAGCATGGGCCATGGATCTATCCCCCGGCTCGGCTTCCCATCTTGGATGACACGAACGTGTGGTTGGTCGGATTGGTTGGAAAGCACCGCCTCGCCTCGTCTTATCAGCTAATCCGGGGGACATGCCATGAAGCATATCGGCGTATCTGCAATGAGCCGTCGGCCCAAGCTCCTGGTAAGAGTCAGAAGAGATGAGCATAAAGACGCGGTGATATCCTTCGAGAGCTCCTTTCACCTATCTATACTGAATGAAAGCTGTTTTGGACACCATCAGCGTGGACTTGAAGTAAAACAATACGAAAAAGGCACGAGCATATCTCCAAAACTTACAATCGAGATTTCCTTTTTAGAAGCAACACACCAAAAGGTGAGTACCAAGTAAACAATAGATCTTGCATACACCTCCGTTGGAGCCACGACTACAATGCAGGGTCTAGAATCCACACTCCACGTTCCGCGGAAGCGCAACCCACGAACGCAAGGGAGATCTACAGGGGAAGAAGCGGTCAGCTAACGTGTATATGTATAGCATCGTTACACATACAACAGCATTGAGACAGCCATCGTTCCACTGGCAAGCATAGACAAGTGCAAACACCTATCCAACCAATTCCAACGAACAATTTGGTGTTAGATTCAAGATGTGCTCATACACATACTCGTGGTATTACTGTAACCACGACTACTACATCTGGTACGTCGTTGCCTTCCCTTCCCTCCCCCCAAAGTTAGACTAACACCCCACAGGGCCAACAGCATCGAAGTCTGCTCCTCACGCCTCCTCTCAGGTTACTCCTACGACGCCTGGTCCATCGACATGTGTTCCAAGATGAAGATCGAATGCGGCGGCTTCTCGAATTACTACTGCACAGACTGTTCAGAAGATGTGGCGTTGGAGTTTGAGCTGGATGAATTATAGAGTGGAGGGATTGGAGTGGAGATACGGAGGGTATGCTGGACCTTTCGGCTGACGGGGAAGACAAGCAAGAAAGATAATGCAGGGTGAGTGAATGTGTGGAGTGAAGTGGATGCGCGGAGCCGGATGCCACGTCCGATAGCACATGTCATGGAGCTGACTTGTCCTGCAGGGCGACCGCGCGAAGCGTTGTGATGGCACGCGTGCGCGTTTGGAGTTATTGGTCGAATGAGGCTCACCGCCTTGTTGATGCACGTCCTGTACCGTCAGCCTCGTGCATGCTGCATGCTGCATCAATGCCACGCGGTACTTTCCTTTTTACCTTTTCGGCCTGTATTGAACGCGCTATACCTTTTCATTATATGATCTGGCTTATCGGCGCAAACAGGCGCGGTCACAGGCTCCTAGGCCTTGTTCGATATGGGTTTCTTGGGATAGGCGTTCGGATTTATTGGGATCTTGGTCAATCTATCGGATACTGTTTGTATAAGCTCGATTGCGGTATATGATAATGCGCCATGCGGTATGGCATTGACCTAAGCTTCCACCTGCCGTGTTCATGCCTGTAATGTGACATCGAGGCCTCACTCCGTCAGACTATCTTCTGCCGTCTTCGGGCTGACACCGTATCCTTCCTCCAATGTCCGCTTGACCTGCTCAGCTCGCCTCCTTGCATCGATGTACATCATGAATTCCTGGTAGGTCCTTGGCATGACCCTAATGTTCTTCGGTACTGTGAACGTGTAGTTGAACTGCCCTGTCGGCTTGCTGTGGCCATGCTCCACATCCCGCACCTTTGAGTCAATCCTAATCTGCACTCGTGTATACTCGGCTTGATCGTCGACGTTTTCGTCGGGCGCGCCGATTAGCGGCGGGTCTGTGTATACGACTGTAGCCGTGAGGTATAGTATGCTGCCTACAGGCACTGGGTTTTGAAAGGTAGAAGGATCGAGGGAGACGAAGGTCGGGCGCGCGTGTGCGAAGGCTGCGGCGGCGGTGAAAGCGAGCTCGAAGGTCTGCTTGAGGAGGAAGCCACCGAAGATCATGAAGTGATGGCGATTGCGGTATTGCGGTTGCATGATTGTGGCGGTCTGGAGACGCGTCGCATCCATAAAGACAACGTTATCGGGTTTGCGTAAGTCATCGTAGGGGTCTGCGATTGTTAGTTGGGCGATGAGAAGTGGTAGCGATAGGACTGACCATGATACTGCAACTGCTTTTGCCAGAAGGCGTGTATGAGGTCGCTTTCGAGGTCGTTCGGCGTATGCTTGAGCAAAGAGGTGTCCCGGCGCTCCTTTCGCACCTTCGAGTTACGCTCGCCCAGAGCATAGAGGCGTTTCTCTTCGGGCGTCTCGACGATTAGAGGATTGACGTTTACGGGCCTGCGAACCAGTTAGCTGCCAGAATCTTACCCACTATATTGATCTTTACTTCTTGGTGCCTGGATCTAGAGAAACCATGGTGAAGGTGCAGTTAATCAAGACGTCCTCGTCTTTGGCCTGCTCGCCCTTCTTAGGTGCTTTGGCAACCTGCATCGTGATTTCCAGACTGCTTCTGCCAGTCGCATAGGTCACCCGGCCAGATAGTTCTAAATCGCATATCTCGGTCAGTGGGGAGTGAATGGTAATGCGGTCGCAGCTAGCCGTAACAGTAGTCACGTCGTCTCCCGTATGCTTGTACCTGTTGCAGCTTTCAGACCAGGTCAGCTACTACGCGTAGCTGTTGAACGCTTACGCAATGATGCCAGAGAGAGCATCAAGATCCATGAAGATGGTTCCGAGCCGTATATGCCCTGAGGCGTTGAGATATGTGTCGAGGATCCATGGGTCCTGAGCCAGCGGGAGTACAACCGAATGGTAGCTCTCGCTCATACGTTTCCCCGTCAGCTTGCGATCTTTGGGTACTTCGGGCTTTCCTGAAGGCTCCGTAGGTTGTTTCCCCTCTGACTGCTGTTGGCGCAAGGCTTCTATCCATGGGGTGCGCACGCGCATCGACGTGAGCTCTCGAAATACGCCATCGGTGCGTCGCGAGGGGCTGCAATGAAGATGTCTTCGACCAATTGAGCCCGCGACTGCTACCGGAGACCTGCAAATGGCGTTTTGGGGCAATGCAGCTTGGCTGACGCGCCGAAGCGCGTTGGTGGTGAGGCTCCTCATGTTGCGACGCGAGGTGGAGGTTGCAGGACCCGCGAGCCCGCGAGGAAGCAACAACCCTCAGGGTGCTTGCCGAACCCATCTCTTGGCGCCGATAACGATACATCACAATCTCAGACCCCCTCGCTCCACCAATCTCTGCAATGCCCATGTCGCTGCCTTCGCCTCCTCCACAGACCGGAGTCTGGTCGGACGATAATGTCGAGATCGATTGAGCTCGGGCGCGCAGTGCTCAGCTCGCCTGCCACTGATTACGAGCTTTGGCTCACAACATTTATTACCATCTCGCCAAAACGAGACGCGGCTTACCTACAGCAGCTAACATCAGCCGAATACCTGGATGCGTTGACGTCTGGAACCGTATGGGTGAGCCGTGGACATGACATGCACATTGACATGACGCTCAGTCTACGCGATGAGCTCTTGCCTAATAAGCAGTTGCAAGCCCTCGCAAATGCCGTTCTTGATGCGCCAGTAGGTATACTTGCTCTTTTTTGGGATGATATTGACAAAGTGCAGGTCTGGGATCAGTTGACGTTGGAGCCAACGCATCGAACAGATATCGCACTGGATCCCGGGACAATACGTCTAGACATCAACCACTCCTCAGTCACGAGCATGCAAGAAGAAAAGAAGCGTCACCGAATCTTTTCGGATGTTCCAGCAGTAGACATTCAACCGCCCAAGGGAACCGCGTCAGTCTCACTCCAGTCCGTACATATTTGCATGGACATTCTAGAGGCAAGCCCGCGTAGGAGGCCCGCAGTGAAACGAACAACTTCGTCCCCGGATGAGCGAAAGGTAGCGACTCCAGAAGAAGAGGACTCTGATACACTTCTGTATGAGATTGAACCTGGGGACTTATCGCCTGCTGGACATATTAATCGCACGTCAACTGCTCCGAGGGCTTCTGCGCACAGGAAACGAAAACGACCAGCTACAGAGGGTGTGGTATCGACTCAATCAGTATCACTTGAACAGGCCGAAACATCGAAACGAAGGCGCAATCGACCGACAAACGATTCTTCGGTGCGGCGAAAGTCCCGCACGAATTCTAAATTGCCAGAACAGATAGAGATTGCCAGCATGGTCGATGGAGCGTTGCGTTTGTCGATTTCTGGTACTCTCAGCAAGGCCCCGATTGGACTGAAGGCCAAAGCGAGCACTTTCCGCCTAGGGTTAGCCGATGTTGCTCCTGCGATATGGAAGACCGGATACATAGTCGTGAGAGAAAGATGTTTCTCATCCTATGTACAGTGCTAACTCATAAGCAGGCATTGTCCCAAAGAGCTCATCTCCTACCTACCATCGCTTGTTCCATCCGCCGAATCGGGGGTGTAAAGGCAGCATCCATCTCGTTAAGAGACAAGATAAAGGACTTGAAGATGATGGCGCATCAAGCTCCGTCAAGTCGCTTAGATCCAACACTATCTGACACTGATTATGAGCCCACTGAAGCTGAGTCAGCCATCGCAAGCCATCTATGGGTACAGTCCCAAAGAAGTCTTATGGATAAGCCCATGGCCCCGATCAAACCGTGTGTGGCGTCTATTGTTCAACAAGCCCAGCCAGACTCTGACGACATGCTCGCGGATGATGAACAAGCCTGGCAGCATACTCAGCCCACTACATCATTCCAGGCTGACGGCCTGCACGAGTGTTTCGAGGATGAGTCGGCATTGACAGCGGGTCCCCAAGCGACCCAACAACAAGCGCGATCTCTTGACAACCCAGGCTTGCTCTCCGATGTTCGCGATGATGACGACCTGCTCCTCGACTCGCATTCCCCAAATGCAACATCGGCCACAGCGTGCTCAACAAATGACCAGCTTCATACGCCCGGCAGCCCAGCTACATATCCACTCTTTACACCTGACATGTATATTCAGCCGTCGGGTGCCTCGTCATCCCAGATTTTACAACATCCATCACAACAGCAGGCGAACACCGAGGAAGAATTTTTACATCAAATGTCAGCTGAAGGTGACGTTGATCATACCGAGGATCTGCTGCTAGTCTCTTAGACACAAAGGGGTCGCACTTGGACTTCAGCGCACTAGCATCGTTGTTACAGGATAGAGTTTCGGTTGTATAGATTTTCGGCCGAAGCGAGCTAACACCCGTTTCATTGAGGAAGGGCAGCATCACGTGGTCGTTGGTATGGCTCCGAAGATATTTATATCCGGTTACTCTAAATGTAGCTTTTCATAGTCGGCTCTGTTATTGAGCCTCACGGAACTACCCTGCGTTCCTGCATTCTGCCACCGGTTCTACGATAGCATATGGGTCGACTTTGGGAACAATCACCCCATGGGCCTATCGTCGACCATCCATCGAGTCAGCAATGGGGTGATGCACGTGTAGGTAGATCACGTCTTCCAGGAACGCCCTTTGAAGAAACCGCCACAACCTCGCAACACGAAGCATGAATCGTGTCCATAGACGGCCTTCCTTACTCCGGAGTCCTCCTGCACTCTAGGATGGCTTACTTCGCTCCCATGGAACACACATTGAAATTACCACTCGAAACCCCAACAGACACCTGGTAGGATGGCTTGGCTGGTGGCTAAAGCTGCACATCATCCTGCAGGTCCTGCACTCAACAGGAAAAGGACCTGTACATCTCGAGTTGGTCCCTGACGGCGTGCGCCTCCACAGAACGATTGCTCACCTCCGATCCAACTGCCGTGGCGCGGACTTGAAGAAACTTCGACTACCAGAACCCCTTCTGCACCAGGCGGACTGGTCTTGTTCGTATTTCCGGAGTGAACCGCGTGGCGTAAACAGGTCCGCTCAAACTTTCCTGTCATTCAACGTCGCCGATGTCCAATGATTCGCGTCCTCCGCTGCCGAGGTTGCACTAAGCGAACCAAGTTTTGTTTCGGAATGCAAACACTCACGAAAGTTACCACATACTCAGCAGCCGGCAAAGCGAAAGCGGCCGCTGCATGTCGGACGTCAGCGGCTCTTCGTGTAACATGCCTGCGAAAGCTGCGAGACGGCATGACATTGTTCTGCAGCTGTCGTACGCTCTCCAACGTCGACCTCTTCTCTAAACGTGATTCGCGCCCCACCAGCTGCACGGGAGGTGATCAATCTCGGCTATCGGGCACAGGCCGTGCCACGTCCTGAGAATCTGCGATCGGAGGAAAGCACGCTCAGTCTCCACCTCACTACTGTTATGTGCCGTCGTACCAACGGCAGGTTTGCGAGCATGGCGACACATGTCAAGTCGGCTCTTCCGAGTCTACCACTCGAACGGGCCATCGGGTTGAAAGCTTTGCATTTCGCAGCCGCCTCCTGGGTTTGGACATGGCTGGCTGTTGTCATGCTAATGGTATAGTCCTCTTTGATATACACGGCACGGCAGTTCCTGCAATCGAGGCCTTGGAGCGCGGCGTTCGTCGCTTGCGCAGAATCATTGGAATGGCAGGGCGCTTCGATTTGAGAAAGTGCCTTGCGAAGATCCATCACCTTACATCATGGTGGAGACCGACAATGTTTCAGTCAATTAATGGTTGTTGTACCGATGCTCTGGATATGCGGAACACGCCCAGAGCGTATGCGACATGCCCATCCTGGCCAAATCACGCTTCATCAGCGCCAGCTTCCTCCCCGCGGAGACGCCCTCGTTGCCGTGTTGGCGTTCTGAATGAACTCAAATTACCACCCGTACCATATGTCTTAATACCCGGGATCAGTCGGCCAAGGTACCAGACTTGAGTCTGCACGCTAGCTTCACGATGACATCGGGCCCCATTCTAGGCCGCATGACACTCGCTTCTGGCCGTGCAGTCCCCGCGGTCATTGTATGTCGCTTGCAACTCACATCCCGCTCACGAATTCTACGCTCGCACGTATTCGTAGGGAAAGCACGGTCTTTCGGAGATCCATCAGCCACATTTGTAACACAGCAGGAGACCACGGCCTGTTGGGGACAGATGCATGACTAGCGGGCCGCGTTCGCTGCGCGAGTGGCTAGAAGGTCAGGCCGAGCGGGATTCGTGAACTTTGAAATTACTCGAGGCCATGCCGCGAAGCCACTACACCTAGGCTAATAGGCCCAAGCCGTATCAAGGTCGTTTGCATGAAGGGGCCAGAGCTGTGGCGTGGAAAACTGGATTGGCGCCATGGGCATCTCGGCATGGAGAGGGCGGAGCTATGTGATCGGTCCCAGCAGACGAGTGTGGAGACTTCGTGCGACGGGGTGTCGCTGTCATGCCTCCCGCACCAGACTAATCAGGCGCAAACTATGTCCTCCACTTCAGCGGACGTCTAGAAGGGAACACTACCCACCGGCGCGAGTTCAGGTACAAACGCGCAGAACCCTCTTTTCAGCGGCTACCCCTCCGATCGACTTCTAAGTTTTGACTGCTGCGAGGAGAACCTACATATACACATCTCTCCGCATACGCGCGATTGGACCCCGAAAAGACATTAGCTTACAAGACGCTGGTCACCTCCTTACTTGGATCCTCAAAACGAAACACCGAAATCGCCTTACTGCGTCGATCGGCGGTGTATGATGCAAACCACTTGATTGTGACGAGCTTCTTCCAGGAAACACATCGAGGGTGATTATACCGGTGCGGTTCCGCTCTGCTGACTCCATCTCACTTCACTCCTCTTCTGTAAACGTAAGTGATGAGTAGCCTCTCTCGTTCATCAATGCAACAGACATGACCAACTGACAGAGTGCAGCTTTCACAGCTGAGGAAGTGCACGTAAGGCGCATTATCAGCCTCACGAGAGTACGACACATCTCAACACACTGAATCAACAACTGCTTCGTAATGTTGAACCAAGACATCGAGACCAAGTACCCGCTGGGGAGCAGACCCGCTATATCTTTCCTTCCTGCACTCATTGTGGGTTCATACATTGTCAGCCTCATTGGTGCTTTCACAACTGTAGAGTTGCTACATCGGAGAGTTTCAGGAGCAGGATGGCGGTCGTGGTATGTTCTGATCGTACATCGTTGTACGACAACCACTAACTCCACTTTAGGGTACAAGTAGGAGGCTGCGCAGTTTCATTCGGACTGGTGGCTATCTGGTGTATGCATTTCGTCGGTAACCGGGCGATCGTGCTCGGTGACGGAGAAGAAGAGATTCAACTCTACTACAGTTCGACTTACACCGCTGTATCGGCTGTCCTACCGGTGGTCGTCATGTTCTTGGGACTATCGGCTGCGGATAAGTTCTATAAAGGAAGCAAAGGTTCCCTCGTTCGGTTCGCATCACTGGGCGTGTGCGGTGTTTGCGGAGGAGCGGCTGTAACAGAGATGCATTACCTGGGAAACAACGGCACTACCAACTACCGGATCATCCTAAGCTGGCCACACGTCGTTGGGGCCGCATCTATCGCTGTGGGCGCTTGTCTCATTTCGTTCAGTCTCTTCTTCCACTGGAACAAGCATTGGATGAACAACGTCTGGCGACGAATCATCGTGGCCGTCGTACTCGCTTTGGCCGTCTGCGGGATGCACTGGACTGCTGCAGCTGGTACCTGGTATGAGATCCGCGGCTACCACGATGGACCTGGCCAAGAAAGGAACACAAATCTTATCATCTCTCTTTGCCTTGTAAGTCACCCACGTTACGAACGGAGCGCATCGCTAATCGAGAACCAGTGCCTGAGCGCGTGTGCTGTATGCTTCCTTCTCGGCTTCATCAAGCAGCGTCAGCGTCGATTGGAAAAGAACCGAGCTCAACAGGTCGTTCTTGCCATCGCCACATTCGATCCGGAAGGAAGACTGCTCGTCAGTCAGAGCGGACTGATGCCATGTCAGACAATCACCCACCAGTTCCACCAAAGAACATTTGACGACGAATTCAACACATCGCATCCTGTGTTCCAGTGGATCTTTAGGGTATCGCGCAACTGGACCGGCATTTCCGATCTCATCCCGACGATGCGAGAGCATCTACAAGCAACAGGATACCTCCAAGCGCCTACTCACGGAAGCAACAGCCGATCGTCTCTGGAGGCCGATGACGACATAAGCTACTCGGCTACATTCCGGGAGCTGTTCTGCGTCACAGCGCACGAGATTGCGCAGACACTCGACACGAGCCTGCAGAATCTTGGGAATCTATATGAGGAGGTCTTGACAACGGGTACGGTGATGAACCGCGCAATCTGGACAGGCAACTACGGCAACAAGACCATCGTGGCCGCGGACGTAGCGACAAAGGATCTGGAAGCTGGAGCTGTCAACCCTATTCTATTCGGAAGAGGTCAGATGCTTGTACTTACAAAGAAGGTCGACACCATCGAGGCACATCGACTACACAACCTTGGATACGGATTCGCGAGTGTCGAGCAGGTCAGCGATCATCTGGCCCGCAGCCTGCAAATACCGCGCGATGATCTGGAGAATCTCGTTGGACGCCTACAAGCTTTCAGCGAGAGGCAGCTATCCCTTCCCAAGAAAGGCACCTACATCGGATCCTTCCTCGTACAGCCCAAGCCCGGTATGCGAGGCCTGGACGTCATAGTACCACGAGCTACACCTGGCCGCATCCCGATGGTGAAGCTGAGCAGCGACGAGCTGGACAGTCGGCAGCTGAACATCCTCACCACCTTCAACGGTTGCAGTTTGGACGACTGTTTGGTGCGCATCAACAAGCGGACCGCGACCGACTCGGAGGACGATCTTTTCCTCGACAAGTTCCGAAACAGGATCATGGAACTCCTGCGAGACTGCCCCGAAGAAACTCTTCATCGCTCAGTATTCTCATCGCAGCAAATTGACATGATGCACGGTCAGACCGAGTCCAGTCAGGCCACGCTTTTTGCTTTCTGCGGCATCAAGGAGATTTACGTGCAGTCGCTGCAGAGCCTGACACTGAAGACAATTCCACTCTCCTTCTTCCAAACTTACCTGAGGTCACAGCCAGGATGCGCCGACCACGCGATACTGGCGCAGAAGAACCACAAGGAGTTTAGCAGCCTCCGACGCGTCCCTTCCATTGCGAAGATGCCACCCAGCAGCCGCGGCGGCAAATGGACTCGCGGTTTACGTTCAAAGCGATCGAATTCAACGGAGCTGAGCTGGCAGCAAGCAGACACGTGTTCGGAGAAGGGTCTGGTCAACTGCACCACGCATTCCCAAGCTGAGCCTTCGTCGCATCCATGGGGAGGCATCATGGTCACTTCGACCCAGAACATCCATGTGGACGAGACCAAGGCGGGCGCGAATGTAGAGCTCCACGACCTAGGTGTTCGCGCCAATGTTGGTATGGCGGAGACGGAGCAACAGACGCTGGCAGACCGACTCATGTCGATTACCACTGCTTTCCGCGACCCGCACGCGATTCGCCCGCCAGGCTACCACGGTGTCCGGAAGTAGACACCGTTCATCGGTGGCATGGTGTCTTTTCGACATTTTTTTCTTTTGCAGCGTTTCTGGCGTTTGGGTTGCTGGCATTGGAATACCCTTCATAATGACATGCGATGACACAACGAGGGACATTCACGATCCATGGGATGGCGTTTGGGATCTGGGAGCTGCTTCAGGGCTTTGACAAAAAAGTGTAAAGCTTGTAATAAGTATATTATGTATGAAGAAGAATAGAGAAGATGTATTCGAACAAAGACAATATGAAGCACATGTGCAGGGCAGAGGCATCCGATAACGCAGACGGGCCCGCAATGGTGGGAGGCTTGGCGAAAGACGCTCATCTGAACTTTCTATGCCCCACGCGCGAACTGCCCCAAAAACATTGACTCAACTCCGGCTGCAGGCCACTACCAAAGACCAGCTAGTGTGTACGCCCTCTTAAAGCATACATCCATTCCTGGTCCCATTGGAACATCCAACAACCCGCCGCATTCGCCTTCCACCCATCGCGACCAGCCCGCCCCCGCGGCCCCTCCACAATGTCTTCGCCCACCACCACACCAACCCACAAACTCACCCCCCTCGCAACCCTCACACCACCCTCTAACTCGCGAACCTGGCAATCCGCGCCCCATCCCTCCCTCCCCATCGTCGCAACCGCCTGTTCCGACCGCAGCGTCCGCGTCTACAGCTTAACCTCCTTCACGCTCCTCCATTCTATAACCGGTGGGCATAAGCGCAGTGTACGGACTGTATCGTGGAAACCAAACACTCGCGGGCAGAGTGTGTTGGCGACTGGGAGTTTTGATTCTAGCGCTGGGATATGGCGGCGGGAGGAGAATGGTGGAGGACGCGAAGAGGACTTTACAGGTAGAAGAATCGGTGGCGCAGAAGACTCCGACAACGAACAAGACGACGCCGACGACTACCAATTCTCCTGCATCCTCGACGGCCACGAATCCGAAATCAAATGCCTCGCGTGGAGTCCCTCGGGCCAATACCTAGCGACGTGCTCCCGCGACAAGAGCGTGTGGATATGGGAGGAGCTCGAAGACGATAACTTTGAAACCGTGGCTGTGCTGCAGGAACACGATGGCGATGTTAAGAGCGTGGCGTGGCACCCCGCGGAAGATTTACTGGTTAGCACGAGTTACGATGATACGGTTAGGTTGTATAAGGAGGATGCGGATGATTGGGTTCAGGTGAGTATGATTGATGGGCATGCGAAGACGGTTTGGTGGGCGGAGTTTGAGGGGAGTGGGATGGCGGGGAGGGATTGGAGGAAAGATGCCACCAGTAGCAGTACATCGGATGCGTCGCAACAGCAACGATTGGAATATATGCAGGAGTTGGAACGATCGGGACCGCGACTCGCGACGTGCTCAGACGACTGCACGGTTCGCATATGGCGTAGGAAAGCGAAAGAGGGGGATGACAACGCGAGTAACAAGACGGGCGTCCCTAGTATCATTCGCTCGGCGGCTATCGACGAGGAGTGGTATCAAGACGCTGTTCTGCCACAGGTTCACGAACGCGCTATCTACTCGGTTTCTTGGAGTCGGAAGACGGGTATGATTGTTAGTGCGGGTAGCGATGGTAAGGTTATTGTTTATAAGGAGAGGTGGAGAGAGCAGGCTGGTGGTGATGAGATGGATGGAGTGGAGATGGATGTTGATGGTGCGCAGGCAGGGGGATTGACAGAGTGGGTGGTTGTTGCGGAACTGTTTTCTGGACATGATGTGTTTGAGATTAATCATGTTTGTTGGGCGAAGAGGGCGGATAAGGGGAGGAGGAGCGAGGACGAAGAAGTGGTTTTGACTACGGGTGATGATGGGGAGGTGAGGGTTTGGGTGTTGGATCAGGCGTGAGCTTCACAGACAGATGAAGTCGATGGAGGGAACACCTGATCCCACCCATAGTACTCATGAAGTAGATAAATAAAATCAATCTTCACATGTGCCATTCGTTTCTTGAATGCTCTGTTCCACTGATATCTGCCCTTGAAGGTATCATGACTACGACGACGTCTCTCCAGTGCAAAGTGGCCTCGATCTCCGAGTAGGTAGACCATCCTTTGTCCATTGTATACATTTGGTGATGACACGTTCTCAGATCAAGCACAGGGTCCAGAAGTTGGCAGGCCCCTGTCACATGCGAATGATGCAAATGCGAGGAATCAGGATGGGAAATGCCACACGTGGGCCATGTTGAAGCTCTCAACCAGTCCGCTCGCGTCAAGAGCGTGTGGCGCAGGGAGCGTTGGGCGGACTGGCGTCATGCCAAGGTGCCGATCAGATCAGGATTCAAGGAAGCGCGAGAATTTACGGACGGCAGCTAGACGCAATCTACGCGTGTCCAACATTATACTAGCCACGCCGTCACCGTCTATCCACTGTCTATCTACTGTCTCACCGTCTCTGCTGTGTGCGTCTGCGATGCTGTGCAAGGCCATCGTCACTTCCTCCTCACCCATCTAATTGGCGCTTGCGCATAATTGCCCCGACCTCGACCGTTATCACCCGCGTGTTACCCATATTTGGGCATTGCGCACCCGACGCCTACTCCTACTCTCCCACCTACAGACCACTCCGCCCTCTCAACATAGTTTTTGAGTTTGCACGTGCAGCGTAATTGTCCGTAATTGCCTCCACCCACGCCTATGCCGCCAAAACGAAAGCGGTCCACCACTGTATCTTCGGTCAAGAAAGACGCCATGGACGCTGTGCAGCCCTCATCGCGCGACGCCTCGGACGAGGGTGCCGAGGACCCTGTTCTCCAGGCTGTCGCGTCCAAGAAGGAGCGCCAGGCCGATGCTAATGGCACCACTACCAAGCGGGTTCGCGTTAAGAGCGCCCACGGCGACGAGGATACCGACGAGGATGAGCGCGCGAGCAAGAAGAGCCGGCGCACGTCATCGCTCGCCGGCGACGACCATGGCGAGGGTGGTGAAGCCGGCAGCATGCGCATGGAGCCTCCGCCCAAAGCTGGTCTCGTCGACCCCGTAGGCTACAAGACGAACCCGCCGCCAGAGGGACGCCCCGTCAGGATATACGCAGACGGTGTTTTCGACCTCTTCCACATTGGCCACATGCGCGCCCTTCAGCAGGCCAAGACGGCCTTCCCCAACGTCCAGCTTATAGTTGGCGTTACTGGCAACAAGGAGACACATAAGCGCAAGGGTCTTACCGTATTGTCGGCGCGAGAGCGTGCTGAGAGTGTGCGCCATTGCAAATGGGTCGACGAGGTCATCGAGGACTGCCCGTGGATTGTGACCGCCGAGTTCCTGTTGAAGCACAACATTGACTACGTCGCCCACGACGACCTTCCCTATGGCGCAGACGAGGGTGACGATATCTACGGCCCGATCAAGGAGCGAGGCATGTTCCTCGTTACCCAAAGAACTGAGGGTCTCAGCACAACGGGTATCATCACAAAGTAAGTCTCTCCACCCACATACCACTCCCCATACTAACACACCCCAGAATCGTCCGCGACTACGACCAATACATCGACCGCCAACTCAAACGCGGCACCTCGCGCAAAGAGCTCAACGTCTCCTGGCTCAAGAAGAACGAGCTCGACGTCAAGCGCACCATGGCCGAGCTCCGCGACAGCATCAAAGCAAACTGGACAACCACCGGCCAGGAACTTAGCAAAGACTTCCGCCAATTCTGGCAATCGAGCCGGCCTGCATCCCCTGCCCGCACACCCACGCGCGAGCAGTCACAAGCAGAAACCATGGAAGCAGCCAGTGTTGCTCGTTCTCCTTCTGCGATTTCGCGACTCAGTCACCTTGATATTCCGAGGGCGAATAATACGAGGGAGAGTTCCGAGTTTGCGGCTGGGTATAATTTGGGTTTGATTGGGGGTGTGAGGTCTTGGGTACGTTGTCTCCATCCCGCATAACCGCAAATACGCGGATGAGAAGAATTGAGAGGATGGTTCACTAACAAGATAATTAGATGGCACGCTCCCGCCGCAACCTCAACGACAGCCGCCCGCAATCCCCCATCGACGACAGCTCCGACGAACAGGAAGCTAGGAGTCCCCAACTACATAAAGGAGAGCAGCAACAGCAGGAAGTCACTCGTGGTCGTACGGGTAAACAGACGAAGAGCGAACCTGCTATGGATACTGCGGCTTAGGATGCTGTGAATCGGTTCCTATAGTAGGGCTTTCAAAACCGGAGGCAAACGTCTGCCTGAAGCGGTAGTCTTATCGATGTTTCCTTCTGACCTAGCAGACAAGCACCACATAGCTTGTGCGACCAACGGATTGTGTATACGTGGCTAGGTGGGAAAGCCGTTGCACGACGAAAACGTACATTATCATAATACTTGTTTTCCTTGTTATGGAATACTGGCTCAGCCTCCTTTTTCTGTTTTGCTCTGCCTTGCTCTGTGCTACTGAACCTCGTTGCTATTTTTATCTGATTCATACTAGTTCGCGATAGAGCTTGAAATGCCTGTCTACAACAGATCCTTACTTAGGAGCTGCGCCTACCTTTTCCGACGATGGTGATGAACGGCGAAGTCGCAATGCCCGCTTTGCTGTCGCTGCCGTTGTTGGGTCAAACGACAACTGGTTGACATTGACCAAACGTGCGTTGTGCTTGTTACACCAGGCAATCGATGGCTTCTTTCTCGCGTATCCTTGACTGAAGTGAAAGGGTGGCTATGTTCGAAGAAGATAGATTGCTATGCGAGCATATACATGAAGACACTCGTTATGTACTGCTGAGGAACCAGCCTTACATCAGAAGCACTGCTTCGTGAGAATAGTCCCATCATTGCCAGATTCATCCTTCATTCCTATCTCATCTGCGATTAGATACCAGCACCCCGTGTGGCACAGACGGAAGACGGACAGAGGAGGAGGATTCATCACGCATAGCACGGCCAATACGGGGTTCGGAAGAAGTCACATATACCACCACACCAATCACGAGTATTACAGTCTTCACACACACCTCCCCTCCCTCCTCATCCACCAACAACCAACGTCGATGTGTATCATAACTTTCACAACTCACCCTCATTGCGCCTGTCCCCCAGCCCCCTCATCCCCTTACATCCGCCTGTGTCCCTACGCTCGCTCACTCAATCCGGTCAGAGCGTGTCCAGTTGGAGCAAGGCTGTCGCAGACGATGTGGGTTGAGGGCGAGTGTAGCTGGTGTAGGCAGTGTGGGAGGGAGGGGGTGAGGGAGGAGAGGGTTAGGGGAAGGAGAGAAGGGTATAAAAGAGGAGATGGGTATGGGGATGGTGGGAGGGGGAGGTTTGTGAGATGGGGGTCTTGAGAGGGTGAGTTGGTGGATTAGGAAGGAGGATTGGAGGGGGAATGAGAAGGAATGAGGCGGAGTGGACGAGGGGGAGGTGATAGGGCGGGTAGATTCGTAGAGGTAGAAGACGGGTGAAGTCTAGGGGTGGGATGGACGATAGATACTAGCTGTAGAAAGCTTCTCGAACAAAGGATACTATGGGTATGAGTGGTTGACTCATACCGAGTAGTCTTGTCTCGCACTGATCATTGAAGTGGCAACTTTTGGGAGATGACGAAGGGAAAGTGTGCGCCGTTGACTCAAATCTGGGGCATGATCTTGTTTCGCGCAGGCCATTGAAGCAGGAAATACCCCAGAGACGCATGAAAGAAGAGTATGCGCATCTGATCCAGACTATGGCGTGATCGTATCTCGTGCTCGTTATTGGAGTTGTCGACTGCGGACGGGATGATCGCAATACACCTAGTTCTGAGATGTTTTGTCAAACTGAAAACTCTTCAAAGATGAGCAACTACTACCTCATAACGAGGGTCAACTCCGTGGATATCCCATGAATACCCCATGAAGTGGCTTGCTTCGTCGTTTCTAATCACTGTGTTGTCGTAGTGAAGCTGACGCAAGACGACACGTTGTCGCTGTTGAGAAACTTTTCCCTTCATAATCGCAACGCAACGCGGGGTTGCGAGGTTTACGTGTCGACGTGACTGGACCGGGATGTAGAGTCGAAGTGAGGCATGATGGCTGTTCGGCACTTTGGAGTGGTGCCTGACGATGGCGAAATGATCTTCCAGGATACTACACTACCAACGAGCCTTCCTTGCGCTTACGTCGGGACCTGCATTATCAACAAAACACCACATGACGGGCGGAGGACGTCTGCGAACATGTTCAAGCCCTTTGACGTTCAGAGCGACGACCACTCAGCGTGCGCCGGGCGAGGTGGATAATTAGTCCGACCCAACGAGAGTGCATCGTGTGACATCGCGACTTCCTAAGCGCAGCAGCAGGCGCGGTTCTGCCTCAGAACTCCCACCGGCGTCTCCAGCCCTACTATATTATAGATAAATGGGGCCCTCCATGCTCCCGTTTTTCTAGATGCTCTTGGTCCCACCCAGACTCGCTGCACGCGGTATAGATCGCCTCACACCCGCGATGTGATATACGACCAGCCCTCTCCACACCCAGGGCCCTCCTTACTAGCAGCCCCTCCGTTGTCCGCCCGTCACCAGCCGTCGCTTATCTGTCATACCATGAGAGGCTGCTCTGCTTTTGCCCATCACGATCTGCGACACACGAACCGGACAGGTCTTCTGAACGAGTCGGTCCTTGGGCTCTCGGCAGTTTGTCGGAGCGGCAAGGCTGCTAGATGAAGCGGTTGCGTTTCAGTCGCCTTTGGATCCCGCGCCCGCACGCCAGGACGTCCGACGATCGCACTTGTGGACGACTCATGATGGCATCGAAGGGGCCAGGAACACGACTGACGTCGGTGACTCGCCCTGACGTCGACCCACCGTAAGATGTCTAGAAGCTGTACACGACGTGCGACGCGTCTGGTCCATGGATGTCTGCGCATGCAGCGTCCGGTCAGACTGGGTCAGTCGCGTCGAGGACAGCGACACAGGACTGGGACCGGATTTTCTTTTCATCCCCCGGATAGCAGCGCGGATGCCAAATGCTCGCCCTACTTTCAATAAGTGAGGCGGCCGTGATGCGCTCCCCGGTGCTGCAGCCAATCACGGGTGGCTGCACGCGGTCTCGGCGTGCTGGGCCTGCACATCTGCTGCATTCTGCTCCCTCACGACATCGTCGGATACCGTGTCTGGCGAGCGAGACAGCGCTACTGCGGCTCCGCGTTTACCGTCTGAGGTCTGTTAATTGCTGTCGCTGCTGACTAGCGGTGTGCAGTCGCCGCTGGGATGACACGCGTTGCAGCTTCACGCCCACCAGACACGCCCGAGGTCCCCTACGGAACGCCCTAACGCCGTCGGTCGTTCTGTGGCGATCGCCTCCCACGTCCCAAAGTATTGGATTGCACATTTAAGATATGGTCAGAGCATAATCCACGACGTAGTCACAGGTCTGTGCCCGTCTTTTAAACAAGAATGCAAGGGCACCCGCTCGCACCTAACCTCAGCCTCCGACCTTGCACAACCACCCACAACGACACAAACGTTGTTTGATTTCCGCAGCGTCACCTTGCAGCACTCGCACGCCCTGTCGCAACTCTACTACTACTCCATCCAGTAGTACCCCTTCCTGTCTGTCTCTCTGTTTTTTTGCTCGTTCCGCGCTGTTGCACTTTGCTTCTGCAGCAAAGTGGTTTTCCTACGAAGCCGTCTCTTCACGCTTCGCATCGTCACTCTTCTTTTTTGTCATCATCGCGAATGACCACTCTGTCCTGCTTGCTATGAGATAAGCCTCGACTGGCATACAAGAGATCCTATTGATCTGGTATCCAACGAGGGCACATGCAAAAAGGTACGACTTGCTAAGCACGATCCCGCGTCTTCGTGCTTGTCTGACTCGGGAGCTATCTCGTTCGTTCCAGCGGCCACCCGTCGCTACGTCAAACAGCCTATGAACACGTTTCTGGCTTGTGTCTTACAAACCGCTCTGTCTTGGATAGTTTGTAAGCTAACGAGTGGTAGTTGGCGCTTGTAGCAACCCCATGCGCTTTTCTTGAGCCTTCGCTTCCCCAGGCTTCATCGTCGCCATTACGCACACTCGCGCGCTCGACACCTTCCCGCTTTCAACCGTCGTCGTACACCCTACCTACGTCATCTTATGAGAACCCGGCCCACCATGCAGCAGAACTGCGGGAGCATCCGTCGGCGGAAGGAGATGCGTTCCCAGCCGACCAAGCCTGTCAACACAGCTTCCTCTTTCGGACCTGGCTTTGCTTCACGGTCGGCCATGGATGTCGACGACAGAAGCGCTTCCACGTCATGGCATAGCTCTACGACGTGCTTGGATGGACAGATGGAAGAGACTGCGTCAGGACCACGGCATGCGGTTGTCGAGGTTAGATCAAGAGATGGAAGTCCAGCACGAACGCTATCACTTTATCACTCCACCATCCCAGAAGAGCTCGCAGGATATCTACGAGTTATGATGCCTGGAGAGACAGGAGTGGAACAGTCTGGCGAGGAGCTGGCAGAGAACTTCCTCGAAGCATTAGATTTGCCGCCAGTCACCAAGCAGTCGTTGAGCGAGCTGGACATTCAGAGCATCATCACCAACATCAAGTTACGGCATGACGTCAACTTCGACAGAGACCTCAGCTTCAGACCGAACGTCGATGGCGTCAAGGGACAAGAGAAGGAGAGAGTAGCGGACAAGTACTGGGGAGCGTTGATCGCCGAACTGGTACTATACAACCGCATGTTCCACGGCACACCACCCCTGTCACCGATCCAAGTCGAAGCTTTCACACCATATGCGCAACGGCGGATACCGATATTGTTCCAGAATGTCCGCGATGTTCTCAAGAGCCTGGTTCCCGATCGCGATCATTCCAGAGTGGATGAGCATCTCGATGTTCCTATGCTGATGCAAGCTATCGAGCGAGGAGTGTGTGATCTGGGGCGACTGTCAGAGTGGATGGCGCAATTACTCAAGGAGCACTGCGCGCCGATGCGTGATATCTTGGTCGACGAGATGGTCACCTGCACAAGACTAGGCGAGGCGGACCGTAATCTCGAAAAGATCGTAGAAGGTCTGAGGAAGTTGTTCGGCATTTTGGAGGCCATGAAACTCGTAAGTTGCCTGATGGAAGTGATATGTGCTCAAGCTAACCCATGTAGGACGTTGCGAACCATCAGATCCGGAATCTGAAGACGCTTCTGATCGAGGACAGCGTCAACTTTGAGAAGCACTACCATCTCGACAGACTTGTTCACGGCAGGGCAAGAGTCAACATCAACACAGCACAAACCTGGTTCACAGACGCCGTTGATGAGTTTGGTCCTCAGTGCTCGCCACGACCCCGAGCTGGCCCATGTTTCGAGCTGGAGGTCTTCACTCGCGCAGTCACAGCAATCACATTCGGCCGAGACGGACGGAGTGACTTCCCTGATACCTTCTTCCTAGACCACGATCGCCTAGCATCACTCAAGGCTGAGGTTGACGATCTCGTCATGTTTGAGGTCTGCATGGAGATGTACACACAACTCGCCCGACAGCTCGGCTACCAAGGCTCGATGACCCTTGCCATCGGTCAACAACTCCGCACCGCCCTCTCCGCCATCATGGGCGAAGCCGTAGGCCACGGCCCCCAACAATGGATGCTGAACTCCGAAGCCCTCTCCCTAGAAATCCTGCGCCAGGCGTCCCACCTCGCCGGCCAAACCCCCTCCTGCAGTTTCGACCACATGGCCGAAGCCAACCAACACCTCCGCACTCTATTCGTGCGTAGATCTTCCTGGCACGCATCCCGCCTCGAAGCGTCGCTCCTCCCTCAGATCCTCGCCAACGTCGACCGCCACAGCACATCCTCGCCCATTGAACTGTTCAACGCCCTTGTTTCTATATCTCCTTCCATGCCGCCGCTCCCTTCGCTTTCAAGACCTAACATCGCCGATACGTTTGCTTTTGCGCATTTACATCCTGAGACGGCGAAATTGACTGATCTCGCTAATCGGGTTACACATATTATACTGCTTCACTGGCGCATATGGGCGCCCATCGCATACGTTCAGGAGGATGGGTCGCAGCGCTCGACATCGACTGATGGAAGCGCGATATCGAACCAGGTATCGCAGACACAATCACAGTCACGGCAAGTGGCTTCGAATGCGGAGAAAGACGCTTCTGTCCCAACTAGTATGCGGACGGGTGAGAAACTGGATGCGGGTCAGGATGCGCATGTGCAACATCAGTCGCTTCCGCAATAGCACTCATCCACTTCCTCTCCCCATCTCCCCTACATCACGTCCCCCTTCACCCCCATCCTTTTCCTTCTCCTTCCCGTTTTCCATCTTCCAAGGCGTTCAAAAGGCTTCACACGAACGATTACTACCGGCGAGATCTACACACACGGCGCAATAACGGCTCTTTGTTCTTTTGCTTGTTTTCTGCTTGTTTTTTCCACGATACCACCTTTTCATGCTCACGGCGCTGCGGCAACACTATACGTTGTAATAGAATGTTCACAAGAAATTTTCCAGTTGGGTTGGTACTTGTTGTATCTTGCGATGGGAATGGGATGGGATGGGATAGGTCAGGATAGGGATGTAGCATTAGTGGATGATTGAAGAGTGAGAATGAAGAATGTTACAAACTGTTATGGTTTTTTACATGTAGGTGTGCGGCCGTCTTTCAGTATGATTATCTTGGATATGTTCCAGCTTCTTAGCTCGCAATCAACCACTTGCTTTCCTCCCTTCAATGTTGCTATCGTATGTACAACAAATATGCTAGAACGCACCTTCCTTATTGCATATCTCAGTACCTACTACTGCTTGAGTTCAACCAGAACAATATTAAGAGTACATATAGGTGTATACAGTAAGTAGAGGCTGTTTGCGCAGTATCCTGCATCGCGATTATATATAATGTCACCGCATTATAGTTCTATCTTAGTAGTAGCGGATCAATTAAGGCAATACATAGAACCTACGCTAAATAAATGTTAACTTACTTTCTAAGGTAGCTAGGTCGAAAGTGACATACCATAACATTGAGAACTACGAACCGAGCATGTCCTAGCCCACTCCACACATTGTTCAGTCGTCTAGTAGCGGGTAGTGAGAGATAGAGGTTGAAATAGGATAGTGGAGGAGTTATATAGGTAGCGAGGTAGCGTGGTAGCCCCACTCATTTTCCAGCGCTGGGTTAGCAGCGTGCGATCATAGAGAGCTTATTTAACCGATCTCTTTCGTCGTAATAGGCGCTAAACTCTACCTCCGACAGCGCAGTGCAAACGTTTTCTACATGCGCTTCTTCTTTGTGTTGCTCCCTGCTTATGTTGGTTCTCGTTTACGTTGCTGCTTGTTTATGTTGCTTCCTGTGTACAGCTAGATCAATCGAGACTTCGCGGTTGATCTCTCATCTAAGCTTAACGCTGTGGCCTTTACTTTCCTGTTGCCTATTGCCTCTGAGATGGAGAGTGGATGGCCATTTGCTACATTGAAAACATCTTTTAGCGCTTACAGGTGCGATATATGGTGATGGAAATGAGTTTACATATGACTATCTGAGACTACTTTTGAGGAAGCTACAATGGCATGAAATCTTCGTCGCAGTAATGATATGCAGCGGCTCTAAGAGCATACGAGTAATCGAGAGAGCAGTTCTTGCAAGCTTCCTGAATGTCGTGTTGAACATTTCTGTACCCCTTTCTGTGCTGATCCCATACAACATGATTTCCACATCTGTGTGCGAGTAACGCTTTGCGGAACCACGCCAGATGTTCATGGACTCTGCTCAAACGAGGCATTGCCAATGTAGGCTTAATTGCAGCGTACAGATCCCATTGAGGGTGAGATACAATCCAGAGTAGAATCTTACTGATGACAGATTCTCTTCCCTTGTGGACGATGTTTTCTCTATCTCGCCACTCGCAGTTCCGAATCACCGCTACCATCTGCACAAGATGCTTGATCACCCATGTAGCGTCGACCTCTTCAGATGCTGGATTCGTGATGTAGGCGCATATTCCAGTTGGTATCACTGCAGCGCTTTTGATCGCTGCAGCTTTTTTGATCGCTGCAACGTTTTTGATCGCTGCTGCGTTTACGAAAACACAGTTTTGGGTAGGGTCTGAGACACAATAGGGCTTCACAGTAAGCGAATGATAGGCCTTCGTGTATCGAAAACATGGTGCGTAAGTTTTGCGAAGTACCGCTCGTGGATTCTCGCAAGTGCGCTTGATGAATTCATCCAGTCTTCTTGCCCAAGGCGCGACCTCGCTGTCGTTGTGGAAGCTGAGGACGACACGACCATCCAGTTTTTCTTGTTCAGATGCGGTGACGCAAAGCACGTTAGTCTGGTCGCTGGCGTAACGCCTGAAGTAGCTCTCAGGACTTGAAGCCCAGGCTTCACGCAGCTTGAGGTCAAGGTCTTCGGCGGAAATAACCAGCTCGTTCTGCTCCAATATGTCTCTAAATGCCACCCTGCGCTGAGCGACTGACTCAGTGATTGCAATATACGTCAATTCTCGTATAGGTACACCGTCATCGTCCATGCGGTATCGCACAAAAAGCGAAACCAAGATCTTTTGCTCTGGAAGATCTTCGACGTCCTTGGTGTCTTGGAGCCCGGTCCATGCCTGTTCGATGATTTTGATTCCCTGAGCGCTTGATAAGAGAAACCAACAGCGGCTCGCATGAACAGTTCTCAATCTATCCCAACCTGCGTTCGTGAAGTTTTCCTGGGCATCATCGTCGGTTCCGGTGATATACAGCCCTCGTACTCGAGACTCGTACTTGGCGCTTTCCCAGACCCTGATATCGACATGCTTTCCAGTGCTCTCAAAGAGAGGTTTGAGAGCAGGCACAATAGTGGAGTCTTTTGCGTCGAAGGCTGGTTTCGCAAGTATCTCGGCCGTTTCAGCTCTGCTAATAGCAGCGAAAGGTCCATCGCCAATCCGAGAGTTTGCATAACCAGTCCTTGAGAGGATATCGGGGTCTGCGGTGACTGTATAGGATGACTGCTGACCTTTGTCTACTACAGACTTCAGTTGTCTAATGATATTGGGCCGGTAGATGTCACGCGCCCAATCAACGATGTAGTCCATGATGAGAACCAACTGTAGTGCTGCATCGTGGCCGGTAATACTCCCCTCCCACAGGAGATTAGCTTTCTGCCGAGACATTAGTAAACCATTGGAAAACTCATGTATTAACTCACGTAACAGGGTAGGCTTTCTGGACTAGACTTTGTAACGTAACATCCATATACCCTCCACTGCTCCCCAATATGCGCAAGAAACCAAGATAGTGGGCCACCTGGCACTTTCATCTTGTTGTCCTGGTCATCTTGAAGTTGGAGCTGTAGGTACAGATGATTTCGTATCGGTATTGCCGTTTGCGTCTCGATGTATTTCCAATCACCATCGCCTTTGAGGCTTTTGGCTTCCATCGCTAGGAAAGGGTATATGCAGGGTTGGTCACCACTGTCTGGGTTGCAGCTCATGGTCAGTCTCTGAGACAAATATCTGAGCGCAGTGTTCTCTCCCAAGTGGGAGATGTGTAGTCGCTGCAAACTCTCCGCCATGGCTTCAGTAGTCCTTAGTCCGTAGACTCGATCAGGCTTCTTCTCAATTCGACAATTCTCTGGGTCATTCTGGATGAAGCTTCGCTCGCCAATACGATAAGTGAAGATATCGGTCAGTCCTGTACTAAGACTAGGCAGATGATCAGCTGTGATTCGCTTGCTTGCCCAGGTGGTGAATCTATCAACTCACATGCTATGCTGTTTCGCCAATGGCTCACACAAGCATCCTGAACGACGTTTCTGACGCTCTAGGAGGGACATCGTTCGACTATTACTGTGTTTCGGATCCACCTGGATGCAAGATTCCCACAGACGTCTCCGACATCCTTGGCTACTTTCGGTCAGCGTGCGAAACATGAAGTAGATCAAATATATCATACCATCCGACTTCGATCTTAAACCGTTTAAAGACGTAGGGCTCAAGTTCCATTCTCCAGCTATCCTCGTTCTGGTAATCATCCCTCGATCGAACAGCCCAGTAGATCATCTGCTTAGCCCGCCTCTTGTTCTCGAGCTCCCATGGCTTGTCGATGGTGTCAGGTCGAGGTTGTATCGCATACGACTCGTAGCTCATCTTGCCCAGTTGCTGAATATGCTTGAACTTTATCTGATGTTCTTCAGGGACATCTCCTGGATGCGGTGGGTAGAATTCCTGATAGAACTTGATGCGGAACTCTTTCGCGTTTGCCTCGTCAGCAGCAGCTTTTTGGGCAGCTGTTTGTTTGTCTGGAACAGCGTCTGCTGTCTTCTTCCATTCCCTTTTCTTTGGCACAGGATCCATCGGTGGATCCGATGCTCCGTCTCGTTTTCTCTTACTTCCAGTACTAGCAACAGTCTTCGAGGCTTGCGCATTGCCCCTGGTTCTCAGCGTCGGAGCCATGAGTGCTGAAGTGGAAAAGATGATGGGATTTGGTGGCGTCGATCTGCGTCTTGTGGGTAGACTATGGCAACCTTGCTACTTGCTGACAAGTTGCGACGGAGTGAGGTATGGCTAGCGCTGCGGAAGGCACGACCAAAACAGCCGGCCGGGATTGCATTATAGGTGCCTTGATCCCTGGGGCCAAAAGGCCCAGCAGCAATCCTTCGCGCAGGCAGCATGTTTCGATGCAACACCTTGAAACTGTCTGCTAACTACATTCCGCCCCATCTTCTTACCCGAATCTCGCTTCCCCCACACTAGCGCGGATGCGACGGATCCTGGTGGCCTGAGCGCGCATCAGGGGAAATCAGGCACCGGCATGATAGTCCACAGCTCAGTCTACTTCTAACACACATCCTCCATCTTTGCTGCAGGTCCTCGGCGATGCCAGTGCTCACTTACCATCCACTCCATCAACAACTAGTACTGCGACGATGTAGTGCGATGAGCCATTCGTGATTACCACAATGGATCAACACCTAAGTATTTTTTTTATGCGCACAAAAAAACTCTTAAATTGGGTAGGTCACGATTACTGAAGACTTACAACTCTTGCAGACATGTTGCATTGCCCAGCTGGAGTTCTATCGCGCTAATGCCACGCTTAACCGAGAAGCGTGCGGCAATCGTCATGCGATTAGCAATCTCGCAAATATGAGCAGCCGCTCACAATAGCAGTATAGACGATTGCAGTCGTATGCTATTTCTTTACCTGTTCATAGTCCCATATGTATATAAGCCGCCCATACTCTGGGATCGCCTCCACGCCAATGCTCTCCAGCATCTCTAGTACTTACCCCGAATCCGTCCCTGAACACACCAAAGTTCTTAGAATCACGAAGCGGTTTGAGGCTATCCTGCAAACATATAGACACGCATTCGTGACTCATTTCCGCATTCACCATGGCTGCAAAAACGCGCTGTGCGAGCTCAGCCGAATGCTTATCTGACACCTCCCACAAAGAGCCGATGACATGCTGAAAGCCGACAAGCAAACACGCACTCATCAAATGCAATCCTTCGTCGATCAATTTATCAGCACTGCTCCGCCCAGTCGAGCAGGCCGAAAGATATGCTATGAACGGTGGCTTTTCGTGAAGCCTCAAAGACAACAGGTCCTTTACAGTGAGAGGGTCTTGCTGCCAATCTTCGACGAGAAGCGTGCTTTCGAGTGGGTCTTTTGGATCGGACAGCCCATGACCCGCGAAATGGAGGATCGTGGCGCGGCTCATATCTGCTATGACAGCGGCTTTATTGGGCTTCAGTCGTACCTCAGGTAGTTCATCAATGGTGGATAGTTTCGACAGTTCCTTTCGGACCAGTTTCCCTTCTTCGTCTGCGGAAGGAAGATCGCTGCCTCCAGGCGTTGTTCCCATGGACACTATGAGGGGCCGGTGGAAATGTAAGTGGCTGGCTGTGTTCTTTGCATTGCGCTGACTGTATATCATCGCTTTGATGGATGGACTGTAGGAGGATATGACTTTGTCCATCAAGATGGATGACGAATTCTTGGTGTAATTCCCAGCTGCGTGGATGGGCAAGGAGCACAGAGGACCGCTTGGCACCCACCACAAACGCGGCTTATCTGATGGTTGATGCGATATCAAACCTGAACGCTGTAGGGCCTCAAGTATAGGCTGTACGAGGACATCCCAGAGCCATCGAAGCAGCTCGAACATTTTCGGTTGAGTAATTTTACGCGACATCAGGAGCGTGGCCCATGTCTTGATTGCGTCCAGTTGCAGATTCGAAAGAGCAACGTGTTCCAAACGGGAAGATGCAACAATGAAAGCATCACTGCGATACTCACTAACGTTGATCACAATGACGGGACCGGCTGATGCTATAGCTTGCATCTCCTCCATTGAGGGCGGTGCAAGGAAACGAAGGAATCCGTCTTGTTCGCGAATCTGCGCAATGCTCTCATCGAGCTGTTTTACGATGTTGTTCCGGTGTGTGAAGTCGAGAGATACGTTCGTGCCGGAAGTCGCATCTTCGATACTGGCCTGTGCAGCAGGCGATTCGAGGCTGCTCCTAAGATGCTCAAATCGAGTAGCAAGATCTGGATGCTGAGATCGCAAGGCCGAGATATCAGAGCGAACATCGAACAGCAGACCAAGAATGATGCCCCGGCCTTCTTCCAGAATCTCGAGAGCCTTTTCAGCGGTTGCACCCGCCTGTAGTGCTACTGAGGCAGCTACCGTAGTCATCCCGGAGAATTTTGATATTGCGTCCTGTTGATCTTTTTGTTGCAGAGATCGGGGACTGACTCTTTGAAGAAGACTAACGGCAAGTTGCAGCAGAACGTCTGCTTCAGCAAAGTTGGCCTGCAGTATCAGGATGTCGGCAGCTTTTCTAGCTGCTTCAATTCGCAAAGAAGGCGAAGCAACGGGGTTGTGTGCGCACTTGCTTAGATTGCGAACAGATGCTCCCAGACTCGCGACAGAACCAGTAATCTTGTAATGTTCGAATTGTGTATTACCAAGATTGCGAAGCCGCGAGGGGAGTTTTCCGTCAGTAGGGAGCGTCTGATCGACGACTGATTGGAAGAGTCCAACGGCTTCGGTTATGTTTCTCGAGGAGTCGACCTGTGGTATTGGGCTCATTGCGCTAATTTGCAGGATTCGTGCCAGGTTGTTCCGATTGGCGAGATACTCCAGCTTCGTGGGTCGACCGAGATGAACCGCCTTACGCGCGAATAGGACAGCTTTGTTGAGATCGTCTGCATTGACTTGTTTCATATAGCGAGCAATCAGCAGACCAGACAATGTACTGAGGATTGTTTCAGTGAAATGATTCAGATCAGACGTGTTTCGTTCCGCATCAGTTGCGCACTGTATCGCTTCTTCCAAGTCCTTTCCACCACCTTCTCGGTCGAACCTTAGCCACAACACGCCAGCAAGATTGTGTATACGTTTCGTACGGTGAGGACTGTCGAGTGGCGTCCGCTCCAATGACTTTCTTGCAGTATCAACAGCGCGATGAATGTCCTCTTTGACCTGCATCAGCTCATATCGGAATCGAACGAGGCCTGTGAGAACGTTCCAGTATTCTTGTGCATGCTCACTCTTTTCCTCAGCCAGATGCTTTATCTCATCAAGCTTTTCAATTCCTTTGTCCAGATGTATCACGTCTCCACGGCATTGGTACATTAGTCCTTGGCAGGATGCACTCTCAGTTTCGTACTTTAGAATTTTTGGCGAGTTCGGTGGTAACAGGGCTGCAGCTTCTTCTGCGATCGGAATTGCTTTCGCCAAGTGTTCTGGTCGTCGTGTGGTAGTATACAATACTCGTAGCTTAACGGCAAGATTGTGAAGGTGAATCGCCCGATCTTTATCTTTCTCGGCTGGCAATATCTCCAAAATCTGTTGGGCGAAATACACCGCTCTTTTGACATCGTTGGGGTCGTTCGTAACTTCGTATCGAAGAATCAGCATCATCGATGCCTGGTCGCAACACTCGACTTTGGCGTCCACTTTCTGGAATCGTTGGAAGGCCTTTTCAAGGTAACGAACGCAACGAGTGATATCATTGACATTTTGGAAGCCCTCGGCACGGCATCCTTTGATGATAGCAACAGCAAAAGACAACCAAGCCGTTCCATGGGAAGTCAAGATCCAGACGATTCCCTTGCGAGCCTCCTCGGCTACTTTGTGGCGATATTGTTCCAAGTGCGCCCGCGAGGACTCGATATTTGATGGGTCATAAGAGTCTTCTTCTACTGAATGAAGCACCCACTCATGTTGTTCCAGGGTACTGACTAAGAGCCTGTGTCTTGACAACAACAATTTGCGGCGTGCAGGCATAGCGTGAATCGAATACTGCAACCAATAGAGCGCACACGCCAGGTCTTCTTTGGACTTCGTTCGTTCGAACTTCGCCATGAAAAGATTGCTGATTTTCGGAGGAACTTGATGTTCCATCTCTCGATCTTTTCCATCCAGTGATAGAATCCTGTATGCTGCATCGATTGCAAGATTGAGGTCCGAATCTGTCAAGGTACGAAGGAACATGAAATAGCGTAAAGAGGATAGGCACCAGATGTCCCCTGCTCCCTCATTATTCTCAAGCTGTGTTATCTCCCCCTGAAGTGCGTTGACATCTGCAAGTTCGAACTTTTCTTCCAATCGCTGTCGTTCTGCGATTACTTGCGCCTGCTGTTCGTTTACGATCTCCGCGTCCATATTTAGTCTTTTACCACTGCTGGCTCTTGTGTATGCGAGGTTTGGAAAGACTTGGTTATAGCTATCCAGGAGATGGGAACGGGAAGGTGATGTTTACACTTCTCCGCAGGCAGTCTTTAAGCGGGGCCTTCGCCCTGACGCTACGGCTCGCAGTAGAACAGACATGTGAGCTGCGGACGCTCAGGTTGCCTATGTGAAGACGTCAGATCTCGAGGAGCGCATATGCATCAACAAGCCATTTGGGGGTCAGCTGAAGTCTAGCCCTCGGTGGCGTTCTCAGCGCGAAGGCTCAAAGTCCACAAGATCTGATTGGGTGACATAATTCAAGCTAGTGCTGGTCACGAGGTGCCTGGCCAATGGTATCGAGCAGATCTCGCTTATGTCTTCCGAAACCGTCTTATCACCCATCTCACGCCTCCACGCTGTTCTAGGGAGCTGCAGGCCGGCGTACTGTGTGAACCAACTTCTTGGTTGATTCCTCAACAAAAGCCGTCGCGAGCTCTCGACACAGACCTGCGTTGTGGGTGGCCGAGCTGCTGTTGATCTGACTGCGTCGCTTCCTTAATGAGACTACTCTTATACCTTGTTTCTGGCTAATTCTTCTCAACATCAATTGCGAACATGGCCCCAGGTGTATTATCCACCCTCCAGCTCAAACACTCTATCGCACTATCTGAAGTCAAGCTGGGCCGTCTTATCACCAACCCTCTATATCCGGATGACAACTTCTTCCAGCCCGAGGCATCGGAGTTCGCAGAGCGTGACGATGCAAGCGCTCGCAACGCATCCAGGCCAATCGACTCACCACCTATGAAGGTATCAATCCAGCCATTCCACAATTTCAATGACACTCTGGAGCGCTCACGCGGAACAAAACTGGAGCTCTCTTTATTAAGCTTGCTATCAACATCTACAAACTTCTCTAAGGGCAGTTCCAGGACCATTGAGAGCCCTCTGTGCCTCATCCACCAAGTGCGAAACCCAGAGTCTTATTTCGCAACAGTGTGCAAAGACAAGGCAGCCTGTGAATGGATGGAGGAGCAGAATCAACGCCCAAAGACATATGTTTATCTGATCTGTGGATTCAAGACTTTGACGGACGCGACGTTGGAGCGAGATGGCACGAAAACGACTGAGTTCACACCTTCAGCTTCTTTACCTGTTGCAACAATCGCTGGTGCAGCAGCAGGAGTACCGATAGTCCTTCCAGATGGTGTGGGAGATGTTGAGGTTGGCATGGGCATCACAAAAGAATCGAGCGAGAGTCTGGGGTACTCTGCACCGGGAGAGCGCGTCTATGCGTTACAGTGCCGCAAGATCCACTTTAAGCGCTTCTCATCAAAGGTAGACGGTTCTCGTTTGAAGAAGAAAGATGAGAATTGCTGGATATCGTACATCGATGAAAAGTCAGGGGATACGGACGAAGATGCCGTCGAAGCAGAGCTCGCTGGTGCTTTTGGCTTGGAAGATATCGACGATGAGTATGAGACGCTTGAAAAGGTAGAAGTGGGCTCAGAAGAAATCTTGTTTCGATCCGAGTAGATTCATACAATGGCAATAGCTTGATACTCAGGAGAACTATTCGCGTATGAACTAAAGAAGTCGTGCTGGCCGTATAGATTGATCGCTTGTAGTAACCTTTCATTGGGTTATTATACCAGCGCTTGAATATGGAAATCAAATGTTTGCCAATCGTCGTCCATCTTTGGCTGTCTTGAAAGGGGAAATGCACCATCGCGACAAAGAGGCGCTAGCTCTTGCAGGAGATCGTCCAAATTCTCAGCCGACTCGTTTCCTCTCCAGTAACCTTCATCTTCAGCGACTCGTAATTTCTGTAACGCCATGGCGCTCATATCCTTCTCTGGAACAGATACGAATATTTTGAATGTGTCCACAATCGGGATTGCACGTGCAGCAGCAGCCTGCAAAGTATCCGAAATCCCTACAAAGAGATCTACATCGAGTTGATCGTGGGGCGCAATACTGTGGAACAGGTTTTCGTGCATGACCGAAATGCCCATCTCAGGATTGAAATTGAGTATGACGCAACCGATGGTATTATCGGAGTTGTTTGTGACTTTGAAGCGGAACAGTTCCTTTTGTTGCACACGATATACACCGTCTTGCTGCAAGCCAATGCTCTGAGCGGCAGGTATCCAAATCGACTTTTCAGTGTCTGCATATTCGCCGTCTGGTGAGGGCTCGAGAGTGACATATGCAAGGTCTGGGAGGTTGCCAAGACGAATGTGTGGATTCTCCAATCCTCTCAACAGTTTGAACCGAGCTATGTGTTCTAGTCGAGAGATGAGCTTGGGCATGCGCTTATCTCCACTAAGCGGAGCCAGGGTGTTGGAGATATATGCAGGGAAGATATCACCAACGCAGTTGATCTGATAGCACCCTTCATGGTCCAACTGGACTCGGAACTGAGCGTCGTCGTCAGTTGATAAGCATAATTTCTCTCTCCCTTTCAAGCTATGATCCCAGTCGCGTGGAAACTGGACAGCTTGGGCTTCATTGCTAGCGATGAATCGAACTCCGGCTGTGCCTCCTAGAGGCAGGCTTTGTAACACGGCTGGACATCCGACGTCAAGCTTTTGCCATTGCAGATCCGTAATGCTTTCGGGCTGAAGGAACACAGCACGGCACTCTCGCGATTTCATCCGTTCGATCCGTACTTTTGCGAGGATGTCTGACTCTGATATCGGCGTGGCGGGGTCAAAGCTGAGAGGAAGAATGGCATAGACGGAATGGATGTATACTGCATCCATTCTGCCGCCATCTAAGCGCAGCCACTGCCTTTGCTTTTCGTCCACGTGAAGTACTGTGAGGGTATGGACTCTAGACCTGAAAGCCTCGTCGAAGAAGAACCGACGCAGATCCCCGATAATGTAAGGCGTTTGGGAGGCCACCTTTTCCGCTATCTTTGAACGCACTCGATCGTAAATGGCACGAGAAGACAGCCGTGTAGACGTGTTTCGAAGCGTGTCTAACAGCCAATAGGAGAGATACCCGTGGATGTAGATGTCGGTGGCTGTTTTGCAGGTATATTCCTTTGCCTTTTGGTAATCAAGACAGGCCGCGAGAGTCACAAATCCGCTCGGCGACTCCAGCCAGGAAGCCTTGCCAGCCCAATGTTGTACTCTATCCATATTGTCAGGAACATCAATCTCTTGGTCCGACAGGTAAGTGCCCCGAACGCCACGGACCCCTTCAACTTCCTCATCATCATCTTCACCCCGCACAGCACCGCCGGAGAAGCAACTGTCGAGTACCACTGTAAGGACCACAGCTTTTGCAACGATTTCCTGCAAAAGAGCGCCGAGTTCTAGATCCCTGAGATATTTGCCACCTTGTTTGATATCCCAGGGCACAAGACAATGATCAATGTTTCCGTGGCCCTGTCGCAGAGATTCGAAAACTGTCGTAGCACACGCTCCGTGTCCAGAATAGTGGATGTAGATAATGTCCCCTGCGGCAGATGTCCGAGCAAGATTCTGTAAGGCGCCAACGATATTCTTGTACGTCGGTAGTTTGTGAACCTCACTGCTCTGTTCGTACGGACTCGTGGTTCCTAGAACAGGCGCGAGTAGAGTGTCAATATTGCCAGCAGGAACTTTCAAGGTACGGATGAGGTATTCCCGAATGGCGAGTACATCGTTGACGCAGCCCCGCAGATTTCTGTATTCGACGTCGTTCCCGCTAGTGTCTTTCCTTGGATGCTGATCCTGTCCTTGGACTTCATACTCATCGATGCCAATCAAGACAGCTCTTTTGGTCGTCATGTGGCGAGGACTGTTGTGCGTCACACTAGGCTGTTCGTTTTCGTTTCGATCTCCAGTCTGGGCTGTTGTGACATTCGCAAGTCCAACCAGAATGTACATATGGAGCCAATATATCGTTACGCGCGGCCGTTACCAGATCTTTGGCTACCTGGGTAGCGCGCCACGGGCCGCCATCAGGGCGTTCTTCAGCTCTGCACCCCTAGCGTGCGGCGCGAGCGACACAACAAGCCAGACCACATACCACTTGCTTGCGCCGCGCAGACTATCCTCCTATCTTGTCTGCTAACATACTACTGGCACTTGAGGGAGAGGCGCCACGAGGCCACCCGCATATGCGTGGCGTTATTGGTAGCAGTACTGTGACAGTTTAGACACCCATGAACCAGAAGATGCACGTACTCCACGGTATCGAGTCCAGACACTCTCAGCTTTGCAGCCACGGCGTTGCGAAGGTGTAAGGCTGACCAATGAAAGGGCGCGGATACCACAGAGATGTAGAAGACGCCTGCAAATGGAGGACTTTGCATTACACGAACCCGGGCGAGCTGAGGGGGTCGAGGCGATGACCGCGCATGCGTGATCTGACTTCCAGCGCCGCCGTTCGCTGTCAACGATTTAGCTCTCAAAAACAAATAGCTTCCTGCTCACATGCTGCTTGAGAGCGGTCGCGGCCCTTGGGTAGCTGTGTGAATCCGGCAGATACCTAGGTAGCGCAAAGACTCCCATGTAGCCTGTAATTTTCGCCAGTCTTTGCCGGTTAAGGCCCCCTCGCGTGTTGTGGTGTCGAGTTGCGGTTGCGCATGGGGTAAGAGATTCTTTCTGGCTTCGCTCCACCGATGCGCAATGCTAAATCGCGGTATCGCGTCGCGCGATGGCGTTCGAAGGCATTGCCGCCTTTACAGTAGCGCTTACCTTTCGACCCCGCACAAACAGCGGATAGCGCCGCCAAGCTTGCCAATTCGTGTCTTGGTCTGCTCAACTAGCTCTGAAGGTTCGCAATTCAACATACATGATGATGCAAGACGGCAAGTTCGTGTGGACCTCAACAGCTGCGCGCACCGCCGTTATTTTCTCCAAAACTGCTGATGCTTCCACATACGACCATAGGATCATGAAAATTAGGCTTCCCGTCCGCTCAGCCATATACAAGCATGATACCGGCGGATTAGTAGTTAGGTGGGTGACCACTAGCGAATCCCCGCTGTTGTATGTTTTTGCCATTTGAACCATCTTTTTGCCCATGAGTGTTCACGCGCCGGTCGAACACCGACGGGCTCGCTTGTATAGCATGTGGCGCGATTGCTTCGATCCTTCATGTGCGGTGCCGGTGGCGATGATGGCGACTCTCTCTTTTTGCACCACAGTAGCAGACCCCAAGCACACGCCTCACTAACCTTCACTTGGACATTAGAGTAAACACCATGGTGTCATGAATTCCCATCTACTTCAACTCAACAACCTTCTTCCCCTTCTTCTTCGCCTCAAGCACCGCATCCCTCCACTCCTTAACCCCGTCCAACGCGCCCTCCGGATCCGCCTTCTTCTGCAGTAGATACCCTTGTATCTCCGCAGGCGAAAACACGCCCTCTGGAAGCGCTTCCGCGAACTGCTTCGCCATCTCCGCAAGCTTTTCTGGCGGTAGCGTCGCAAAGTTGGGCTTTGATGGCAGAGCGCCGCTAGTGAGAGGCGAGGAGGTACCACTCGATGGTCTAGCTTTCCTCTTCTTCGTTTTGGAAGAAGGGGATTTGGCTTTGTCGTCATCGCTCTTCTTCTGTGTCTGCGTTGCCAGGTCCTCTTCGCGACTGTACATGCGACGGAAGATTTCTTGTATTTGCGTGTTGGTCGCGAGTGTGAATTTGATCTGCAGGTCTACGCGACCGGGGCGGATGAGTGCGGAGTCGAGCTTCTCGGGGTAGTTTGTTGTCATTATTAAGACGCGGCCCTCGCTTGAGGCAGCGCCGTCGATGATGTTGAGGAGACCGGCGAGCGATATCTTACTTTTGCTGCCCTCCTCGTCGGTGGGAGAGGGCACTGGTGGTGGAGGAGGCGGAGGTGAGGGCTTCACGCTAGGTGCTTTTATGCTGGGTGTCTTTACGCTGGGTGCTCGAACGGATGATGCTGCGTCGTCTGTGACAAGGGTGGTGGTTTCGCTGTCTGGCTTGGTTATCTTGCGCGGACGTAACGTTTGGGTAAGTCTTCGGCGGAAGGACTTCTTCTTCTCGATATCGGTAATAGACTTCTGCTTTTCCTCGACCTTCTTCCCATCTGTGCACTCAACCTTCTCTTCCTTTTCTGCCTTCTCTGTCACGGTATCCTTCGCTTCAATAGGTGTCTCGGCTTTCTCTTCCACCTCCGAGACGCGATCTGGTTCTGGAATCTCGGAGGACTTGTCCCGGCGAATACCCGCGCTATCGATATCTTCTAACAGGACAATACACCGGTTAGGCAGTTGACTGAACAGCATCGCAAGATCCGACTCGGTCATATCACGCTCACTCAAAGAGGCGCAGTAAACGCTCAGCCCAAAGATTCCAGCTACTGCAAAACTCAACGATGTTTTGCCGGTACCAGGAGGTCCGTGAAAGAGGTATCCTCGTCTGTGGGGAATGCCTCGCGCGGCATACCACCGAGCTGTGGCTGGGTGGAGGTATTCGTTAATGTCTGCAACGACCTTGTCCTTTTGCGCTTCATCCAAGGTCACTGTGCTGATAGGTCGTGAGGGTCGGCTGGATTGGGTGGACCAGTAACCACCGTGTTTAGTCTCCGCTCGCATAATTTCAGTCGTGCTGTTACTCTTGTGCGATGACCATTCCTTGACATGATCTATCAACTCCTTGACGGGCTTCGTGCTGCGACCCATGCAACGGATGATGACAAAGTACTCAATCCGTTCGGCGTACTTGTTCTCTTGCGAATCCTTCCTGAACTGAAAATAATGGCCGTTGTGGGTGAAGCTGTCGTCCCCAAGATTAGGCTCGTAATACACTGGACTGGTACCTTTGTACTTGTCGTAGTTAAAGATCCCAGACTCGTCCAAGACGTCTTCATCGTCCGACTCGGGCTCGTCATCAGAGTCCGCGCTATATCGAGTCTTGGGCTTCCTCGAGGTAGCTTTCAGGTCTCTGCTGACTTCCGTCATGCGCTGTTCCGATATCCAGGATATGAACTGGGGGTATAAATCATCATCGTCGTCTATCCGGATGGCAGAGGTGCCATAATCTCTGCATGAACTGTTAGCAGACCGCAGTTGACTGTTAGAGCTGTGAACTTACTGCATCCATGTACGCCCCCTGTTGTACAAGAACATGGCTCCTTGGAAGATACCAAATAATAAAAGGTATAGAGACATTGTGCTTCCAACATCGAAACCAATTTTGTTGAGGACCAGCTGGACAATAGCACCGAAGCCGGGAATGTTGATGGCTGCATCTGCGAGGCCAGGAGGTAGCGATTCCTTTAGGTTCTCCATGATTATACCAGGCCGGTGGCTTAATCCGCACGTCGAAGGAGTGTTATGAGTGGACGTGTCTTGAATGAATCCCGATGCGTTTGCTCGCGTAACAAAGCCCCCGGATTAGATGTGTTCACGGCGAATGTCGATGATTGTTGTAAAGTGGTAGTAGTCCAAGAGGAGACCTGTGATATACTTATTTGTCGCAAGCGCAATTCACCAGGCATCCAGATGATGTATGTTGGTTTACCTAATAGCAATTATCGTCATGACTTGGAGTTGAGAAAAAGGGCGGTGGGATGGCAGCCTGAGCTAAGGAGTGGCTGTGCATATTGTGCAGCCGGTCCAATGCAATCAGCTTCGACATCAGCCTCTCAAGGCTCTCTTAGGAGAAAGATTCCTCGATGGAGTAATGGTCACCCGCATGATGCGTCCAGTGAGTGGAGACCGCATGTGTCTAAAGTGCAGTGGCATCGTTAGGTCGAATGGGAGCGTTCGCGCGCAAACAGCGTGGCTCCAAGCAAGGCTGAGTGGCGTTCACTTTGAATCCCAGGATAAATATCCTTTGCGCACGAAGGGCGACTGAAGTGGCTGAGATGCATGCTGCTGTGGATACGGACGCATCATTACCGACTTTGGTGAGAAGAACCGGCGACGCCGGCCGTGAAGTGCGGGCTAGCCGGTGAGTCAAACGCCCACCATGGTACCGTAGGGAGGGCGCTGACTCGAAAGCTTAGCGAGGTAGCAGCAAGGCAGCCGCAGGGTTGAGATGTGATGGGGTTGGTTCATCTGCAGATGGCGAAGTGAGGGCTGTGGCGCACCGGTGGGCTGCAATCCTCCGCATGTTCGGGTTAGCGTATTTCTGTATATGGTCTTGGCACTATACGAGGCGGACTGTAAGCCCGCTTCAGAATCCACACATTGTTTGCGACTTGGGAGAATGTTACGCTTTTATTCGTGTGCGATAGATCTCAGAAACGAAATGATGTAGAAGTGGTGATGAGATTCATTGGTAGACATGCCGTCTGGATATCAAACGCCCCTACGCCCTTTGTTTTGCCGTACATCTATGCTAGCCTCGCTAGTTACCCAACCAGTCTAGGAACTCTGGCGTGAAGTAGCTGACCACTATTGAAGCTCCCGCTCGGAGTATGCCCTGCGTAGCCTCTTCCGCCATCTGCCTCAAGTCGAATACACCTGCAGCTGCGGCTGCGTGAATCATAGCATATTCTCCGGACACCTGGTATGCTGCAATAGGCATGTCCTTGCCAATTTCCTTTGCATCGCTAATGATGTCAAGGTACTGGCTCGCAGGCTTGACCATGATGATGTCCGCACCCTCACCAATATCCCTGACAATGGCTCGTCGTGCCAGACCGCGGCCGCCGGGAGGTAATTGGTAGCATCTTCGATCGCCAAACGAGGGCACTGAGCCTGCAGCGTCGCGGAAGGGACCGTATAAACATCCTGAGAACTTGGCGGCATATGACATCAGCACGACCTGGTGCGAGATGCCGGCTTCGATGAGCCTCAGCTTGATGGCGCGTATGCGACCGTCGTTCATGTCCGAAGGCGCCACGCAATGCGCACCGGCATTGGCATATGAGAGCGCTACATCCGCAATCCGCTCTACTGACAATGCATTGTTCAAGCTGCCATCCTCCTTGAGGATACCGCAATGGCCGTGTGAGGTGTATTCGCAGAGGCAGACGTCGGCGACGATGAAGAGATCGGGGAATGCTCGTCGCAGCAGGCGGATGGCCTTGATCACGGGGCCCTTGGGGTCGTCTGCGTTTGTGCCCAAGGCGTCCTTTGCTGAGGGTGCGAGTGGGACTCCGAACAGTATGACCGACTTGAGGCCCTTTGCGACGAGCGGGGTCAGGTATGGCACGACCTTGTTCAGGCCTCGGCGGTGGATGTTCGGTAGGGAGGGGATAAGTATCTCTTCATCAGGCTGGTCGGAAATGAAGAGGGGGTAGATGAGCATCGACTGCACTGAATGTCAGCTTCCATCATAGGCTCATGGCGTCATTCCTCGCACCTTTGTGAGCTGTCGCTCGGCTTGCCATGCTCGCGACAGAGGGTGGCTATATCCTCCATGCAATTGGCTCTTGATATCTCCGGATATGCTCACGCTCGTCGCGGCAGTGCTGGCGTAGGATCGGGTGGAACGCGCTTCCGATATTTGGGAGCGCAGGTCGGGTCGCTCTGGCCGCTCCGAATTGTTCCGGTATGCGATGTCTGAGACGAGCGAGGAGAACGACATGGCGGAGAGAAGGCAATAATGTCTTGTAGGTTGGTGAAGGAATCGAAAAGTTCAAGTCCCGCCTGTGCAAAGAAAGTGGAATGCCGCTGACGTTGGCGTCGGGGAAAGGTGGCGTTCGTAGTAAATGCGGACAGCCGAGGCGTCAAGTTTCACTCCGACTATAGCGAACGCACTTTGAGTTTCAGAAAATCGGAGAACGGACAAACGCAGAGACGAGATGGGGGTATCGGATTGAAGAGAACAATTTGAAGCGCAATTCCTTAAAAGATTGTGAAATCTACACGGTTTGCGACGACTACTATACGCATGTAAGCTGCAAATTGTCTCCGGTGCCCAATCATATGCGCAGGATTACTGAGAATCAGATGTGGCCTAGCGTCGGATGGTGTTAGTCAGCTCCCAGGTCGAGAAGTCGGGACAGTCTCGGGAATCTTGGAAGCGCATCGTGCTCCATCACATGATGCATCGCCGAAGTAAACACCTGCGCAGTCGCGCTCCAAGCGCACACGATCGATCCTCAGCCTCTTCCACGACAAGATGATGTCGTTGTTTCGAGTCGCGAGAACCCAGCGGGGCGCATGCCTTTTATGACGATGTGGCTGGCTCTCAATTTCCCGTCTCTGGCCGTCTGTCTACCCACCATCGCAACTTCCACCCTCCCATCGGCCCGTCTACAATGGAGTCTTACTTTTGTCTTATACAGTCGCCATCGTTCAGTAATCGGGATATCTGTCGCCGCCGCTGATCAACATCAATCTCAACATGACCGGACGTGGCTGCTTTGCAAAGTTACTCCTCAACTCAACAGTGTGAACGCGCAGTATGCGATGCGAGCCAGCACCAACATTAACATGGTACCGCAGTATCCTAATCAGATGCAGACGCCAGGCAGATAACGCCACGTACAAAGTCTCTGTCGTATACCCACCAAAACCAATACGGACAGGACCCTCAAAGCAAAAAGCAACACCACAAAACGAAAACATCAGCTTCGGAATGCGATGTTGTTGAGACAAAGGGCAAAGCGGGGTCGCCTTCTCAACCTATGAGCACTTTCGATAACCCACTGTATTCGCTTACGGCTCGCATGGACACAACGTGTATACCGACGTCTTGCTTTCTTTTTCGACATCGCAAGACCCCGCTGCCCCTAGCTTGAACCCTAACCTCGAAAACAAACATCACAAAGCAAAACCTCTATACCTAGCGACCATGCCCAGCACTCGGTTAGGCTAAGAAGAGAAACTCCGTCCAATAGTGCCACACCATCATTTTCATTATTCTTACTAGTCTAGGGAGCACTGGGCGCTACCCCGAGTGCCGCGTCGCTCCCTTGACGGTTTTCACTGCAAGCCGACAGAAACGGCAGTCCACAATCACTGTACTGACATGGATGATTGCGCGCCGTCAGCGCGGGGCAGCTAACGTTAGACCCCGTAGGCCGTTCATCATCTCGGTGTTGCGCATATCACGACAAACAAAGTATAAGCCGTGCGTCTTGTGAAAGATAAACACCAGGTATATATGTAGAGGACATGCAAGGCACACGAATCCTTTTCAACCCCTGCACCCATCGCAACTCCACTCAACTCGGTGACTCGATTGACTGTTCTAATCATGTCTTCTGACCTACGCGCCCCCACCGTTGCTGTCAACTTGACACTGATTGTGTTGACTTCACTCGCTATCAGCTGTCGTGTTGGGAGGAAGATCAAGATAATGAGCAGCTTTGGCTGGCATGATGGTGAGCTCAGTCTACTTCTTCCCATCCGAATCATCATACTAACTGACATGAAGCTCTTGCTGTCTTTGCCGGAACTTGCGCCATCGTCCTATCATGCATTCAGATGTACGCTACACGTCTGGGAGCTGGCCTGCACGAAGCAGATATCGACCCAGCCAACATGGAGATGCTCCTCAAGGTATAACAACCCCAACCTACCATCACCATCTTCCACCCACTAACCCAACACCCCAGATGGTCATGGCCGCTCTAATCTTCTACTTCTCCGTCAACTGGGCCGTCAAGCACTCGCTACTGATCTTCTACACCGAGCTCACCTTCGAGCCGTGGGCCCGCCGCTGCATCTTCATCATGCACATCGTCGCCTTCTCCTTCGGTCTCACCTGCGTCGTAACCAGCATCTTCCAATGCATCCCTGTGGCAAAATGGTGGGATCCGACCATCGAGGGCTACTGCATCAACCTGAGCGATTTCTCCTACTTCAACTCGGTCTTCATGGTGGCCTGCGATGCCGTCCTCTATATCCTCCCCGTCATCTTCACCTGGAATGTTAAGCTTAGGCGCCACCACCGCATCGCCGTCAACTTCCTCTTCGCTTTGGGCGGACTCGTCCTCGCTGCAAGCGCAACTCGCGTCTACTTTGTCCACCGACTCGCCGTCATGGGGGACTTCCCCTTCCAATACGCTGCATCCATGATTTGCGCCGTTGTGGAGAACCATCTCGCCGTCATCGTCGCCTGTGCGCCGAGCATCAAAGCCGTCCTGATCCGCTACTACCCCAGCCTGCAAAGTAAGTTCGAACGTATCATCAGCGACGAGGGCTCCGGCTCAAAGGGCAAAGCGTATCGGACTGGGAGCAGCGATCGTGCTACATATGACCCTGAGGCTGGGACCAACGGCAGTGAAGATGTCAAGCTGCAGATTGTCAAGACGCAGGATGTCAAGATTGAGAGGCCAGATGCGAACCGCATGATCACGGGTAGCAGTGGTAAGAGTGAAGGTAGTCTGCTAGGACGCTGGTGGCGGGCACCTAATAACTGGAACGTCAGCGTCGAGAGCCAGGGCAAGTAATATGGAGGATTTTGTATATTCGTAGTCGTCTTGAGGTTGATTCCCCCTTGCTTCTGTTCAGTATCATACCCATGTAGTCCTCAACCACCAAGTTCATCTTCACATCCACCACTTCTCACACGTCCGTCGTCCTCCCCGCCCCCTCATCATCTCCCAATCTCACCCCCAAACCACCCCAAATACCTCCCCCCCTCACTCAACATCCTCCCACTCCTCCTCCCCACCCCCAACCCTCGGCACCCCACCCGGCCCCAACAACGGCCTATTCCCTCCCGTCCCAATATGTACGAAGCCAAAAGGCTCACCAATGCACATCTCCCTCTCCTCCTCATACTCAACTTCCCTTTCACTGAAACCAAGCGCATTCTTGATCTTAGCCCACAATCTCTTCCAAAAACCGTCTGACTCGATGACCTCGGCTTCGGTGACAGGCTGTGGCAGCGCGGTGATGCTGGTGTCTTGCGCGTCTTTGAGGTTGGCGAGTGTGGGGTTCGCGAGGTGGTGGGATGTGTTTGACCGGGAAGAGGGATTGGCGTCGGCGAAGAGGATGGAGGTCATGGGGAGGAGGTGCTTTGAGTCGTTTTGGGCCATTTTGTCTTGTGGCGCGGGGGGTTGTAGAAGGTGTGTAGTGTGATGTGCTTTGCGCGCTGGTGTTTGTCAGTGGCTGTATTGCAAAGATATGCAATGCGAGTGTAGAGGTACGATGAGGTTGGCGTTGGCTACGAGTCTGAGAGAAGGGAGATGTCTCTTTGTTGTGGTCGCGTCGCGTGTCTCAGTTCGTTTGTTTGGAGGTTGCGTCATTGCGCAAACGGTGGGTTGGATGCGACGGTGAACGCGAGTTGCGTACGCGGGGTTCGGGCGCGCTCATGGTGGTCTGATCTTGGGGTGAATAAAGCGTTCATATTGTTGTGAGCAGAGTTATTCTCCACGAACTCTGTTATGCGCTGGAGTAAGCTGCGAGCTCCTATCGAATCGGTGTACTACTACAATGCGACTGGTTCATCGCCTGAGTCCGGATCGCGACGGCTTTTGACCTATTGATCATCGTGACCAGGCGGTAGATACTTCATGCGGTGTACCATTTGATACGAGAACCTATAGCCTAGCTTAATGGCCTGTTCATACCCAGTTATCTTGAGCTGCTTAAGAACATAGCCTCAGGCCTCGGGACAGAATTTACTGCAAACGCCCTCACCGTCTCCTCGGCTTGGGCATCGCAACCCATCGAAGGCAGAACTGGACCTCATTCCTTGCTCTTGAACAACTGTATAATGCTATCACAACATCTAGGGAGTAGCGGCAAACGAGCTGGGGTGTGTTTCGTATATCGAGAAAGGCGCGGTGGTACTTCGGTTGTCGTCGCGTCCACTCCAAGGCTCGTTCGTTGTTGCTGCCCGTACGCGATCGTAATTGTGTGAAATCTCAAACTCATGCCTACAAGAAGAGGGAAATAGTCGTATACATGAGAGCATTGAAGTGGAAGAATGCGCGTTCAAGAAGGTCAAGCCAAGAGCGACGTTGGCAGTCGCCGCGCGGCGCGACTACCCAAGTAATCAATCGGGCTTACATATGTACCTGAATCCTAATCAATCCGAGATCAATCCCCGTTCGCATCCGTCCGCTCGAGAAAACATCAAGATCAGATCTACTGCAACATCGCTTCCCCAGATTCCGTTGCCGATGGTTAAACAATCTGGGGTAAAGTTGTCCACGGAACGATTTGTGCCACCAATCACACGATACAACACCAACGATGCCTCCTCCACACTTCCCCGCAAAGTCACGATGGCAATGGCAAACAGCGCGCATGTTCGATAGTCGGCCCGCAGAGGTAAGCGCGACGGAATAATTACAGACTGTAGTAATCGCGTAAAGGGGTGCATTTCGTCAATCCAGTATAAGTACCCGGCCGTTCCGATGGACGGGTACCGAATACCAGGTCACTCGTTCTCTGCCGATCAACATGGCATTTCGTATAGTACAATTCCTTGCATTTGCAAGCACTCTTTCTGTTGCATCTGCCGATAAGTACACACGAACAAAGCCCGACCGAGGCGCGTTAGTCGTCGATGCATCCGGCGCAACCAACGGCAGCTACCCCAGCATCAGTGCCGCAGTGGACGCACTGCACAACAAGACCGATGCCCAGAAGATCTTCGTCGTCGCTGGAACATACAACGAACAAGTCTACATCCCTCCTCATGCTGGCCCCATCACCATACAAGGTTCCACGAAGGACGCTCGCGGCTACAAGGACAACGAAGTCACCTTGACATACAACCTATCGCGCCAAACACCCGGTCTTGCCAACAACGACGCAACAGCTACCCTGCGCTTGAACACAACAAACATCCGCGTGTACAATCTCAACGTCGCCAACACCTTCGGCGCAGCCGAGAAGAACGGCCAAGCCCTCGCCCTCAGCGCGCAAAAGACGAACCAAGGTTTCTACGGCTGCAAGTTCACCGGCTACCAAGATACCATCTACGCAAACATCGGGCGTCAGATTTACGCAAAGTCCTTCGTCAATGGCGCGGTAGACTTCATCTTCGGTCTACGCGCCATCGCGTGGTTCGACAAGATCGATATCGAATCCATCGGCCCCGGTTGGGTCACTGCTAACGGCCGCGAAGCTGACAACAACACAAGCATCTATGTCTTCAACCAGGTTAACGTCTCCGGTACCAACGGCACGAACTCGACCTTCCTTGGCAGGCCGTGGAGACCGTACTCGAGGGTGGTTTTCCAAGACAGCTATTTGGGCGATGTAGTGAAGCCGGAGGGATGGGCAAGGTGGGACGATGTGCAGAGTGTGGACAATATTGTGTATCAGGAGTACATGAACTATGGACCTGGCGCAAATCCTGAGGCAAGGGCAAACTTCTCGTCGCAGCGCGACGCGCGTATCAAGGCGTCGGATGTGTTTGGGATGAACTTTGAGAAGGAGAATTGGGTTGATGCGGACTACTTGTAGAAATATGATAGAGTCTGAGGGAGGCAGTTTTGTACGATAGACTTGAAAGAGCTAGTAATTGTACCATTCGGTGCCCAGGTGTGCTTCAACCCCGCGCCCTATGACATCGCGTGCTGCTGAGAGGACGACAATGTATGCCAAAGACACTCATGAGAGACATGCCTGGGTCGGCTTGTAGTCCGACAAGCCGTTGGAAGTCGTATAGTAGGTTGGGTGGTTGCGAATGAAGGTGGTTGGCAGGGTCGGAAAGCTCGATGGCCGGGAGTGGGGCATCACGTGACCATCAGCGTTGGCAGGCAGCATCTGGGCATCCACGTATCCATCTCCAACTAAGCGCAGGATAAATCACCGCAAACCGATCCCGAGCTCTTTGAGTTTCTACCCGCTGCAATATGTGGTATCGTGGTCCGTAGATATCTTCCCATGTCGATGCTGTCGTCGCTAATCCTTTGGCATACGTCATCTTCTTGATTGCGCAAAGCTCCACGGCACACGCAAACATCAGCAAAAAGTAGCGATGAGCACTGACATTCGGTGTCATCCTTTTCCGCAACTGTCATAGATGAATAAGAGTGGATTTGTACGGGAAGTAGATGCCGAACCCCCAGAGATAGGCCTTGCGGCTTGATGATGACGTTTTGGCAACATCACAGGCACGTCAAGGAGGGAGGGTGATAAACATGCGTAGACATATTCCTGTGAGCTTTTGCAAACAAAAACTTTGTACTTGTAAAATCCCGTAATAGACTCGAGATACACCAAAAACAAAATGGCATCAAGATTCCTCCAAAGCTTCTCGCGCTCAGCGCCCATCGCGAGCCGCTCACTCCAACAACGGAGCGAAGGTAACTACCCTCACCCCAAAACAAAAGAACAACCACTGACACACCTCCTCACAGTCCTCGCGCCAGTCATAACCCGCACATACGCCAGCAGCGCCGCACCCGGCCAATCATCCAACGTATCCAACCCGCAAGCAAGCAGCGCCGGGAGCCAGTCCATCAACAAGAGCGCCTCAGTCGGCCAGACGGACAAGAACGATGGCGACCACGCATCAATACAGAACCCAGTCAGCCATCCTGAGCAAGACCGCGCCGGCGCGACGGAGGAGACAACGGAGAGTCAGGACAACATGAAGCATGACCCGAAGGAGTCGGATGCGAAGAAGAGGGAGAAGACGCTCAATTATGGGCAGAATAAGCCGCTGGATGCGGCTGATAAGTAGAGACTTGTATAAGAAATAGAAGGTGATCTGGCGGCTCCATGTAGGGTTGGGAAGTGGAAGAACATTTTGAACGATGCTGATGCTACCATATGACCCTAAGACCCGTGTGGTGATAATGCCTCACATGTTGAAGAAAAGGCCTACAGACCGTGTTTGATTCATGAAGGGGCTATTGTTGTATGTAATCGTCTTCCGAGTAGTGGTGATCATTTGCATATACGATGCGGTCAATCATCTCTTTGACGTCTTCGTTGTTGCTCCCAACCTTTTCCGATAGCTGACTATCGGGATTTCTGTACAGCGTAGTGCTGTTCATCGAATGGGTATTTGACTGACGTATCAATGGTCGGCTTAGCTACATCAGCACATAGTTACAGAGCGCTCTCCATCAGTGAACAATGATTGCCATTCCGTCCCAATGTCGCGGTCGAATGGTGCCCGGAATTGCCCCAGTCTCTCGTATACTCTGTCTTCGTACATGTTTATCTCTCTCAGCAACAAGCCCACCACTATATTGTCTGCATGGACAAGTGCCGCAAGTAGAAACATGCTTCCGTTTTCGGGCTTCTCATTCGGCTCATCCATAGTGACATAGAGACGTTCAAAACCCTCCTCTTTCAAACTCTCTGTGTTTTCATAGCCGATCGGCCCACCCAGCGTCCATTTGATAGGTCTAGACCAGGCTCGAATGGTCAGCAGTATCATCTTCTCCATAAATGGTGTTCGCTCGTTTTGATCCAGTGGAGAAAGCCTGTACTCTTCTGCGATTGCTATAACCGTCGAAGACACTCCAACAAATGGTCGCGTTCTCAGTCGGCCATTCATCGATGCCCAGCTCCATGTTGGCGTGACCACCCAGCTGCCATCCAACATCTGGCTAGAGGACCTGGGCAGCCTTTGTGGTGGCCTTTCATCAGTACGGAATGAATGTCCAGGTGCACGATTTGCTCTCCAGTTCAGACTTTGTGGGAGCGTTTTCCAGAAATGGCCAGCAAGATACGTGTCGTTCAATGCGTAGTGCATGCAGCTTGCGATAGCCGAGATAGCAATCAACTTGTCCGCTTGGGGATATGTGAGCTGCCTCGCACTGTAATCCACAAGGATCTTAGACCAAGTATCCTCTAAAGTCCGGCTGTCTAAGGCCTGCGGAATGGAAGTTATCTGAAGACCCAGCGCTTCATTCAGAACTGCCCTCGTAGGGTCAGGACAAAGTTCGAAGCCGCCTGGAAGAGATTCGCTTGCGTTTGGGACCCGTGCACAGTCCCAGAAAAGTTCTCCATGGCCAATGCTCAAAACGCGAGTAGCCAACAGGCGTTCTTGTAGGACCCATGCGCGACTTCCGAGGGGCTGTTGATAAAGCGAATGTTGGAAGTACTGGCTTGGTATGATAGTGAAGGCAGGAGGTGTGCCGGTAAAGTCCCCACTCATTCCTCGCATAGCCATAGTTGTAGTGAAAGGCAGATTCGCTTTACGATTATAACCTCCCATACAGCTTTGGTCCGGGTGCGCAGCCTGTACCAAAGAAATGTTGATGATGCAATTCGAGTACACTTCTTGCATGCGACTGCACTCCAATTGCCAGTCTTCACTACTCCCCCTGCCAGACTGTATGATACAGAGAGCATCGATCCAGAGGTAGCGAACTCCGAGCCCTTCTACGAAGCAAATTGCCTCTTGAAAAGCAATGGGTAAATCTGAATGGGGTATTCCGAGCCGAAAATCTTGCATGTTATCGGCCGTTAGCCGGATGAAGCTAGGATTTGGGCCCCAGCAGTAGCTCAAAGCAGCATACGGGCCCGATAGTTCCTCTTCCTGTGGTAGTACTAGTCGCACTTTGTGGCTGCCAAGTTCGAGGAGCCGTGTCGGATATGTACGCGGTTGTTTGTGTTTCTGACACTGCTCATGGGTGTCTAGACAAGTTCTCATCCACTTTTGCGCAGCCTGTAAGGATTCTGCCATGGGTATTGTGGACCATCTGCCGTATGTACCGACATTTACTGGGACGTTCGCTGTAGGTACTGCGACAAATCTCCGCGGGTCGAGCTTTTTCGGAAAACCGTGGGCAACACTTTTCTTTCTTCCCCACGTGGATAAAGAGGAATAGCTAACCATATGTTCTTCTGGTAGAGTACGGGAAACTCGAGAATAAGTATCTGGAATCTGACCGATGATGAAGTGACTTTTCAGGTCGTCCCTCAAGTGACCAGTTTCTGGCCTTACAGATTCCCACAAGGGAGTACAGATGTAGCATCCGGCTGTTGCTGCTTTGGTGAGAGAGGCAAGGCTCGAATGATGCTTGCGGTCGCCGCGTGAGAATACACGTACGCATTCTTCGCAAAGCATCTCCGTCAATATTCAAACACAACAAGCTCCTCCTTCCGTTGGGCCAAGGCGCCGATACAGTGGTGGGAAAAGTGTGAGCGTGAGCTGGACACTAGAGGGACAAATCGTGGCGCTTCTCGTCGTGCATACTGTGGAACCACAACAAATTACCTATCAGGATGTGCGAGGTCGCTATGAGGGTTGCGCGATTGCGGATGACAGTAGAGGTGGTTGCGGTGGCAGGGCGTGAGATGTAGATGCGGAGTGAGTCGCAGCTTCGTTGATCTGAATCGAATTGTTTACGACGCCGCATGTTGGCTGTGCCACGCACGTGATGTCCACACAAAACTTTGGAAGCACAGCCTTCGAAGTTAGCTTGATGATAACAGGTCTGCTCAACACTTAGTACTGGAGTCCTCGGATGTCGTAAATACGCGCACGCATAACTGCAATCTTACTAGTCCGCCCTCTAGTTCTAATCGCAGTGGATCATGTTCTTCACGCCACATCGCAATGCCCCAGCGTATAGCGCCACAGAGCGCATCCGTATCCGAAAAGCCGATTACCGTTCGGAGGAAATGAAAAGCAAGGACAAAGGCAGTTTGTTTCGCAGTTTCGAAACTGTTAAACGCGGAATAGCGGACACTAGTGTTTTGGCACGAGCGATCCGCCAATGAGCAGCTCCGTAGCCGGCTTAGCGCCTCGGCAACGTCTCCTGTCGTTCATGCCGCGGTCCCTAACCTCCACAATAGTCCTAGGCCTAACGGCGAAGATGCCTCGCTTGGGCGAAAACACCAGGAGGTGTGAAACTTTGGTGGACGCCCCGAGGGAAGGATGCCCTGGGCTGTGGCATGGTGGGCACGAGGCGCGAGCCTCAGGCATAAGTACCACGAGCGCGCCACTGTTTACGGTTTCTTCATCGCGCTTCATTCTCTTACCAACTTTACTATCTTTCCAACTTCTTCTATCGTTTATTACATTCGTTACCAAGGCACAGGATGTCTCTTTACACTCTTTTTGCTGCGGGTCTGCTCGCCCAGTTCGCGAACGCGTACACTGTCATCCAGATCCCTCCCCCTTTCATGGAGAAGAACATCGATCCCATTGTCTACCCTGGAGAGTTCGACAAGTCGCATCTACACTCTTTCTACGGCTCCGACGCCGTTGTTGCCGGCACCAAGACCAGCGCCGAACTCCAGAAAGGCTGCACCACCGCCGAGAACCCCAACGACTTGTCGAGCTACTGGGTGCCCACTTTCCTATACACCAAAGATGGCAAGAACTATGAGCCCGTCCCCGTCTTCCGCTTCAGCGCATACTACAACCTCGGCGAGACCCCCGCTGAGGTCGCCATTCCACAAGACTTGCAGATGGTTGCCGGCAAAGCCGACGCCATGACCCCAGACGCCATGGACGTCAACGCAAAGGCCTCATGGGGCTGCGAGAGCGAAGACATTCCTCTCGACGCCAACGGCTTCCCCACCAAGACCTGCTCCACCCACATCCAGCAACTCCTCTTTTTCCCCCAGTGTGTCAACGAAGAGACCCTCGAGACCGGCTACAAGAGCCGCGACAACGGAACACCCAACTGGTGCCCCAAGGGCATGAAGTCTATGCCCCAGCTCCGCTTCTCCATCCGCTACGATATGCGCAAGGCCCTACCCAACGGCTGGTCTGGTACCACCGCGCCGTTCAAGCTGGCTTGCGGACCTGCGTGGTGCTCGCACGGCGACTTCATCAACGGTTGGGTTCCTGAGGCTGCGAAGAACATGGTTGGCACGACCAAAGAGAAGCAGCATTTTGCTGCCGTTGAGGGTCCCCTTGGTGGCCCTTCGGATGGCGCTTCTTGCAAGGCTAAGGATGCTGATCCCAGCCACGGCACGAACAACTATGCTAAGAGCGTTGCTGCTATGGCTAAGCGCAGTGTTGGCGCTTGGGGCTGGGAGACCAGGTCTAGGCTCGCTCGCTTGGTCAATGGCGCATAAGATGCGACGGACGATGGTATCGTTCCAGCCGGAAGTCGGAAAGACCTTCATGTATATATTTAAAAAGAGGATTCTGCGTGACGTCAAAGAAACGTACACTTTGTAGCAGCAGTAACCAGCAATTCATTCACATATTCACTTCAATATCCTTACTGGCTCATTCGTGACCTGATGCCTTACTTCCTACTTATTTGTCGACCGGATAACGAGAGAAAAGCCATAGTTGAGGTATCATTTCATTTAAATTCGTTAAGAGATCGTATGACCATCGTAACATGTATTCTAGTGCAAGAACTCGTTGAAGAAGTTCACAGCACTCCTCTTCGCCCTCTCCAGACCATCCTTCTGCTTCTGGTCGTTGGGGTTACCACGCGCAGCAAAGCCGTGGTTCAGACCAGGGAAGTAGATGTACTCCCACTGGACACCCGTCTTCGGTAGCGTCTCCAACGTAGCCTTCTTCAGCTCCTCAGTGTACATTTGGTCGTTCTCGGGGGAAAGGATCTGAACGGGGACCTTGACGTTCTCGATCTCCGACTTCTCGAGCATGGAGGGGTGGGCGGTCGAGATGGCGTCGACGAGCGAGGGGTCCGCGCCGAGCTTGAAGACGGCCCATCCGCCGTAGCAGAAGCCCATGGCGGCGACCTTCTTGTATTGCGACTTGAGGGTCTGGGCGTGCTGCTTGATCTCGGGGTAGCGGATGTCCTTGTTGTTGCGGCCGATGAAGGCCATGACGTCGAATTTTTTCGCCTTCTCCGGGTCGGACATCGCGTCGGGGTCTACGACTTCGCCGCCGAATCTGTGTGATGGCTGTTAGTCCCATGGTTGCATTGCGCTGAATGTATGCGTCGCGTCGCGTAGCTGCTTACACATCGGGAACGTAGACGGTCGCATTGGCTTCCTTTGCGTAGTGGTCTGCCAGAATGCGGATGTTGGGAAGAGTCCAGCCGAAGACATCGGTGATGATAAGGATAGCGGCATCCTTGTTGTCGCCGGTGACATAGCAGTCGATGTTGTCGAGCTTGGTTTCCTTGCCGACGGACTCGGCGCCCCACTTGAAGCCGGTTTTGCAGTTGTCGCAGGCCATATTGGAGGGTTGTAAGAGGAATTGATGGATGTAGAGGGAGTTTGGAGTGACGTTTGATGCCGGCTGCGAAATTTGGCGGGGTGGAAGGGCCTTAAGTCGTTCAAGCTTCAGGTGGGGTCGGCTCCATCATCTCAGCCGTTTCCGTGCATGAAGACAGAGAAGATAGCCCGGCATTCTAGCCGGTTCTGTCGAGAGAGCCAATCATGACGCCAGGGCGTTACACTGCATTGACTTGATTCCCGGTGTTGTCGTGGGAGGAGGACGATGACGACGATAGCCGGGGCCGGAATTTGCATTCGCGCATCGCTAAACCCGAGCTTCGTTCGCCGATGTCCGCCGCGACGCTGACGAAGACGGAACACTTTTCTACATAACGGCTCCTGTCAGGCTTTCTATCATCCGGTTGCCGACATTTCTTCAAGAAACCTATCAAGTCTATATGTTGTAGTAGGCACTAAGACACTTTCCTCAAAGCGGGTATAGAGGGTCTTTGCGGCATGACCTCCGCAAGGATCCTATAAGAAGAAGCCCTAGGGGAACTTCAGGCTTTCCATGGGCGATCACAAAGATGGCTGAACATATTCAGCTCAGACTCATGACTGGCTTCTGGGTGTCTCGCTGGAGCGCCTGATGAATCACCGCAGTTCCGCGCCAACAAATTGACAACAAGGTAATAACTATCCATATATATTGAGAACGCTACAGCTGCATTGCAACCTATCTTCACTTCCTATCCGCGCATGAGCCTATTTCTGGGCTAATTCGCGATGTTCCTCGAGAATTTTGGCGTCTACACGATTATTAGGGTAAAGAGGTCGATGAACCTGCACTCCGTACGGATTTCTCTCGTAGATGATCATGAAGGCTTGGCCGAGAGCAGGAGGTTCAAATCTGTTTGCTTGCACCCATCGCGCCTTAAGCGTTTCCCAGACATCTTGCTGGAACCAAGAGATTACCCAATGCATGGGAACGTTGTGAAAGGAGGCGATGAAGTATTGCGCGTCGCTGCTCAGTGTCCATTTCGCACCACGAAACTTTCCGCCGTTTAGAACAGGCCATTTGCGATGGTGTCCGGAAGCATCTCGTGTCGTGAATTCTGCACGTGAGTTGCCCTTGAGATAGCGGAGAACCTTAAGACGTTCATCATCGCTTGATGGAACTTCCAGCATGCGGATCGCGTGTAGTTCGTGGAATTGGCCGTCTAACCCACCCTTACCGGTAGGCATCGGTAAATGACCAACCACGTTCAGTTCCCACGAGAAGCCTAGTTCTGGAATCTTCTCATCTGCAGCCCACAGTGGCTCAGGACTGATATGATGGAACATGTGGTACCCATGCGCAACTTCATGGCACAGAACAGTGGCGAGCATGAAAAGGGTTCTGTATCGTTCGTTTTCACTTACACCAGTCGATTGAAGGGCGTTGACGAAGCCCCTTGTAAGGGCGATGCAAGGCTTTCGAATACCCTTCCTAGAGAGAGCAGGTGGAAAGTCAGCGGACTTGAACTCGTTAATGTAAGGCAACTGTTCTTTGTGACTGTATGTACAGCCGTAATAGTTGTTTCTCACACTGGGATGGTAGAACAAGAAAAAGTTCGTTTTTCCAAATTCGACTAGGTTCGCCTTGACAGTAGCAAGGGCTGCTGGGGTCTTATAATGAGGATTTCTCTCCAGGTACACTTGACCGGCCGGATTATGGCGACGATGTCCAAAGGTCAAGTGACTGAACCAAAGCAGGGGCATGTCTTCGGTGAGCCATAGTGACGCAAGTTGCAAGGCAGGTCGCATGCTGCGGTAGAGTCTTAGGGTGTCTTGCCCTGGACCAGTGGCCCAGCGATCCAAAGCAAACATTGGATGAATAGGATTCGTAAGAGATGGCGCACGATATGTCTCCAATCCTCTGTGTTGTCGCATATGCCAGTCAAACTCGCGTTTGATATAATGAAGAAAGTCGAAGGCATCCATCGTTGAGGTAGTTACGAATTCCTGTAAGACTGTTGGGTTTTTCGCTAAAGATCAAACTGTCTTTTGAGCGCTTTGGCAGTAGTACTAAGCAGAGGATGGAGTTGCCTTCGATTAAATAGACCGTGGGAAGACCACCCGCTGCGCCGTGGAAGGGCGGTTGATGTCCGCGTCGCGTGAATGCATGCCTGACCTTAGAACTGAATATGATCGGTGACCTGGCGCGCTGGAGTACTGGCGGCTACCTATAGTACAGAACCGACTAGTCACTTCGTAGGATGCCGTGTGTATGTCGTTGCAAGGCGAACCATGCCGCTAGACATGAAGGGATCGTTCCTGAGATAGACACCCCGATGTAATGACAGCAGCGAGCAATCTTAGACCACGGACGTGTGATACTGGAAAGCTTGCGGTGAATGCAGGAGACTGGCGACAAATATACGGTGTGCATGATGTGGCCATGTGACTATTCGCGCCATCACGCCGCCACCTTGCGACTTCTGACAAGCTCAGGACTTGTCCTTTGTCGCTTTGCGTGGCCCATTCGTGTGGCTACGGTGCTGTCTACAGCATGGAAGGAGAGGTGGAACAGAAGATGAAAACGGTGGTTGCGGAAAAGTCGAACGTTGGAAGGAACGACCTCGGGAGCCACCCGCCCGGGCGGCTGATCTCACATCACGTGCACGCTAGTGCCGCATACAGCTCCAACGCATCATCATCATCACATTCAACGCACTCGTCATAACAACCAAGCAATCGACACGATATATCGATTGAAGTGTCGCTGCGCTGGTGCGACGGAATTACTTTTCCACACAGGAAACCACAACGCGAATCCTTTGTGTGCGCGATCGCGACTGTGCGATGATCATTCAGCGCGATCGAAAACATCGGCGAAAAGAACTTGCAGCGCGATGGGTCCACGATCTCACAACTTCGCCAGGACCGTCTCTGAAGATCGCGCAATCCATCTTTGTACCTCGGGATGCTCACGGTAATCGGCAGGAAAGAAGCGCGGTCCAAGAATCTTTTTCTGCACCTTTCCCGTTATCGTCTTCGGAAGCTCGTTGTCCACGATCCTCAACAGCGTGGGTAGCTTGTACCCGGCCAACCTCTCGCGTAGATCTCGCCGCAAATCGTCAACGGTTAAGACGTTTCGGAAGGTATTCCTGGGTCTCAAGGACGCAGAAGGCAATACTTCCTGCTGCAGCGAGACCAGTGCAGCGACGCGTTGCCCGTACTCCTCATCTGGTACACCAACCACCATGGCTTCGGCTACATATGGCAGACTCAGCAGTTCGCGCTCGACGTCCAGAGCCGAGATCTTGTACCCGCCTGACTTGATGATATCTAGAGACGCCCGACCGATAATGAAGTAATATTTGCCCTCTCGTCGCGCGATGTCGCCGCTTCGGAAGTATCCATCTCGATCATGAGCTTTTGCAGTTCCTTCAGGATCACGCAGGTACTTTGAGAACATATGCTGAATTTGGTTAACACAACCTATCAACGCTACTCATATAAGACTTACTGGGCTTTTCACGAGCACCTCCCCCTCATCTCCTTCGGATAGCTTGACATCAACGCCGCTGGCGAGTTCACCAACTGAACCTTCTGGCACGCTCTCGTCGCCGAGGCGCATCTTGAAGATGGCCCCAAACTCGGTAGCTCCGTATCGTTGCAGGATCGGCTTTTGCATCAGATGCTTCCAAAAGTCATCGAGTGGCTGCGGCAGTGCTGATGTTCCGCATAAGCAGGCTCGAAACTGTCTTGCGCCCGCGACGTACTTCGCTATCTCATCTGCGGGTAGCTTGCTTATTCGTTGTTGATAGTACCGTCTCATCCGCATGTAGATAGTAGGTACACCAGAGAAGACCGTCAGTCGTTGTTTGGTGTCGGAAGCGCCCTGTTTCCATCGCTCCCACATTTGCTCTTCGTCAAAGCCTCCGCTGCGAAACTCGATACGACTACCAGCCACGAGAGAAGGAAAGAAGTTGATACCAACACCGGTTGCGTGATGCACAGGAAGAACATGAAGAGCGACATCATCTTCCGTCAGCTGGAAATGATCCGCTACTTCGAGTGCACAATCAAAGATGAAAGATCTCCGCATGACTGCACCCTTAGGTGGCCCAGTAGTTCCGCTGGTGAAGATGACCACAGCGGGCGCATTCTCATCCAAGGTACGGTCGGAAGAAATGATGATGTCTCCAGCGTGGAGGGTAGGACACGAAGTTGATGGCTGAATGTCTACAGCTTGAAAGCTCTTATTACTCATCGATGCAATCCGGGTTTCCAGGTCGCGACATTTCTTCATATTCAATGAACTTCCAAGAACCAGCACTGCTCTTGACTTCTCGATGAAGTAGACTGCCTCTTCTACGGGTAGGGCTGGAGTCAGTGGCACTACAGCAGCTCCAAGAGCAAGTATCGCCAACACCGCTACTGCGTATTCATAGCCTCCAGGTGCTATTACGGCGATGTATACATCTTCCCGTCTTTCTAGTGCCTCACGAGTCGCACTCGTCAACGTGCCGAGAAGCCTTTCCCTCAGGGCTAGCACATCCGAGAGTAACTCTAGATGGGTCTTCTGCATATTCAACCGAACATCGTCAATAGCTATACGCGCAGGTCTCCGGTTGGCAAATCGGAGAAGCCGACTGAAGAGAGGCTAGGATATGTTCAGCACAACGCCCTGAGCATATCTGCATATACGCTTACACTATTCGGCAGCACGTTACGCCCAGAGTGCTTCGGCACCATACAACATCGGTCTTCCATCATCGTATTGCTCGGTTCCTGCCCAAGCATCTGGGACTTGACCGCCAATGCTCCGTAACCACTCTTCGTACCTGGGTATTGAGGTGCTGTACTACATGATGAGCCGGCTACAAACACTCGGATATAACGACTCGCATGCGGGGTTTCATGAAGAGTATATTTCCTTAGCCGATCGTATCACAAGATTCGCGGGGAAGTATTCCGCGAAACCCCGCAACGCTTTCACTCCCGGCGCTAATGGCTGTGCAAGGCCCCGCCGCACGCTCGTAGCCGTAATGATGGCCCAAGGTCACCGGCAATCTCGATAAGAAGGCGATGCAGATTCGCATAACGTTGGCATCAATTAGTTGCATGCGGCACAGCTTCAACACACCGTTCGGCAATTCCGCCCGTGTTCGATGCATGAAAGGAGGACCGTCACGCGAGTCGTTGTGCCGATGGCCATTGCTCCTTCACCGTTCATGGACCCGCAGAGAGGTTTGCGACCGGTCGGCACGGCTTCTTGGACAGAACCACTCAACGTGCAATTCTCAAAATGCCATCACATCAGACCTCCGGGGTTTCCATTACGCGCCGGCCCTGAGCGTGTCACTACACGCGTATCACAATCTCATAACTTTGCACGAAGGATGCGATCAATTCCACAGGTCGCTTGGTTGACGCGGCTGCATGATATCAAGCTCAACTCGATCCACATTTCTAGTTTTTACTCTCTCAGGCGCCTATGCCCCCGTACGTTCAATCACAAATTTGTTGTTTTCTCCCGTCCAACGCTGTTCCGGGTCGTCTACCCGGTCTTGCATACCGCCGTTCGCTGTGCGACGGCCTACAAACCTTAATCCTACGGTGTCGCCTAGATAGTCCCTCAATGCAAGAGGCTACAAGGCGCATGGAAGCCTTCGATAGCTCTGCAAATATTTCCGCAATGCAGCTGCCTGGAACGAGCCCGATTGATCAGAAGAGCATGCTATTTCCTTTTCGAAAGGCGCTGCATGCATGGCGCTTGTCGCTTATTGGGCAGCGCCGTCGCACATAACGTGGGGCTTATTGCATCAGTCAGCCACAATGGCTGCAGCCGCATCGACATCTATCTTCGTCATCTTACTGCCGACAAGGGTTCTGTTTGATTGTTCCTTAGCGACGCTGATGGTATTTGCTGGCATTTCGCGCTGGTAACGACCCACTAACCGAAGGACCGCCGGCGACGTGTCTCCTCAAAGGCCTTACCGATCATATGACGCATCATTGTTTACACTCACAGCCTGCTCAGAGGCGCTGCATCACACCGCTATCTGTCAGATGCTATTTGGAGTGTCACCGTGGTAGCTAGCTTCGGTGAGCTCTCATTACTGCGGCGAGACTGGTTTGTCGAAGGCAGTCATGAAAAACGTGTTCACATTGACTGGGACGTTGAAAGCAACTATGTGCTAGCGCTGGCTCCTTGGTTTCGCGGATCCCTCCAGGCTGCCATGACACGCTCAGCGCTGCTAAACGCGGATGCATTTCTGTCGCAAAAGTGGTTCGGGCACACAAGCATCCAAGCGCCTGGTCATAGGGCTGCAATTTGACCTTGCTTGAGGCGCACACCGACTAAAGAAAGGCAGCACTTCCGGTGTATTGATTTGCCTGCAGTTAGTTTGGTATCGATGATCAAACAATGCCTCGTGGCATCCTGGTCACATGGGCCATTCAGGTTGGAGAGCAGCCAAACCCGCAATTTCAGATACGATCGGAATGTCACGCTGTGCCGCGACAAGTCCCGCAGCGACAGCACGATCGAAGGACGTGGATGACAGCCTGATTTTGACAGTCGACAAACAAGGACAACTCCTATGCGCCCCACCCTTGTCGCCAGGGGCATAGACGTCACAGAATAGCAAATTGATGTTTTTCGAGCTGCATATTGTCGCTAACCTCAGCCTCGAAAGGCGAGGATTGGCGAGATGGAAAAGCAACGCATACGAACGGTCCTAGTCGTGCCCATCTCGTTTGTCGGCGGGAACCCTCTCTGAACGTTGCCGCATCGGCTGCACCTCATCCGTTACGCGAGGTTTGGTAACTCAGGCACGGTCGAGCAAAGCGGACGGGGAAGACGGCACGAGACACGTTTGGCGCACGTCAAGGGTTGAGTGTGAATCACGAATAAGCAGACAGGCGGGGAAGGCGGGAATGAGCGTGGCTTACGCGCACAGATGTTTCCGCATGCGGTCATAGTCCTTCTCGGCCCGTAGTGGGCCAATGCCTCCCGTCACACCAGGCGCAGCTCAATGGGGCCTTTTGCGGTGAAGGGGGTAAAATCATCTCGTGCTTCACATGCCTGGGTGTTTGCTCACCCAATTCGTCGTATGTGTGACTCTTCATCGCTCCGGTATATATACTGACTACGCAAAAGCCACGACCATGTCCCTTGAATTACCCCTAGTATCGCGCAACGGCCGGCTTTTTGATCCCATCACTAGCACTATTCCCCGCTTCCTCGAGATGCTGGCCAAACCACACGTTCCGCCCATACCGATGAAGTCGTTTCATCTCTCATGTCTAGACCAAAATGTAGTGCGCGTTTACATACAGACTCTGTGCATCTTTCCTGTATGTTCTCCCGAATCGTTCGTCGTATTGACACAAATTGACGTTATCCGCAGTTTCCCGATCAAAATCTCGCCGAGGATGCCATACAGTCTCTGAGTGCTGGGCTTCGCCTCACACTCAACAAATTTCCCTTTCTCGCTGGCACTCTCACTCTTGCGGACCGAGAAGCGGGTAAGCTTGCTCTCCACTACCCAGCGGAGATCACAAGCAAGCACCTGAGTCGTGTCTTTCGATCGAAGCAGATCCCGTACCATGAAAAGAACTTTCCACACACCTACGAGCAACTCAAAAGAGATGGCATGCCACCTAGTGCTTTCGAGTCGTCGATGTTTGTGCCGGAAGATCTCGCAGAGTATCCTGGTATTCCAAGAGACGGCGAGGGCAAGGTAGACTTCAACAAGAGCGATGCACCAGCAATGAGAACCCAGGCTTTCTTCATACCTGGCGGTCTTGTGCTGTCGATGTATATGCACCACAGTGTCTTCGACTTCTCCGGTGTTACTCTTTTCTGGCAAACGTTCGCCGAGAACGTCTCCAGCCTTTCGAAGCAGCAACTCTTCGAAGAACACAAAATCATGCGTAAGACTCCTCACTGCATTCTCAAGCTATGACTGACCAATACAGACATGGAAAGCGTCGCCGACAAGCAGTCTCAGATGCGGAGAGCCGTTGACGAACAAATCAAGCCACCACAAGGCAGCGCCAGCGCAGACTGCTACTGTGATGGCCCACCCCGGTATCTTCAAACCTTACCTAAAGAGACGAAATGTACCCAGAGGCTCTTCGTCATTTCAGCATCACGAGTACGCGAGTACAGGGAAACCTTACGCACCCAGTTTCCCGAGAACACCCCTCCGACAATGTGCAACGTCCTTGCAGCCCTGGTCTGGACGCATGTTACCCGCGCTAGAGCAAGTCGCTTGACCAAGTGCGGGTTGACAGAGACTAGCATCGGGATCGCGACGGACCTGCGAAGACGGCAACGACCTCCGGTATCCACAGACTACACAGGAAACATGGCGCTGTTCTCGCGAGGCACAATGAACGTCTCAGACCTCACAAAAGAGGACCGGTGAGTCTAGCCCCTACTACCGTATGATCGCATGTCACACTGTGTGGCGCCCTGAACCTTGCACTCCCAAATCTTGAGCAACGCGATTAAGTTTGAGAACCCCAGCTGACAAATAACGGCAGTGTAACCAAGTCGACAATCATCAACGTCATAAACACCATCAAGAGCACGATCCTCGACGTCGACGACGAATGGGTGAACCGCCACCTAACCTTCTTCAAGTCAATCGAGCAGATTACCGACACCGAGGTCGCACTGGCCTTGAAGTTCGGCTCAGACATATACATCTCGTCGTGGCTCAACTTCGGCGCTGATATCAGCTGGGGCATACCTGGTACGGATCTAGGCAAGGACTCCCTGGCTGGTCGACCCGAGTTCATCAGACGATCTTACGGTCCGGGTGATGGCGGCATGATCTTCCTTCCCCGACGGAGACAAACTGCGAACCAAGAGGAGGCGCCGTTTGAGATCCTCGTGCGACTTGCCGAAGAGGACATGACGCGCGTGCTGGAAGAGGAGGGCGGATTGAGCTCTTGGGCCGACGCGGTGATTGAATGAACGGTGCACTCCATCGTTTGTTCATTGTTATGTTGTGGTTGCCTTCTTCTGGGCAATGCGAGTTTGGTGCACCGGTACACCAATCTGTTGATGACGCTTACGGTCTTTCGTTTCGAAACGATGGTTTAGGGTATGATTATCTGGTGTTGTATTTCGGTTAACGACTTGGGTCGGGCATTTGATATCCTGTACAATTAGCTTGCATTGGGCGGTATCTCAAAATCGGGGGGCGTTTTTCTTTAGTTGGGATGGATTTCGTTAATGGTTGCTCTTTTCGTGTTTGGGTTTGGGTTTGATGGCGTATGGTAGCATGAAAACGCTGGCCATTATCATGGAATACTATAATGCTTTCCGATCTGCATCGTAGTGTTAAAGAGCGGCCTTGACCTACACTTGGTGATGTTCGTTCGTTAGTCAGATGTCTCTAGTCGATAGCAATGCTGCCATTCCACGGCCACCGAGCCCTGCGACCCCGCATTCCGACGCCCCGCAGCTTTGCGCCATCAACCTTCTCCGCGCGACATCCACGGCTTCTGCCCACCACACATGATCCGCGCATACCGAGGCAGTGATGCAGCTTACATCTCCGCGTTATTGCCGGCGCGTCGAGATTCACGATGCGAGCTTGTCTCCAATGCCCGGCGGCATGCTCAGTCGGCCTCAACAGCACCCGCCCACCTCGCTTCGAAACGCCTGCAACTGACTCTGTTGGTCGAGCAAACAATTGACGAGTAGCCAATCGCATCATGGCAGACTTCACCGATCATCTCAAGCCCGCACACGATGGCACAGCAACCCTCCAAGCCGAACGCGACGGCTCGGGCATTGACGTCCACCAACTCGCACAGCACCTTCTAGGCCGTGATGACTTCCTGAAGCGGCAAGAAAAGGTCCTCCGCGTGTTGAGCAAGGAGAAGCTTTTCAGTAAAGATCAGCAGCTCAATCTGTCGCGACCAGAGCGGTACCATCTAGGCCTAGCAAGAGCGAAAGCCATTCAGCGATTGATGAGACGAGAAGGCTGGGACCATGAAGACTACCAGATGGCGGAATACCTGACTGACGAAATGAGCCCATACTTCTTGCATATGAGCATGTTCGGTGAGTCAACGGAAGGTTGCAGCTGAGAAAGATGTCGTGCATAATCGTACCACCGGGGGGCTGGGAGCTGACATGCACCGCATCGCACAGTCACAACGGTACGCGAGCAAGCCTCCGAAGAACAGCAAATGTATTGGATGCCCAAGATCCTCAACTACGACATAATCGGCTGCTATGCGCAAACCGAACTAGGCCATGGTAGTAACGTACGCGGCCTGGAAACCGTCGCAAAGTGGGACCCGATGAAGAAAGAGTTCGAGATCCACAGCCCAACTCTCACGGCGAGCAAATGGTGGAATGGGTCGATGGGGAGGACCGCCACGCATGCAGTACGTATTCAGCCCCTTCTTGTGCGACTGTTCCAGAACTTTATCTCTGCCTTGGGCGTTCGCTAACGTAGCCGCGTATAGATTGTGGTCGCACAATTGCTCTTGCCGAAAACGTCCTCCACAGCCGAAGGACCAGGAAAGGCCGACCGAAAAGACCAGAAGATCGAGTATGCCTCTCACGGGCCGCAAACCTTCATCCTGCAGATTCGGGATGCGAAGACTCATCAACCTTTGCCAGGGATTGCGGTAGGCGATATCGGTCCGAAATACGGGTATGCAAGTATGGATAATGGATATATGCTCTTCGACCACTTCCGCGTACCCAAGTCGGCTATGCTGAGCCGGTATGCGGAGGTTTCGGACGAGACAGGCGCATTCATTCGGACTGGTCATCCGGCTGTCGTATATGGAAGTCTGACGTTCGTACGCGGACAGATCATAATGCATGCGCGGCTGGTGCTTGCGCGGGCTGTTACTGTCGCTGTGCGATACTGCGCTATCCGGCGACAATTCAAAGACCGCGATTCTGCCAACCCCTCAGACGGCGAGATGAAGGTCCTGGACTATCCTACCGTACAGATCCGAATCTTGCCGTTGCTTGCGACTACTTTTGCGTTGCATTATACTGGCGAGTACATGTACAAGCTATACCACAAGTCAAGAGAGAATATTGAGAAAGGCGATTTTGGTCCCTTGGCGGAGTTGCACAGCGCAAGCTCAGGACTGAAGAGCCTGTGTACGACGCTTGCTGCAGATGGCATCGAGACTTGTCGACGCGCAATGGGCGGTCATGGCTTCGGTGGTGGGAGTGGGCTGGTAGGGCTAAACGGTGACTACCTCTCTAAGCCAACTGTGGAGGGCGACAATTGGATGATTACCCAGCAGGTTGCTGCGTACCTCATCAAGAAGATGTCGAATGCGGTCAATGACCCAGATTCACCGGCCAAGGATCCAACGGACGAGCTCTTCCAATTTTATCTTCGCAACAAAGACCATCGCTTACCTCAGAACGTCTTGAAAGACGGAGTTGTAGACGACCAAGGTATAGTCGACGTGTTCCAGTGGCGCGCGGCTGATCTCTCCTACCGCGCTTATCAAGCACGTGTTGTTGAGAAGAAGCCGTGGACACGTCTGATGATTCAACTTCATAACCTCAGCCGCGCATACTCAGAGCAAATTCTTGTCACGAACTTCTACAACAGCCTCACCTCGATAGCCCCGCCTGCATCGCCCGCCCTGCGCACATGCTCCCAGCTGTACGCGCTTTACACCCTCGACCAATTCGCCTCCTCATTTACAATGACGGCCGCCGTGCCGCCCGAGTCGGTCTTTGCCTTGCAGGATGGGATCATCGACCTTATGGCCGAATTGAGACCACATGCGGTGAAGCTGGTGGACGCCTGGTCGATACCAGATTGGCTGTTGAACAGTGCGTTGGGCAGAAATGATGGTAGGGTATATGAGGAACTTTTCGACATGGCGCATCGCAGAAATCCGCTCAACAAGGTAACGTTCAATCCGGACTGGCGCAGCGAGGAGATTGTGTTGGGAAGTGAGGATGGTGGTCGGCACCTGTTGGCGAAGCTATAGCATGAGCGCATCTCGTCGTTGAAAATTACTGTCTGTGCATGCGCGTCGTGTTGGCTTCGCAACTCCTGTGGTTTGGTGCGGACACCTGTCAGATGTTAATGTGGACGAAATTGAAACTCGGGGTAGCGTGAAACAAAGTCTTCCAATGTATGCGGTTACCCCTTTATGCTTCCGGCACCGGTGAGAAAACTTCGCAATGTTCAAGACACAAGCGCATTGGCGCGTCATAGTAGAGGCGAGCTTTCGAGAGACTTGGGTGAATACTCCGCAATTCATAGTGGTTTCCAAACCTTAAATTCGCGGAGCGGTCCAGTCAATCTTACTAGTCGCCCGTTGGAAGAGGCCCGATTACTGATTGCTGCCAACGCCCAATGATAAGTTGATGTCATGGTTTTAGGCCTCCGAACGCTGGAGCCGTTGAAAATGACATGCCATCTTTCCCTGCTAGACGACCGTTGAAACATTGGCATCGCGTGTTCGCGATGATCGGGTGCGTATCGGGAGTTGTTGGTCGGCGTATTTGAGGCGCTCCGAAAGTAGGCGGCCTGCATCGACCTTGCGAACTAATACTGGAGTCCAGGATAGATGAGAGGATAGGTACACCAGAAAGAGTAAAAACTTCGACACTAAGAAGTCTGAATCTTATCTGGCTGTGCCGCGAAACATGCATGGAGTTGAACGCCTCGTCTGGTGTTGCAGCATCGTCGCAGTCGGCAAGCGGGAGGCCGCTGAGCGCCAAGACACCACTAAGTCCTGAGTCAGCAACGAGAGATGCCTGTCGCTTGTGACGCAGTTATGCAGTCTACGGCACATCAACCCACTATGCAGCACCGTTTTCCCGAGCACCGGGCCTGACCCCATGCCCTTCGATCTCTGCCATTCAACCCTTATGGTCCATCTTCCGCCAGTCATCGGGCGCTCCATTCCAAGCTCGTAAAAGCGTGGCCTGGGTTTCAGCCTGATCGCCGCTACGCCTTTTCTGGCTCAGGACCCTTCGGATGACCACGCAGCACATTCGCGGACCAGAGAGGAGACATAGTTATTAGACTTGACGTTCTTTGTTCTGTGCAATCGGATGCCCGCGCTAGTGTTTGCTTCGTAGGAACCTTACCTGAGCCTGAACAGCAGCGACTACGGAGCTTGCCGCCCTTTCGTCTTACCGCCTCATCGCCTCCAGAGCATAAGCATGTCCTATCGTGGCCGACCCAGTAAGGGATGCGAGGCTTGCAGAGCCCGTAAAGTCAAGGTACGCATCTCTTTCTGTCCACTTCTGCGAGTTGCCCGCTCCTGGGGCTGCACCACGCGCAGGGCAACGACGGTCATGCGGACAAGGCTGATGCCAGAGTAGTGCGATGAGGGGAGACCAGCTTGCAGTCGATGTAGCAAGGCAGGCCATGAATGCAAATATCGAGACCAAGCCGACATCCTCTTTCGGAACCAAACGGCATCGGCTGCGCAAAGAGCTGAAGAGTCGTGGCGGAAGCGATCAAAGTCAAACCAACGTGCTACCGTTGCCGAAAGTAGCAACGCCTACAGCAACACCTATAATAACACCTATATCAAAACGCCACCAAGCGACGAGTCAACACCACCCCATCTGGACGACACGCGCTCGTCCAGCGGTAGTGTGCATTCGCCCGGTGGCTCTGTGGATGACCCAGGTCAAGAATCATCAAGCGTTGCATCCGCAACCATCGATCTAAGTCGGCTGACTATTACTCCGTCGCTCAATCCGGACTTCCGTAGAAGAGCTTTTGAGCGCTTTGTGTACGACTTTGTGCTGCCCGACTCGCCGAACCGACCAGCCGACCAGCCAGATGAAGCCCTGTGGACATTTATCCCGCTCTTGTATCAAGACGCCCTGGAGAACTCATTGATCGCGACAGCGGTTGACGCAGTATCTTACGTCAACTTCGCTAATAGATACAATGATTCTCATGCGCAAGCACTAGGTGAGGAATGCGTAGGAAGGGCCCTTCCGATGTTGACAAAGGCAATCGCGGACAAGAAGCAGGCAGCCACGAATGTTGCGCTTTGCTCAGTACATCTGATGGGCATCTACGAGGTACGTTCGTTTGTTACAGCTTGCTGGTATGCACAAAATCTAACGTGATGAACAGAATCTTACCAGCGTACAGCGGAAAGGCACCTTTCTGGCTCACAACCAAGGCGCAAATGCTATGCTTCAATTGCGGACGGTTGAGGAGTTCTACAGCGACATCATATCAGCCAGACTTTACGAAGTCATCTATGCACATCTGGTAATCGCCGTCACAGATGACTACCTTTTTTCCGCTGATGGCTAACCTTGCGACAGCTATTAGGCAACTTACAGGCAGCAAGACGCCCGCAAATACCTACTAGAGATGTGGTCAAAGTAGACGAATTACTCCCAAGCCTATACAAGAACTCCAACGCCTTTGTCATTCGTCTGATATGGCGAGCGGCAATGCTACATGCCAGATGGCACGAAATCAAGCAAAGTCCAAACCCACCAACAAACCGCATGGCCTTGCAAGAACTTCTACAGAGCGCTCTCGAACTAGAAAGCGACTACGAAGCTTGGGAGGCAAACGTCACACCGGCATGGAACTATCACATGACACCCAACACACCGGAGGCTCGGTCGACCTACGACGCCAAGTTGCAAAAGCTTTTCTTGGGTTGCCCAGGCGCACCGGAAGAGATTCACATATACCCGAGCTTGAAGCGTGTCTGGATCTGGGGCTTCTACCGTACAAGCCGCATACTTGTTCTACGTGATCTGCTCGAGATGTTGAATTGGATGTTGAGATTCCGGGACCCTTGCCTATCTTTCCGTCCTCAAGAAGCCCCGGGGCAGTCCATGCCTACTGCTCTAAGTAATGCAAATCTCCGCACGCATCACTCGGTCGCTACCGCCCGCCTAGTCGAGGTCATCGAGAAGAACTGTTCTTCCATACTTGGCAGCTTTACTGTACCGATAGATACGAAATCTGCCACCGACATATGTGGTATGCGGGGCTATATCTGCATATGGCCCCTGGGTACGATGGATTCAGTACTCAGCTCAGGTCTTGTGCCGGATAGCAATGCAGGCAAGCAACCGCACAGCGCTACTCACCTGCCAACACCACCGCCAGTTCACTCGCAACCACACCTGGCTACATCCACATCCAACGCGTCTTCCTCAAGCGAGCCGTCGACGGCCCTGGAATCCTACGAGGCAGCACCGGCATTTTCCGAACTCCGCAACATCCGGACCAAGTCGCAAAGCGGCCAATCTCCTGGCGCGAGTCCGCCATCGAACACCCCGCTCTTGGACCAAAATGCAAAGAAGAATCACATCTTTGACCCCAACCCTGCGCACCCGTACGATCACCCGCTAGACCTACCTCCACTGGACCATGGGGTTGAGCCCAGGAGGATAGACATTGCAGCGAGGCGAGAATGGATAAATCGGCTGATGTACTACATGGCCACAGAACTGGGACTGAAGAAGGCGCTCTGGTGCCCAGTCATGCAAGGCTACATGCCCACCGTGAAACCCATGGTTGACGAGATTCTCAGCCAAGAAAGAGGTTTCTAAAAACTCGAATCACGCATTTGGCAACGGAGTATAAGCAACAAGGGCATCTCGTTGGCGTTTTTGAGATTATGTCTTTTGCATTTACGAAGGGAAATATGGGGTTGGATGCACGATTTGGTAACATATTTGTTCACGTACATATTATTTCGGTTCGAAGCTATTTGGATATACACGAAAGTTATGGCTTGTATTTTGAAATATGAGGGTATTGTTGAGTGATTGAGAGTAATATGGTGAGCTGACTCGGTTAGGACAAGCGTTCACTACAGCCTTAGTTGTGAGCGGGTAGGCAACAGCTCGCTGGAGTCCTGACATTCACAGTTCGAACTATATACCCATCGCCCATTAGTTCCAGCTGCCGTTGCGATTCAGTGCGACCAACCGCCATCAACCGATTTCCACCAGAGAAATCCCCAAACTCAAATGGGCGGGCACAGGATGAATTACGTCGCAACCCTGCCTTCCATCCCCGAGGAGGCCGTCGACACGCACGACCTTATGTAAGTTCTGTCTCTGGAACTGTCGCTGCAAATGTTGGCTCGACCCGCTGACATGCACAGCACAGAAGCCAATGCCAAGAACTCACCATTGCTGCGCCTTCCCGGCGAGTTGCGCAACAAAATCTACGGCTACGCTCTCGCCGACTCCTCCATCGAACCACTGCTGCGCCCGCGGACTGCCTCAACACACGCTCGATTAAGCTCGGGCCGACCCATGTCCCCCACCGTCTCACTCATTCGAACATGTCGTCAGACCCGGTCTGAGGCCGAGTCTCTCTTCTTTTCCCACACCACTTTCGGCTTCAATTATGCGCGATATGACTTTCATCGTTTCCTGGGACACATTGGGCGTGAAAAGAGAAAACTCATCACGTCGATTGCCATGCTATTCTCTACGCTTGAATTGCTTGAGCAATACGAGGGGCGGTATAAGCTTCCACGGCTGGAGTACGTTTACGTGAGGGTGTCTGCTGAATATCATGAATATTATCACAAGGGAAACACGCAAACACTACAGAGGCTTGCTGGGATAATGGGAGGGAAATTGGGATGTGAGAAGGCTACGTTTGTTCCGAAAGTATATGTTTGTCCGTGTGATCGATGTCAAGTAGGTAGTAGTGGTGGTAGATTCGGTATGAGACAAGAAGATCGCTCGTGTCTTCAGGCAGTCTCGGATCGCGAGGACAGAACCTCGTCCTCTGGCTGCAGCCTCATGTAATTAGCGCCAAATCGCAGTCACCATCACCGTTTGTCCTCATGCAGACCCTGTACTAGTGTCGCGGCCAGCATTGACTGACAGCTCCCCTACCGACTACCGATCGTCTCTCCCATCACCAACCTTGAAGCATAAAACCGACGTCGCGTTGCCCACGCCTTGACGATGCTTCGCCTCACCGACTTAGGTTCCATGAAACCTCGCGTCTTACCTCCGGGACAAAAGGACGACCGCGACGAAGACCTCCGCGGCGTCGACGATGTCTTCAACAACGACTACGACGCACAAAGCAACACCAACACCATCTCCCCACAGAAGCACAATAGAGACAAAACGTACACCCACCCCTCCCTACCTACACCCTCGCTCCTAACACCCGCCAGCACGCACACCAACCAACCCCCCTCACATCTCCTCCTCCTCCCCGCCGAACTCCGCAACAAGATCTACAACTTCGTCTTCCTAAACACCACCATCAACATCAACAAGCTCCTCGTCAAAAAAGACGTGCTCGGCCGCTACCCCAGCGTCCGCGCCATACTTTACACCTGCCGCCAGATCTACGTCGAAGCCAGCGCTTTGTCCTTCACTCTGTGTACCTTTGTCCCTAGCTACTTCGCGCTAAGGTTCTTTGCGTCGTCTAATCTGCCTGCAAGTGGGTTTGGGAGGGTTGAGAGGCTGTGGTTGACGGAGGGGAATGGGCGGGCTATCATCGAAGGACAGGATGAAATGAAGGGTGCCTATCTCAAAGAATGGTTTGCTTCATTAAAGCTCTTGGAGATAGAAGTATGGCGTCTGAAAGTTAACCTGACGGACGCTCAGGCAAAAGAGAAGGTGAGGGATGCGTTTGGGCTGCCGGATCTGCATGTTGTGGGGAGGCGCATAGGTGAGGATGGGGTGGTTTCTGGTTGATATTTTGGATGGGATGGGGTTCTAGGGTACGACGGATGATCGGAATTGAGCTTGAGGCTTAAGGGCTGAGTCTGTCATGTTGCGAATTGAGGGTCTTGGGCTTCCTGAGGAATGAGGAATGTCGCGTCGGCGTTTAACCCCGCGCTAACTTCTAAACCCCGACCTGACCCCACAAGTCCTGCTTACATAACGCACTCGCCCCATCGCCCTCTCACCAAAGCACCTTCCAAAGTGCTTGGAACCCATCGCTCATCCCCCCATCCGCATTCGCATTAGCGCTGCAACTCACAGGTACACCCGTGCCATTCTAATCAATTCGATATACACCTCACATCCCAAATCACACCCGGGTGTTGTAAAGAAAGAGCTAGGAAAACACCACACACATACACGACGCTACCGCTAAAATGGATATCCGCGTCCTACGCCCATCGGACATTCCGCATGTCCAGCTTGCGAATATTACGAATTTGCCCGAGAACTACTTTTGCAAGTACTATCTGTATCATGCGATGAGTTGGCCGCAGTTGAGCTATGTGGCTGTTGATGTAAGTTTTTTGTGTTTATATTTGGGGAAGAGCTGGGAACAGGTGTGAAGAGGAATGATTAAAGGACGAGAGTTGCAGTTATTCGCGAGTGCTGCGCTTGGCTCGTTCATGAAATAATGGTTGAGCAACGGGGAGTCCCGTCGTTACGTGGAACACGTGACGATCTGCTGTTACTTGTCCTTTCGATATTGGTGACACGTTGATACGTTTTGCACGTTACTAACACCACTCAGGTATCCCGCCCCCCCAAAACCCCCTACGACCCCCCCAAAATCGTCGGCTACGTCCTCGCCAAGATGGAAGAGGAACCCACCGACGGCGTCCAACACGGCCACATCACTTCGTTATCCGTAATGCGCACCCACCGCCGCCTGGGCCTCGCCGAGAAACTAATGAGACAATCCCGTAAGTCAACTCTTCTCACCAGCACCACCCATCTTTTCCATCCATCCCAACACCCCAACATTCCAACATCCCGACAACCAGCATCAACCCCCAACCCCACATCCCACCCCATCTAACTCACCTAACCCCCCCTAGAGCGCGCCATGGCAGAAACCTTCAACGCGCACTACGTCTCCCTACACGTCCGCGTCTCCAACAACGCGGCCCTGCATCTCTACCGCGAAACCCTCGGTTTCACCGTCGACAAGATCGAAGCGAAATACTATGCTGATGGTGAGGATGCGTATAGTATGAGGATCGAATTGGCGGAGTTGAAGGAGCAGCTGCGTGACGAAGAAGAAGAAATATTTGGTAGCGAGGGGCTTGATGAGGGGGATGCCGTGGGGAGTGAGGGGCAGAAAGAGAAGAAGCCCGCGAAGAAGACAAAGGTCAAGGTGGGAAGGGGGAAGGGTGTTGTGGATCTTGTGGAGAAGAACGAAGCGGCTGCTGCTTAGGAGACAGGGGTTGCCATTGCTCAAATCTTTCAGAGGATACGGTTTGGGATGGGGAGGTGACTCCCGAGGTCCTCCCTCACAACCTCTTCTGAGCATAGGGTTATTATTGCTTGAGAATGGATATTGGTGGTGTGTTGGTATTATTGTAGTTGGAGGCACATTCGTTGTGCTATAGAAGCCCTAGAGGAATTACGCTATCCAGCGTATATCCCTATCTGACCTTCTCATGCTATGCTATACCACGCCATATGCTACCGTATATTCTAAAATTCTCAACTCCATCTCCATGCAAGAAGGAAGTAGCCAACCAAAAGAACAAGAAGAAGAAAGGAAGAAAAGAAAACGCCCATCCGTGTACCTTGTTGGATATCATAAAGTGCCCAGATCATAATAGCCCGCCACATAAATCATCATCTTCCCCATCTCCCTACATCAACCCCCCAAGCACAACCTTACCCACACCACCAACCTCACTCTTAAGCCCCGCCCGACAACTATCCTCAAACTCGCGCACAACCCCCGCAAGAATAATCTTCCTCACCCGCGCATCCGCCTTGTTGAACAGATCCCCCACCAAACTAGGCACCCCACCACCCGCGCTCGCCACACTCTCAGGCGTACTAAGCATACTCAGTATCTTCGTATAACAATCAATCAAGACATCGCACAGCGTAGCAAACGTGCTGAAGAAATCGGGGTCGAACGGTAAACTCGGGGTCTGGAGATGCGTGTAGCTTTCGTTGGGGAGCAAGGAATCGTCTGTTGTAGGCGGGGAGTCAAACCCGCCGCCCATACCTCCACTTGTTTCCGACCCGGTGAAACTATTGCTTGGAGTGAGGAGCGGGAAATCGCCGTTCGCGCTGCTGGACCGCCGGCCTTTACTCCCCATTGACATGCCCATGCCCATTCCCATGCCCATGTTTGCGCGCTTGAACATCTGGGGGAGGCGGGCGCGGGAGAGGGACGAGGGGGTGGAGCCGTCGGCCGGGTGGATGGATTGGTATTGTTCGAATTCTAGCAAGAGGGCGTTGAGGGCTTTGAGGTAGTCGGACGGGGAGTTTGCGTTTAGATCGAGGATGGTGGGGAGCGAGAAGCCGAGGAGCAGGTAGTGGGTTGCGCGCCGGGCTTGGTTGCGCGTTGTGAAGGAGGGGAGGCGCGTGAGGTCTGTTTTGGAGAAGAGGAGCGTGTTGAACCAGTAGATGCGGCCTTCGTGGCTGGGGGGTATTAGTGAGAGTTGATATAGAAGAGGGAAAATGGAAGGACTCACGCTTTCCGCAGATAGTCGAGGGTGGATATGCGCTTTGAGGCGAGCTCGTGGATGTGCTGGAAGACGAGGTTGGGGTTGGAGCCGTTGGGGACGGGGATGGGCGCGGCAGGTGCTAAGGTGCGGTTGGACTGCTGGTTTGCCTGGAGGATCTCCTTCTGGGAGGGGGGATGGCGCAGCGGGATGGGGACAGCCATGTTGCCGAAGGGAGTCTTGGGCTTGTCGACGGCGCTGAGGGGGCTCTTCTCGTAGACCTGGGCCTGGGGCTGTTGGACGCTGCCACCCTCGGTCTTGACGTTCTCGCTGCTTTTTTGCTTGCTGCGCGAAAAGGTGGATATGGAGAGGGCGGGCCGCGAGGCATTCGTCACGCTGGCGGGCACGGGGGCCTTCTCGGGGGAGTAGGTGAGGGCCAGGGTGGCCGAGGGGGTCCTCTTATGCGAGGACGAGGCCGACGCGTTGGTGCGAAGCGAGGCGGACCGTGACCTCCGCAGCGTGGACCCGAGATCGGTGACGGACGAGGCGATGCTGTGCCTGCTGCTGGCGTGCCTGCGTCGTGGTGGCGTCGCTGCGAGGCGGGCGGGAAACTCGTATTGGTCGAGCTCGAGAGGGGGTGTCTTTAGCCCGGGGTTGGCCGCCGGGGTGATGTTGAGTTGGGGCGGCGCGAGGGTCGAGTTTGTTTGCTTGTGTCCTTGTCCCTTGGTCTTGCCGCCGAAAAACGAGGGGCGGCGGGAGAAGAGGCCCTGGCTGGAGTTGTCGGCCATGCTGGTAGCCCATGTGCTTTCCCAGACGTGTGGGGCTACCGAGCGATCAGGGGCTGTTTCACCACGGACCCTGATAACATTGCCGCATTGCTATATCTACTTGTAAATATACTATGGTCTCTTCGTTAGAATGTAGGTGAGGAGACACGCAGACGGGACTGCACGCTATAAGGTAGATACTGGCGCGCAAAACGAAAACGTGTTTCGATTCGCGGCTACAGCTGATACCGTGAGAACCTATCCCGACGCAGGAACAAGCCGCCCGAGGCCCATCCCTGCCCACCGCCTCTGCCCCTGTCGCCTACTTTGCCATAGCTTCACTGACTATGCCATTTGCCCACGTGCGGCTATCAGCACGTTAGGCTGAATCCAGAGTGGCAGGTGCTGTTTCCAAGCTCCAAGCTTCCAAGCTTTCCAGTCCCGCGGTTCAGACTCGACACCGTCCGACTCTCCCAGACACACCATTACTACCAAGTACCGCTGTACTGTTGTTGTGTGTTGCTGCCAGCCCCGCCAACTACCCCACGTCACGATGCAGCGCAGACAGAGCGCGCGAGTACGCACCACCACGACATTCATATCCGCGCAACACTAACGAAACACAGGGAGAGTGGATTCCCACAGAGGGACAGTGGCCCGTGGATCCTCAGGAAGACGTCGAGGTTTCGGAGCAGCGCATATGGGTCGATGGCTGTTTCGACTTTGCTCACCACGGTATGCCGGCTGCCGCATTCGAGGTATCCAGCGCTTACAGAGACCAGGCCATGCGGGCGCCATGCTGCAGGCGCGCCAGCTGGGCAACGAGCTGTTCGTTGGTGTGCACTCGGATGAGTCCATCATGGAGAACAAGGGCCCCACGGTGATGCGCCTCGACGAACGGTGCGCGCAATCACTAACTTTACCTACCAACTTCCTTGACTAATGATTTCAGTGTCGCCGCCGTCGAAGCCTGCCGATGGGCTACCAAAGCCGTCCCGAGGGCGCCCTACGTAACTTCGCTGCCCTGGATCACCCACTACGGCTGCCAATACGTCGTCCACGGCGATGACATCACCTCCGACAGCGACGGAAAGGACTGCTACCGCTACGTCAAGGCAGCCGGAAGGTTCAAGGTGGTTAAGCGCACGCCCGGCATCTCGACGACCGACCTCGTGGGTCGTATGCTGCTGTGCACCAAGTCGCACTTTATACCATCGCTGGAGAAGAGGCTGTCCGGAGACGAGGGCCCGGGTGACGAGAAGGAGCGGTTAAAGACGGGAGAGGAGATGCTTCAGCGCATCAAGGACTACGCGACCGACGCCTCAGGTCGCGCGCCCGGCTGCGACGTGTGGTACTGGCATGCTTCCCGACCCGTCAAGCTGCGGAGGACAACCACCAGCAACACCGTAACCTCGCCTACCTCGCCCACTGCGCCGCGCCCCGGCACCGTCCGCCAGGCCTCGACCGCCTCAGCACTCGGACCCGTCAAGGAAGAAAAGGGCAAGTTCCACGAGTTGGTCAAGGGCAAGGGCGTCAAGCCCGGCCAAAAGGTCATCTATGTCGACGGAGGCTGGGATCTGTTCTCCTCGGGCCACATCGAGTTCCTCCGCCTCGTCACACAATCCGAAGAAGAAACCGCAAAGGAGGGCGGCTGGTACACCGACGAAGCAAAAGCAGCGCGCATAGAAAAGTCCGGCGAGGACTACGGCCCCATCTTCCTCATCGCCGGCATCCACGACGACGAAGTCATCAACCACTGGAAAGGCATAAACTACCCCATCATGAACATCTTCGAGCGCGGCCTCTGCGTCCTCCAATGCAAAGTACGTCTCCCCTCCCCTCCTTCCCCATCCGACCCCCACTAACCGCCCACCCAGTACGTTCACGCGGCCATCTTCGGCGCCCCCTTCTCCCTCTCCAAAGCCTTCCTCCACACGCTCCCCTACGCCCAACCCCTCACCGTCTACCACGGCAAAACCACCTTCATGCCCCTCGCCTTCGACCCCTACGCCGTCCCCAAGGCCCTCAACATATACCGCGAAATCGCTAACCACGACTTCCAAAACGTAAACGCTGCGGAGATTGTAGCGCGGATTATGAAGGGGAGAGCGTTGTATGAGGAGAGGCAGCGTAAGAAGGGCGAGAAGGGGATGACGGAGGAGGTGGAGAGGATTAGGCAGGAGATGGAGAGGGAGCAGAAGAGGAGGGAGGTGGAGGGGCAGTTTGGGCTGTAGATGGGGGCGGGGTTGGGGATATGTGTGTGGAGGGGGTGGGGTAGGATGGGTAGAGAGGGATGTGATGTTGCTAGCGCGTTCGACGTTATATACCAATCTTCAACAGATATTCATATCCTCTCCCTAATGTACAAGACATGGTTCAGATCACAATTCAGCTGATCTGGTCCGGCATCGCCACACCCAATTGAGCGGTCCCGAATCGCCGTCAATCAAGCCACCTTCCAGCGCTCTACCGAAATCCGCCGAAGCGAAAAGAATTGATTCAACAACCTCCTCATACTCGTCCCCCGTCTCCCCCAACATCCTTTCCAGGCAGACCTCCTCAATCCCAATCCACACCTTCAACGCCTCCCGGACGTCCTCCCATTCCCTCAACTACCTATTAACATACACCCTAGGGTCTCCAACTTCGGCGCGCAAATCTCAGGTAAACGGCCTCGACGCGGATACCTATAGCTCCTCTCAATGACCTCGGCAAATTCATCCGAGATCCTGAGCGAGGTGATGAGACTAAAGATCTTGGGCTTGAGGCTACGGGGTGGCTGGCGTGAGTTAGAGGACTTGGGTATATTGTTGAGTGGGTGTAGAATGGTGTGGTGGCTTTGTGGTGGGTTTGCTTGCAGGCGCTTAGGAGGGGTGGGAGATAGATGGACATTTTGATCTTGACAATTGCTCGTTTTCGCCTACAAAATCCTACCCAATAGTCATTCCAGTCCACCCGCGTTCTACCATCTCTACCCACTGCCTCTTTCCTTATCAGCCACACAAAAGAATGTGTTGAGCTTCACCCTCTTTCCATAAACGTCCAATGTCTGACCAACAGCTCCTTTGACGGAAAATACTTCTCACCCAACCTCTCCTCAACCACCACATCCAACTCATCATCCCCAAACCACTTCCTTATCGCTTCCTTTGTCGAATCGCCCTGATAGTGGCCAAATGGCCAATTCCTGAACGTGACGCACACACGCTCCAAGCGCGGTAAGTGCAAGGTACACGCTTTGGTAGCTTGTGAGTTTGTCTCGCGCTTATCAACCTCCTGTTCCATGAGGTCAAGGAAGACCTCGCTGATTCGGAGGGAAGTTATGTAGGCGCAGAGGCTGTGTGAGTGTTTCGAGTATAGCAAGTACCACGCGTCGCCGGGGAGGGTGTCGATAGTAGTTTGGGCGTATACGAGTGCGGTAGCTTCGTGGCGAGTTTGTTGGCAGGTGGAGAGGAGCCCCGGCAGGTGGAATTGCATGGTGAATATGGATGTTGGATCGTCAGGGCTTGCATTGGTAATGGTCGCGGCGATGTGGATCTGTTCCGAGTGGCCTACGTAGGTGTAGATCTTGTTGCGCAACTCAGCGGGGAGGCGGAGGAGAGGGGATGTGAGGGTGTTGGTAAGAGTGCTAGGAGGTGTGTGCGTTAGTAGGTAGATAATAGTGTTTAGTGACGGCGCAGGTCGCGGAGACATACATCTCGGACATGGCAGTGTCGACTGCAACGGCTGTAGAAGATGGAGGTTCCATTATGCGTGGGTTAGAGAATGTAGGGTGTATTGGTCTCGGCTAGTGGGTAGTTGACTGAACAGGGATGAGGACTTGGAGCGGACAAACAGTTCACTGTATTTCGCATAATTCAGACTAGTGCAGTTAGAGCACTAGCGGTGCTGCTAGCTTATCTGCCGTTATACCACCCACTGTTCGAGATCAAGATACACAGCCTCTCCTACCTGCCCAACATGGAGACTACAGTCGCAACCACGACCACACCTGCAGCTCTCGAAACCAACAGCGCGATGTCCACGATGTACGCACCCCGTTATATATCCATTAACTTGCACTAATTAGCCACCTAGATCCCATCCCACATCCCCATTCCTCCTTCTCCCCGCAGAACTCCGCAACGAAATCTACACCTTCATCGGTCTATCAACCAAAATACAAGTCCTCAACATGCAAAGGCCATCCAAACACCACCCATTCTTCTACACCATCCCCCCATTCCTGCGCACGTGTAAACAGATACGCAACGAAGCCACCGCTCTCATCTACGCAAACGCTACATTCGACATTACCCGTGGCGGCGACTTCTCCTGGACCACGCGTTGCGTTGGGGCAAAGTTTTGTACTACGTTGCAGATTTCCTGGGTGGTTTCGAGCCAACTCGCAGGAGAGGCTATTGAGAACAGAGGCAGGTGTGCTGTGTGCCCGCTGCCGAATTTGGAGAGGGTGGAGGTGATGTGGGCATCGAAGTGGGGAAGGGAGAGAGTCAGAGCTGCGTTGAGGGATTGGTTCGGAAAGGAGGATTTGGTGGTTGAGTACAGAGATAATGGGGGGATGGCGACGACTTGGTAGAGATCTGGACACTTGCGCCTGTGGGAGGTTGAGATTGACGAAACTCAGTAGCGAACTCGAAGAGAGCGATCCATGTATTGTGTGATGTGCGGGTCAACTAATAATGGCTACCTTGATTCTCTTTCTCTTTGACTAGCCAATCCCTGTGACGGCTGAGAGCACCCTCCCCTAACCTACCGCTCATCCTACTAGTGACTCAAACACAACTTCCACAGCAATATCCTCACACCACGCTCTCAAAGCTGCCCTTATCTTTTCCTCTTGCCAAAGCTTGTACGCATTCCATGACCAGACGTGGATTTTCTTCAAGTTGGGCAGCCATTCAGCAGGAGGTACATACTCTCTAGTGAAACCCCGTCGCCGACTGGGATACCATGCGATATAATCGGCAAAAGTCGAACCAAGCTTGATTGTAGTGACGTGCTCTAAGAGCTCATGACTACAACGTGGGTACTGCAATGAGTAAATCTCGAGTTTGAAATAGAATGTTGCGTGGGCGCATATTAGTGGGGTGGCTTCGTAGCGGGTTTGCGTGCACGCTTGGAGTAGGCCTGGAAGGGGGAAGCTGTACTTAATGAAGGTGCGGGTGCTAGCTTCTATCTTTTCGATCTCTTTTGCTCGAACGGTTGTAGAGAGGGCTAGATAAGTATATATCTTGTTGCGCAGTTCGGCGGGGAGGCGGAGGAGGGGGGACGTTAGACTGTTGGTGAGAGTACTAGGCGCGTCCGTTAGTGGGTGGTGTCAAGTAGATAGCGGGGGGCTTACATTTGGGACATGACGGTGGAGGATACAACGGCTCTAGAAGAAGTTTCCATTCTTTGGACGGACGGAGAAGTAGAGTATAATGATTTTGGCTAGTGGGTAGTTGACGGAACTGAGTAGGTAATTCGAAGTGAGTGCTTCCGAGGTCGATTTATCTGCAATGCGCTAACTGCCTAGCCAAGGACTGATACTGCAACCCGCTTCTCTTTCGACTAGCCAGTTCTCGTGACCTCTAAACTACCATCTTCCTGCCCACCGCCCATTCTCTCAGTCACACAAAGATGATTTGCATGGTATTCTTCTTGCACAACATCTTCAGTGCTATCATTGTAGTAACTCCCCACGGTTGCATGCATGCGTCAGACTCGATGTAAATCCTCTCCACGTTCGGCAGCCATTTAGTCGGAAATTGCAGTCCTGCATAGTCTCTACCTTTTCGAACATGGTGTGAGACGAGGCATGCAATACGACCCCCAATCTTAATCGAGGTAACGAACTCGCCGATTCCGTCGTCGCAGCTGCCGTTCATCCAGGCACCCGTGTGACACTGAGTGAAATCGAAGAGGGCTGATCTGTATACTATCGAGGTGGCTTCGTGTCGGATTTGTTTGCACGTCTCCAGTTCAGCTGGGAGCTGGAAGCTGCATGTGAGAGACCCTTCAGGTTGAGTGGCTTTAATGACAGTAGATAGGCCGACATAGGTGTATATTTGGTTTCGCAGCTCAGCGGGCAGGCGAAGGAGTGGAGAGGTGAGTTGATTGGCGGATGTGCTGGCAATATCGTCAGTGGGAAGTGCGGGGAATGGCGGTGGACGTACATTTTGGACACGACGCTGCCTGGTTGAAAGATCAGTGAGTTTTGGGTCTCCATGTTGAGTAAGTAGAGAATATTGTGTATGTTGAGGCTGGTGGTAGATAGGAGCAGGTAAATGACTCAGGGAGTGAGTAATCAATGCACTGATCCAGAAGGGCTAGTATACCAATTCACTTCGTATAGTGTATGCAGAAATTTTGACATACTCAACTTCGGTTTATGAACCGACGGAGTAATTGTACCTCCTAAGAACAGCGGGACTGTCATGAGTCTCGAACACCATCTTCAGAGGCTCATGCTACAGCGAATACCTTGTGCAACGAAATCAGAAAGGCGGGGCATACCCATTGAATACCACCTCCAGGTCATCCTTCCCACACCAGACTCTCAGACCTTGTATAACTTCGTCATCAACACACCAATACCTTTGATGACACGGCGCGAGTTCAATTCTCTCCAGGTTTGGCAGCCAGTTGATAGGAGACTTGAACTCCGCGTAATAGCCGTCTTCCTTGGTCGCACACCTTGTCACATACTCGGCGATATGGAAATCGATTATGATCGACGTGACGAGTTCGCAGACAGGGTGGAAGCAGCAATCGTATTGCAGGTGTTCGGAGTCGCAACCGGAAAAGTCGAAAGAAGCATGCTTGTATAGCAGTATAGTGGCTTCTTCATGAATTTGTTTGCATGTGCGGAGGAGGCCAGGCAGCTGAAATTTAAGCTTTCTGGCGGAATTGTCTTGGTATACATTGACTTCAATGCTAGTAGAAAGACCCGCGTAGGTATATATCCTGTTTCGCAGCTCGGCGGGGAGGCAAAGAAGTGGAGACTTGAGCTGATTTCTAAGAGTGCTTGGTCTCGTATAAGTAAGTGCAAATTGATGAGAGACGATGCGCTTACATGTCCATCTTGGTATTGCAGCCTGAGAAGCCCGCAGAGGAAGCGTTGATCTCCATAACGAAGAGCCGGGGAGCTTGGCGCCGCATAGATCTGGTCGTAGGTAGTGGACGGATGGAAAGAGAAAGTTTGAGAAGGGAAGGCAGTGTTTAGTGCGCTATCTCAGAAGGCACTAGTGCAATACCCCACTTCTTATTGTGGCTAATCAGGACCGATGGCTTCAAGGTCATCTCAAATGTATTGCTTCCCATGTTTTGCCTGAATAAGACTTTTCGGTGCTTCACTGTAGTGGGACATGGTACTGCTGATGGTTGCACGGTTTACTAACGACCGATGAAATTATGGAGTGGCTTGTCTGACATAATGCCTTTTTATGCCATCTCAATTGCTTTTGCCGGTTCTGTCATCATATCCGTGGTGCTAATTGCCGGATTTTGATATCGCAGGTCCACCAAAATTTTAGGGTAATGTTTGCTGACAGCCGTAGAACTCCATTTTCATGTGCGTGATCGTGAACAGATGAGGTAAAGGCACCGCGTGCCACTCGGCCATATTCTTTGCCTATCCATCGGGCATCTCACAGAGTTTCGAAAATGACCTCCAAAGTGTCCTTCTCACACCAGGCTCTTACCGCCGCCCGGATTTCATCGAGTTCCATTGGAAACCCATACTTGTTTGGAGTGATGAGAACCCTCTCAAGCTTCGGCATCCATATAATTGGAGACTTGTATTCGTCAAGCCAGCGTTCGCTTCCTTGATTGGCGTGGAAAAGGCTCTCGGCGAGACAGTACGAGATCCTGATAGACGTGGCAAACTCGCCGAACTCATGGTCGCAGCGGAGATGCCACCAAGCACATCCCCACCCGGAGAAATCGAACACGGCCAACTTCCAAACAAGCGCAGTCGCTTCTTGCCTGATGTGCTTACTGATTTCGAGCATATAGGGCATCCGGAAGTACACTGAGTAGATGGCAGGACCAGTTGGCAGTGGGGCCAACGCTACATCGACTTGGACAACAGTCGAGAGGCCTACGTAGGTGTATATCTTGTTGCGAAGCTCGGCGGGTAGAAGAATAAGACGTGATTTGCGCTGATTTCTGAGCGTACTATCTAAGATGTTAGTTATTGTGAGCGTGCGGCTGAGAGGCGGTTGGCTTACATTTCTGACATTGCGCTTTCATATGACGAAACCGCGGGTGAAGGTAGGCTCGCCATGGTTGGTATCGTGGGTATCGTGTAGAGAGATGGTGGTTGTACTTAACTAAGATCAAAAGCGACGGCAGGCGAAGTCAAGGTATGAGGCGTCTCGGTAATCGAGGTGAGAGTGAGCTTAATTGATTGTTGTATTGGAGTGGACGAAATGACTGTCTAGCGCCTGTTCATTTTGGGTAGGAGCAAACGCTATGACGTACGAGTCGCGCTCTAACCTAACAGAACCCTTCCCATACCCTTACACAGCTTCCTCGAAGATGATTTCAAGGTCTTGGTTCCTAGTGCAAGCTCGCAATTTATCCCGTATGTCCTTACTCATATGCGATCCCATAGGTAAAGCCAATACGTATACTCGCTTCAAAGCCGGAAAGGCTGGACGCTCCAGTTTACACAGATCATCCACGCCCCTGTAGTGCATGCGAACGGATGTCATAAGGTGATAGACCGGTAGCCTCGAGATCCGCTTGATCCACGAATGATCCTTATCGGAGACCCTGTAGGTCACATGGTCGAAGAACATCGCACGGGCTTCATAGCGGAGCTGAGAACAGGTTGATATGAGGGCCGTGAATCTTTCGTACGTGTAATTACTCCAGCGGTATATACGGATGTACATACTGCTGAATGTGTACACGTAGATCTTGTTGCGGATCTCGCCTGGAAGTCGGAGAAGTGGAGAATGAAGCTGGTTTCGAGTCGTACTGGATAAATTGTCAGCGGGTGCGGCTGCGTATCTGCGTGGGAAATGGCTAAACTACATGTCTGTTACGGCGCTGCTATGTCGCATGGCTGGGGTTGAGGCCAAGAGTTCGAGGTCGAGGATTGCGATCCTTCTCATTTGATGAGGAGTACCTTTGCGTATGTGGTGGTTCGATATCGCGTGAGTAGAGTAAGCAGATAGGTTGATTTTGGTATATGGACAGCGGGTGGTAGAGGGAAGTAGGTTGAAGGCTTTGGGGGTGATTTCGTGAATTAGCACAGAAGGACCGACTGCTACCTCGTTTCCATCGCAGAGCTCTGGTCATGACGTATCAATACTCTCGTCATTCCCGTAAGCGGAACCCGCCCTTGTGATTATCTCTAGAACGCTGAGCTGGGGGCCACTTGCAAGTCCGCATTTCCCGCCCAAGTTCGTAGCGCATCAACCCCCAAACTATCCTTTGGCATGCGCGATTTACTCCAACCAGCGACATATACTCGCTCCAGTTCCGGGAAGAGTTTAGCTCCCTGTCGTTCCGCTACAAAATGCTCATCCTCCCGTAGGAGCCTTATAATCCGCTGCGATCGTAGATGGATGGAAGTGACGAGCTGGAAGTCCGCGTGTGGAAGCGTCTGTGGGAACTCCGAGAACAGGAGCGCCCTCAAATCGAGAGTCGCATGCGCGAAGAAGATGGCGTGGGCTTCATGGCGCATCTGAGAACAGGTGGATATGATGGCTGTGGACTTGCGGGCTCGAGGACTGTTGTTGAAGACGGCCTGAGTGCGGGAACACGCGTACGCGTAGATCTTGTTGCGTATCTCTCCTGGCAGCCGTAATAGAGGTGAGTCGACCTGGTTCTGAAGGGTGCTGGATACATGTTAGCAGATGCCCGTCGTCTCGATAGGGTTGAATAGTCCAGGTACTTACACCTCGCGAGCTTCTTTGGAAGTGAGCACGCGACGCTGACGTGAGGTGACTGTCTGTCGTGACATATTGCTACGCGGGGTCAGGATCGAAGTCCAGAACGTTGTTCAATGTCACAGAACGCTTACCCAAGTACGTGTGTTTGAGGATTTATGGGCTACACCAACCAGGCAGCGTAGTTGCTCACGAGACTGTATGAGCTAATGGCTTGATGAGAACAATCTGTGGGAAGACAAGAGAAGAGGACTGGTTTCGGCGATCAAGGCGTTTTATATACAGAGGGTGCGTGCGGGAGTGAGTGCAAGACCGGGATTAGACCCTCGAGATCACGCGCCGGATCACGTGCATACGAGCGAAGATGTTCCTTGACGCATTCCTCATGCATTGCTATAAATGAAATTTTGTGTATCCACTAGCACTTTTGGTCCATCCTCAGAGATGCCCAAACATGAGCCCTCGACTCGATCAAAACGGCTTTTTCGGGTACATGAGTGAAATGAAATAGATCAAGAAAGGATGAAATAGCAGCGGCCCAACCCAAGAACTCCATATTATCCGCAGTAATAGTCCGCAGAACCTTTCAACGACGTCCTCGGAGGTATATAGCGCAAGCACCATTGCCAGTGACCTGTAGGTCCTCCTTTTCGAACCACTTTCTCAGCACATCAAATATATAGTCTTCCTTCCAACCAGGACTGTGTATATGTACCCTTTCCACGGCAGCAAAATATCTCCCAGGCATATACTTTGGAAACAAGTCTTCATACTCTTCGTCCTCTTCATAGGTGTATCCCTGGGTCGTCCTCAACGCTGTTGATATGACTACAGAGTCAACGGAGAGCGACGTAATGAGGCTGCAATACTTGGGGTTGAAGCTTTGACGGGAAAGCCATGCCTCGGTACTGGACACCTCGAACGTTGCGAGACCATACATGAGTGTAATCGCCTCGGAGTGCCATTGTTTGCAGGTGAGAAGGAATGTTTGGGTGAAGCGACAGGCAGTTCCAGTACCTTCGGGACGCTTCTCGTAATTCTCGCCGTATCTGATTGTGGTTGTTTCGCAGACGTATCTGTAGATTTGGTTGCGGATCTCGCCAGGTAGACGAAGAATGGGCGAGTTGAGGTGGTTCTTAGTGGCGCTATGCGACTTAGTCAGTGATGTGTGAAGCTCGTAGGCGGCCAATGTAGTGCCACACAAGGGAACTTACATCATGTCACCTTCTTCGGTGGTAGCCGCGCGCTTGAGCAGTTCGTCATGCTCTGCAAGAGCCTTTTCGCGGTCCCAGGCGGCGGTAGTCATCTTGCGGACTTTGATAATGAATGGAGTGTATACAGTGGAATGGAGGGACTTCTTGCAAGACTGTAGTATAAAGATCGCTGTGGTGAGGTGAAGTTTAAAGGTGATCGCGTTCTGTTAAGTATGCCACGGTCAACAATCGAGTATGGAGTCACGTGTTGGTTCAGAGCATCCTCGTCTCTCACCTGTGTCTCTCACCTGGCTATTAGTCCTACGCTTGAGGCTCTACCATGGCCTTCACAGGTAAGTGGGTAGGTTGTTAGTCACTATATTTTGAAAGTAAGACTTGATTCATCAGTAAGATCAGCGAGGATTTTAGAAGAAATTTGTCTTATAAAGTTCTTGAATATTCGATCTAATATGTACATTAAACAGAAACCGCGTACTTTACACTCGGTCAGCTCTACCACATCTAGGCCTTGGGGCCGTGAGGCTTCTTCATGTAGGTTGGCGCCAGAGGCGGGTCAGCGTTCTTGACCAGCATCTGCACGTACTCGTCAAACCAAGCACCAGCAGCCGGTGCGCCAGTAAGACCGCACTTTCCGTCACTCTCGCCACCAGGCTTGATCCAGACAAGAGAGTCGACGTTGGTGTTGTTCTGCTTCGAGCCAGGCAGAGGACCGAATCCGGCAGGTTCAACGTTGCACCACTCGCCCCACTCCTCACGAGCACCGGGAAGAGCGACGCGGCCCTGGTCGATGATGAAGTGGGATGGCAGACCCTCTGCCTCGAGGTAAGGAGCGAGCGAGGTGGCGTAGTGGCTCTCGTCCCACGATGGGGAGTACTCGGTGTAGTTCTCGCGAACCTTGGCTTGGAAGGAGTTGTAGTTAGATACGTTGGTGGAGAACCCCCGGATCTTAGCCATGGGGTTGAGCTTCTTTGCCATAGCAACAACCCTGCCGAAGACCTCAGCAGTCGGCTTCAGGTTGTCTGCCCAACCGAGCCAGCCGCCGTGTGCAGCGTCAATGTACAGATGTACGTTGGGGAACTGCAACTTGGAGATCGCGTACGCAATACCCTCTTCGTAGATCGGAGTGGCGTTGGCGCAGAAAGGAACGCCCTGGTTAGTGACGGCGTTACCCAGACTGTCGGGCTCGAGAACGATGGCGAAGTCGAGATCCCTTGCCTCAGAAACAAGCTTGGCGTACTTGTCGACGAACTCCTTCTTGTATATCTGGAGACCGTTGTTGGCGGAGCTGAGCTCACCGGCAGACTCGCCAGCAGAGCAATCACGGTCAGGCAGATTGTACAGAACTAGTCCGACGATCATCTTCTTTGGGCCCTTCTTTTGTTGACGAGCCTCCTTGATGGCTTGGGAAATGAGGCTGAGACCATCGCGTGTGGTGACCCAAGTGAAAGTCGAGATCTTCTGGGCGACTGTGCGAGTGCGCGCCGCATTGAGAGTGTCGTTCTGGGCCGTGAAGGCGGCAATAGTCTGGTCGAGCTTCTTGCCGTAGCTCTGAACAACATAGCGGTCTTTGCCAGTCCAAGGGTTGACGTTGGGGCCTGGGGGTGGCTTAGGAGCTGCGGACGCAGCACCGGCGAGGGCGGCAGTTGCCAAAACGAACTGTGTGAGTTGCACCATGATGAAACGAGAGGCTTGAGATTGACTCGAGGTGGTGATGAATCGTACGTTGGACTGCCTGGGGCTTTTATACAACGCCATGAGGATGAGCGCCGCAGAAAAGACCCATCCAATCATCTCTTTCTCTTTCAGCAGGCTTGGTACAGGCTTGCCCTTACGTTCACGTGGCTGTATTTAGACTTAGGTGACGGTACCGTCGGCCCGTTGTACATTCTAACAGCACTCAAGACGGTCCAAGTCCTTGGTGAAAAAGCATTGACATCTCGCATACAAAGCGCCACGGCGGCGTTGCTGTAGTGCTTCATCGATGGCGTACCGTGCGTATTCTGTAGCGAATGTAAGGAACGGTCGTTCGCCCCTAGATTGGCATGTAGTCCTGTTAACAGTAAATTAGCCAAGGTAAAGTCTACCGGGGCTGCTGCGGGTAGTCAATATATCTGAGCTGTTTACCCGGCTTCTACCCCAGCTTCGTTGAAACATCGACCCCGCAATCCGGCTCGTGATATTGCGATCCCGAAAAGCGCCCTGCAGATTGGACGGGGCGGTCAAGCTAATGCTGTGTATATTGCGCATAGAGTACTGTGGGGATCTTGTGTCATTTCGGACTGCAGCTCGCCATCTGCAGACACTGTACAGAAGATTCGTTGCGTCTTCTAGCGCGAGTGTGAGCGGCTGTACCCTGAGGCTGAGTTGGATGTACATTGTAGACGCTGCACGCACGATGCTGGACCTCCAACACAGGATAGATCTCGGAAGTGATATCGCGAGCTAAGGCACTCGAGTGGGACGATCGCGCAGATTGAAGGCCCTGTGGCATACACACGTTGAGAATTCAGTTGACCTTCGTTTCGGATGGATGCGCGCTTCCAACGGAGTGCGTTACGAAAGCCTTAACGATATGTTCCATTACTTGACTACAAATTGTCGTCGAGATATCCCGGGATTTAGCTGAAGGCGTATTTTGCGGATGGGGTGCGAAAAGGCACGAAAATGATGGTGCTGTGCGACGCGCGTGGCGTGCATGATATTCGGAGTCGAGTAGACCGTCTTTCAACGAACAACGCATCGGAGGTTTCGAGAAAGCAGTAGTCACGTATTCGCTCGCGTTGGCCGAGTTGAAATGGGGTGCAGTCGGGCGCGTGACAATTCCTATGAACGCGACGCGGGTGTGGGAACATGATTGCTTTGCCGTTAGCGTCTTGGCAGTAGTTGTAGTGGTTTCCGTTCCGCTTTCCAAACCTCGGAAGTCCTTTCAACACGCTGCAATGTCGAACGCTACAGCCCCGAGGGATGGCCTTCTTGCCGAAAGCAAAAGATGTGTTCTTGCGAGATAGAAATGCAAACATGGATGCAGAAGAAGAAGAAAGTTTCAGGTTGATGCGTTCGCCGTCGTGGCTTCAAAGCAAAGAGGTTGAGGTGGAGGGGACGAGGCAGAGACCGATGCGGTAGTGAATCACGTTTCGCATCTTTGCGGAGTTGACCAGCTGCTGGTCGTTGAGAGGCGAAAGTATTGGTGTCACGCTTAAACATTCACAAGAACCAGCATCTGGAAGATCAACGTCTAGGAGTAAAAATGTACATTGAATCGAATCTAGTCTACAAACTATTCATAAGGAGTGCCATGTCGTCGTATCGTATCATGTTGTTATTACAAAGGAAGGGCTCGTCTCAGCGACGAAGAAGAAGTAGGTGGTGTTCACATCCGACACACCTTTTAGACTCACTTGATGATGATTCAGGATCAAAACAAGGTCTCATCCACCAGCGCTAACAATCTAGCACTCGCGGACATACATGCCAAGGGGGCTTGGGTTGTAGTCCTGGAAGTAATCCATGGAGAAGTCACCGCTGCCACAGATCATGTAGGTGACGGTCTTGCCAGCCTCACAGTCACCAGTCTCGACAGGGTAGGTGTTGCCGGGAGTCATCTCCATGTGGGCAACGTCCTTCTCCTTGGCGGGCATGTTCTTGTAGGTGGTCATCGCATCGGCAGGGCCCTTGAGCTTGCTGACGGTGCACTCTCCGTGACCAGACATGGTGTAGTCGGAGGTCTCGAGGTCCTCCTTCTTGGGAAGCATGAACATGGCAGAGCACTTCTTGCCAGCCATGGAGGCGGGGATGTCGAAGTTGAAGATGGTGCAAGTATGGCTATCGACCATGCCGTTGTAGGAGGTGTCGTGGGCCTTGTCGGGCTGCTCAGAGTCGACAGGTACGATAAGGTGGGGGTACTCGTAGTTGCCGTTGAGGTCCTGGGGGCATGAGCCCTCACCGCCGTTGTTAACGCCGTCGTCTGGGTTCTCTGGTGTTTCAGCGGGCTTGCTTCCTGCTGGAGGAGCGGGCATGGTCGCGGAAGCAGCGGGATAGGTCTCAGCAGGAGGAGCAGGGTGTGTCTCGGCAGAAGGAGCGGGATGAGTCTCAGCGGGAGGGGCTGGCTTGGTCTCAGAGGGAGCGGGGTTGGTTCCAGCGGGAGGAGCAGCAGGCGCAGTGACAGTGACGGTCACGACGCTGGGAACGCACTCGGACTCTTGAGGGACACCAGGTGCGGGCTGGGAGGGCTTCTGGCCTTCAGACATGGCGGGGTAGCCTGGCTTGCCGGATTGCTGAGGCTTTCCAGGTTGGCCGGGGTACTCGGGCATGCCAGAAGGCATACCGGGCATACCGGAAGGCTTTCCAGGCATATCAGAAGGCTTCCCAGGCATGTCAGAAGGCTTTCCAGGCATACCAGAAGGCTTTCCAGCAGGAGGTGTACCGGCGGGTGGTGTGCCAGCAGGAGGTGTGCCAGCAGGTACAGTAGCAGTAGCGACAGGAGGTGTGCCAGCAGGGTATGTGCCAGCAGGAGGTGTACCAGCAGGTACAGTGGCGGTAGCGACAGGAGGTGTGCCGGCAGGTCCAGTCGCAGTGGCTGCGGGAGGTGTGCCAGCAGGCTGAGAGCCAGCGGGCTGTGTAGCACCAGCCCCGCAAGAACCAGCGGAGCCAAGAGAGATCTCGACGCACTTTTCTTGACCAGGAGCAGGTGTTGTGTAGACGTTGTACTCGCCGTTGTCATTGACGGGGCAAGCGTAGAACTTGCCGGAGCCGTTGTATGTAACGCCACCGTTGGGTCCGACCGCAAAGCCGTTGGTGGGAGTGGCACCAACATCGCACTGGAACTGGGTGGTGGGAGGAGTTAGGATACAGCCACGTCCGTTGGAATCAGTGAAGCCACCGTTGCCGTCCAGGCAGTAGCAGCCGGTAGGCAGACCACCATTACCGACACGGTTCTGGCCGTCGTCGAGTTGGCCAAGCACACCTGATGCGCCGCCTGACGCCTCAAGCTTGAAGCACTGTGTAGCCTGACGAACGACAAGGGCGTTGGCTCCGAGGCCGAACGCGATGGGAGCGAAAGCGTATCTCATATTGGAAAACTGAGCGACTGTGGGATGAGGTGGAATTCGTGGATGCCCTCCAACACGTTCGAACTGGGTGCCTCTTATACTGGCCTGTGGCTCAGGGACTATGACAGCCGGTACTGCTAAAGACTCCTAGCGACTTCCAGTGTTGCGGCATCGGCTTACGTTGTTGGGATTCTAGCAGGCCTCGCGTCTGGTTCTCATCGTCATCTCGAGAACGATGATATCAGTAGACGAATGCCTGTACAAGCATTTGTGGAGACAGCTATCCAAGCCTGTAATGCTTGAGGCTTTCCGCTGCCTGGTAGTAGCCGTGTGGCCCGCGTTAACGTTCAAAAATGTCGCGCTTTCAAGTAACACCAACCGCAATGATTGGCCAGAAGTCAAAAGACGTTCTGGGAACTGTGGTTCTCGACGTACGCCAGACCCGATTTTGTGGGGTAAGATCGACAGGAACACGTTGCTCTACCCCATGCCATGTACACAACTCGACCTCGAGAAGGATATCAACGAGAGGTATCGTTGGTGTTGTACGTTGAGACTGGTCGCAAATGTGGCTGCAACTTGGAAGTCAGCAAGATGAACTGCATCGCTATACGTGAGCTTTCCGATCTTGATATGGCAGACGATGAGCTCTTCGAAAGTAAGACGGAGCTTGATGCGTTGCGGAGTCCGTTCCGACGGCAAGGTCGGCGTCGTCTAGAGTTAAGACTATTGGCATGAGCCTTGGCGGTGAACAACAAAGAGTAAAGTTACTCAACATAATAACAAACCGTTGCCGAGTGTTCCGCTACGGTCGTTTGATATGCAAGATGAGCAAATAAGCGACGTGGTGCTTTTTACCCCAGACATCTGTAGACCTGGAATTCATGGGGTACGTCGGCAGCCAGACCAGCCTGGGAGATCACGTGAAAGCCGCGTACCATTTTCGTAGCCAGCCCGTATGGTCTACACTGGAGACGAAAGGTTGAATTGGCGAGCATTATGGAAGGCAGGCATGTCAACATGATAGTTTTCGATGCGATCCAGTTTAAAGCTGACGATATCTGTAAACCAGGCTGGGCACTTGCATAGTGCCCACTGCATAGCGGGAGCTGTCAAGGCTGACGGATGTTATCTCCATCTGGAAACGGTCAAACAAATTATTTGCAAGTCGAGTACACGCTGTCTAGCTGGGAAAGCACGGCGCAGTGTGGAGGGCTTTCGTCACTTTGACGTGATCACATCCGAAAGCTCCAGTGTCGGCGAAATTTCACCGTGCAGAGATTGGTGGAGACTTTGCTATGGAGATCCAAGCCCTTCTCTTGTATTTCTGGTGCTGAGTGGCATTTGTGAATACCGGTTGTCCCGGTGGCGCAAAAGAGTCGAAGCAACGCGGGTCCCTGGGCAGGTCTTCAGGCGACCAGAGGTAGGCTTTGCATCTTGCGCGCGTCGTCGTATGTGGGCTGTGTTCAGCTGCTTGCTGACGCACACACGCAGAAGTACCACGGCGGGATTATGTCGGAAAGTCGATCGTTATTTCTGGTGTTCTGGTCCACCTTAGCTGCCCTCGGTCGTGGTCGGTTGGTGGATCGGTCGCGCGACGTCCGCTCCTAGGGTTCGTCTGAAGGGGTCTGGATGCTGGAGCTCCGCAGGGAGTACGCCTGTGTCACCAGGAACGGCGTGAGGAGATTTCGAGCCCTACGGCATAGAGGCGATGGTTATTGGACGCTGCGGCGAACGCGTCGTACGCAAAGGGGGTTTCGAGGTTGGGATGCGATCCCGTCGCGACTTCCAAGGTTGGTTTTCGCGTTACGTCACTTGTGACTAATGCCCACTTAGCCTAGTGGAATCCGCTTTGGGCCGGGGACCCACTTACCATCTCGGCTTCCGAGGCCTTCCATCAGGGTACAGTACCACGACGATGCAGCCGTCCATCAAGTATCTTTGATAAAGCTGATGTTCACTCTTTTAAAACTCGCTGAAATCTCCTTCTCTCCCTATGGATTTGTCTGTCAGAACCAAGCTCCTCGCTGCTATAGGTACTAGCGCAGCTCTAACACAAAGTCTTTAAGAATATTTTAATACACCTTATTAATTTTGCTAGAGGCTAGTCTATCTCTACTTTACTACTTTTAGCTATACTACTTAACTTATACTATATAATCTATTTTTAATAATAACTTACTAACTCTTTATTTATATAGTAATAATAAGTTTTATATTATTTTTTTCTACTAAACTAAAAAACGCCTAAAATATTTTTTTTTCTTACTAGTTATAGTAAGCTATACTTTAAGCTTTACTTATAGTATTTTAATTATAAGAATTTTAGTATTTACTATAGCTTATATAGCTAGTATAATAACTTTAAGTATACTATTAGTATTTAGTAATTAATAAAAGCTTTTATTATATACTTTAAAAGCTTTTATATTATAAAAGTAATACTTAGTAAGCTAGCTATTTATTATTTTTCTTACTAAGTAATAATAATATAAAAAATTTAACTTTTTTAATATTTTATTTATTTACTTTAGCTTTTAAGCTTATATAAAGCTTTAGTATAATTTTTAACTATTTAAGTAATAAGTTAGTAAAAGTTAGAAGTATTTTAATTATATTAGCTTTTAGTATTATATAAAAAAAAGAAAAAAATATTAGTAGTATATAAGTAGCTTTATATACTATTATACTTAAAAACTTTAACTTATTATAACTAAGAAATATTTTTTTAAAAATTACTAGTATTTTTTAGTAACTAATAGTATTTCTTTAAACTATTAGCCTTACTAATAACTATAGTACTATAGTAATATACTAAATACTTTAGTAAATAATATTAAAGCTATTATAATTATACTATATACTAAAGCATAATTTTAAAGACTAAGAACTTAGAACTAGACTATAGTCTAAGTTAAAGGCGCACTCTATTCTTTCTAAACTAGCGTAGCTCTTAGCGCTTGCGAGATGCAACGGATGACTACCTAGGTAGTAACTTAACATGTCTTCTACACTTCGCGCTCGAGCTCCAAGTCTTCGCGGAATCTTAACAATGTCTCGCTGGACTTCTGTTCTAAGCATCTAAACACTTAGGCACTACTCTATGGTCGTCTCGCTGCTGCAAAGTTTGCACGTCGATTATACCCTGACGGTGCCGGCATCGCTGTGACTCAACGCAGCTTCCACGGCTTCCACGGCCCCGTCCCGTTTCGTAACACTCATCAAAGGCTATTATCGGGTACAGTGAACTCTGTTGACAGCTTTTCGAATAATTGCAACATTACGCCGAACGTCTCCACCCTAAAAACCTTTCGTGGCAGATGCGCCATCAGTTCCGCAGGATTGCAATGGGTCTTGATCAAGGTATAGATTTTGCACCATCTGCCGCACTTCTAGTGGTCATAATTGAAACTCAGAGGCAGAGGAATGAAAGAGTCCTGCAGTGCGATGAGAAGACCTAGATCATTGCTCAGATGTGTCTCCGCGTAAATAGAAGACCCTTTCACATGCGAGTAAATCTCGCTGCTTTTGTGCCACCACACTCGCATTCGACCGCGCAGCATATTGCCCTCCAACCGCATCCGGGCATCATGGCTTTCTGATAGCCGGCCAGCAACATTCTGATCAGGCAGAAGGCTTGTTGTGAAGATGCGACAGGACTACATTAACCACTCAGAAATTAAGCAAACGTCTTCGACGAACTAGATTAGTATGAACACGGTCTGAGTATTAGAACAGCATCTGTGCCACTTCACCAGGACAGACGATGTTCCAACAGTCGACGTTTGAACAGTGTACTCAGGGTGGCTCATGAACGTGTGTGCATATGGTCTTATTCTGCCAATATCATTGGAAGCAGGGTTGCAGGTATTAAACCTGCGCATATAGCCAGCGAGGAGACATAACGATACTATGAAAGGAGTGTTGATGGCGGCAGGAGTCATGATGGTAGGGATTGTGGTCTTTTGTCGCTGCTTCAATCGTTTCGATGACTAGACATAACATCATATTGAACACAGGTTACAGGCCTGATATGAACAATGTTGGATGACCGAACACTCGGTATGACGGCTGATATGATTCAAATGCTGATACCGAAGATGATAATTGAACAAATCTAAATTGTTGGCGGTCTTTGAAGATGGAGAGGCCGGCTTGTTAGATCTTTGCGCACATCACGCTGTGTTCACTCTAAGGTGATGATAGCATACACGACGATTATTGATGTGGGCATTGCATGTGACATAACGCGCAATGCTGTGCGTGTACAATTCATTTGATCGACTTCTCTACATCACACTCTCGTGCTTCATAGAGTAATAATGCCTGACTTCCACACTTCACAGCGAGTGAAAGTATAGCAAGTGTGCATTGTTAGTATGCCAGGGACACTACTATAGCCACCTTCCCAATCACCGCCCCTAGCTCCTCGATACATCAAAACATGTCGACTAAGAGCATGCAGTGTACCTATCCCAGTCCATCAAGCGGAAAGCCTACCTTAACTCCCAGTCCAGATGTCGCATGTCAAAAGTATCGCCAAGGGGATCGTCTACATTCTATGGATGATGCTGAGGGCTCTGACACTTCAATAGAACCCGAAGAGGAGGAACTCAGCGATTGGGACAGCCTTGAAGTCGACGATGTTGAATACACAGACGAGGATCTAAAAGACTTTGGACGACCAGGACGACGGCGCCATGTCAGAGATCAAGATTCGACGCTCTTCGGCAACGTGCAGAAGATGAGGCATATATGCAGCCAGAGGCGGAGATGCGTTGATGAAGATGGTCGGAGTGCAGGTGACCGAGAGAAAGTTAGTCAAGGAGATCGCCAACAACCAGAAAACGCAGTGGAAGCGATGAAGCTTCGACTACAACGAGCGGGAAATGTGGCAATGTGTCGCAATAGATCGCGAAGCACGTGTGGCACGTGTGGGCGCAGACGACTCTGAACAAAGAGAAGTAGACCCTGAAGTCGGTAGTGAGGAGAAACTTTCGAGGAAGCCGAGGAACACCACGAACATGCTTGGCTGAGGAACAGGCGTCAACCATGCAAAGCTGTAAAGTTAGCCGCCGCGAACTGACTGCAAATCCCATTCCAATGATAAACTCAGAACACATCAACACATTACGATCACTGCATCCCTTCCCGATGTGACGATACCTGCACACGCAAACCTTGAATCCCCATCCCAAAGTTCACCTGCCCCCCTCCCATCTCCGCCTTGCCCTCCCATCTCCCCTCGATCAACGTTAGCCACCCCCCATTCCTTGCAGATCCTTCCCTCGTCATCGCGCGCTGGTGCGCCAGAAGCGTTCCACGATTACAAGTTCGCAGGGACGGGGCTAATCCGTTTCCGTGTCTCAACACCCCCCCGGGGCCGCTTACAGTTAGTGGAGACCGCTCCGTTCGGGGGGGATATTTCTGGGTGCTGGGTGGTTAGCGACTGGACTGGAACTGGATTGGAAAATCTGCGCACGGTGCGAAGCGATCATGATGGAAGACGTTTCCGTTTGTGGGCTTCCATCGTTCGGATACGCGAGGGCGTTGGTAGCTACCCGCACTGCGATCGTTGTTCATGGGGTAGCAATCACGACACTGGGCCGCAAGGCGACCGGCACTCATCTCGAAACACGTAGATCCTCTGCATGTTGAGAATAGAAATTGTGACACACGCGCATGGCGGCCTCAGCCCCCATAACCCACAGACAACGATAGGGATGAAGATCTGGAGAAATAAAGTTACGCATGACATCACACCTGCTAGCTCAAGTCCCTTGCTGCCCGCATCCAGTCTAGCGCTCGCTTCTAGCCGGCGATCTGAACTGCCCCCTCCCCGACGCCAGATCTACAGCTATCACGAACACCCAGCCATTCACACTGCAGGGGCCGCCGCGACATGCACCGACACCCCCCTCCGCCAAAACCCATGGATCGGGGATAAGGGTTTCAACGCAGGGATTACTGATTACCGACCTGCGTGGCTTGAACGTGCTGAACACTGTGATCGTGGCCCTCGCGCAGTATCGCAAAGATGTGAGACGGTGCGTGCTGCGTTATTGGAACGCCTGTAACGCCATCAACGCCATAACGCCATTACGGGTGAACCGTCAGTCTCACTTGTTAACCCAAGTACGGCCCCCGGGCTACGTCAGTACGCCCCCGCCCGAGCGCCGCACGACTATTATGGCGTCGGGGCTTGGAGAAAGGACGTCAATGTCTGTTAAGGAAAGGCTGGGTGGTTTCTTTAGTTTGGTTTTTGGGTTTAACTCTCAGCGCTGGGGGGCTACACAACCTTGGAAATCCTCTTTTGCTATCCAGTTCTTGTCGTCTCTGTCTTGTCAGCCTTTTGGGGTATCTTGTTTTTGGATTTGCGTAGCGTATAGCTCGCTGGTCTGGTATACCAGTACTACTTACTTACTTACTATCTCGAGTCTGTCACCTTGTTCAACGGTCTAGGCTGTCGAGATGGCGCTCAAGAATATCTTGCCGTTGCACAAGAAGGAGTCGGTATCGCGGCTTCAGGGCACTCCTCACAGTCATGCCCATCATATCCACCGTCCGCAAAAGGCGAAGAGCTTTATGCCTAACAAATGGCGCAATGAGCTTGTTGCCGCTGCGGCAGAGTTCGCCGGCACGTTCATGTTTCTGTTCTTTGCGTTTGGAGGAACGAGTGTAGCCAACACTGCGGCGACATACAGCAACCGAGTTACTTCTGGACAAGACAACAACAGTATTACACAGGCACCGGATACGAGTGTGCTGCTGTACATCAGTCTGATCTTCGGCTTCAGTTTGATGGTGAATGTCTGGGTATTCTTCAGAGTGAGCGGAGGACTCTTCAACCCTGCTGTAAGCCAGCCTTCCCAAACGAACGCATACCAACAATGACTAACAACACCCACAGGTAACACTAGGTCTCTGGCTCATCGGCGCCGTCCCAACCATCCGAGCCTGCCTCTGCTTCGTCTCCCAAATGCTCGCCGGCATGGCCGCCGCCGGCGTAATCCAAGCCATCATCCCAGGCCCCCTCAACGTCTCCACCACCCTCGGCGCAGGCGTCTCCGCCGCCCGCGGCGTCTTCCTCGAAATGTTCCTCACCTCCCTTCTCGTCTTCACCATCTTCATGCTCGCAGCCGAGAAGCACAAAGCCACCTTCCTCGCCCCGATCGGCATCGGCCTCGCCCTTTTCGTCGCAGAAATGGTCGGCGTCTTCTTCACGGGTGGCAGCTTGAACCCTGCGAGGAGCTTCGGGCCCTGCGTCGCTACCCACAACTTCCCGGGGTACCATTACATTTACTGGTTTGGGCCGCTGATGGGTACGCTGCTGGCGTTTGGCATGTACCGTATTGTTAAGTTGGTTGAGTACGAGACTGTCAACCCTGGTCAGGACTTTGACGACCATGAGGCTGCGTTGTTTAACCCGCCTGAGGACCCGGAGCATGCTGGGCAGGTGGAGCGGCCGAACGTTGCGGCTCATGCTATGGCGGATGCGATTCGCAGGACTAACTCTAACTTTGGGGGCGAAGCCCAGTTTGGCATTGATTCGATGCTGGAGAGTAAGGATGACGAGAAGTCCACGCCGCCGCGGTCTCCACAGAAGGAACAAGAGCTGTTAGAAAGGACCGGCCATGCACCAGCTGCCAACGGCGAACGCCACGAATGCTGTTAGCCCTCAACCCTCATATGACAGACAGCCTGTGCGTCTGTGTAGTAATATGTTTCCATTTCCATTCTAGCGTTTACAGCGGGTGCGGGTGCTCATTTACAATCGATAGCGAATCTCATTTCTCACACTTATGCTGCGCATAAGCATAACCTCATCTCTCCTCCTTGCATGATGCCGCGACGTGCTTCTCCTAATCTGGCTTCGGTCTTGTATACGAGGAACCAGGCTAGACAGTGTGCGATTAGGATTGCGAAGAGTAGGATGAAGAGCAGGATGGCTAGGATGGCGATGCATGTCCAGAGGGCGGACATGGTGCTGGGTCTGCGTTTACTTTTCGGCTTTTGGGGTGGGGGGTCTGAAGGGGTGTCGTAGGTAACGTCCTGCGGGGTTCGAGAAGACGTGTGTGTCGGTCGGGGAGTGGTCTCGCGATTCGCTTCGGGTATCTCGTTGTTCAGCGCTTGATCGTACGTATACCCGCCATCCCCATCCGGAGGAAACAATCGAATCGCCACGCCCTTCGCTTCCATCTCCCTCCCCGTCTTCTTCGGCGGCGTACTCGGGACATCAAACCCCTCACTCCCCATTCCCACTCTCATTCCCATCCCGAATCCCCTCCGTCCCATCCCCATCCCCTTCACAGGCGGATCCCAAGGTTTCCTCCCACTCTCCCTCCCATCCGCCCTCTCCTTGCCCTTCCCACTCCCCTCCACTTTCAATAACCTCGTCGCCGGCTGTCGGTGGATCTCCTCTGACCCCGTTCCCGTCTCCCCTCCCTCGTCCTCCTCTGCCTCCTCTGATCTGGCTCCACTATCCGCACCGTCCGTCGCTTGCCCTCCCCCTTGTTGTTCTTGACTTCGCGGCGTTGGGGCTGGCCTTCGCGGTCGTAGGCGCCGTCGTAGGGATGGTGGCCGTTGGTGTAGCGGGGATCGGTTTTCTGTGGGGTCTGAGCGCGGAAGGAGGAAGTGGGGGAGATGGAGATGGAGATGGGGGAATAGGCGGAGGAGTTGTACCGAGAGGATTGGGAGACAGATTGCTAGGAGGCAGGCTAGGAAGAGGATGCTCATTGCTACCAAAACTGGGAGCGGGTGGATAGTAGGTGGGTGTGAGTTTGGTGTGTGTGTGTAGGCGCGTGTAGGTGTGTTGTTCGTTGTAGGTGGTTATGGCGAGGACGTGTAATGTAGGTTGTCCAGAGGATGTGTGTAGGGATAACTCGGATGGCGTCGTAGTGTGAGGGTTTTGTCGCTCGATATAGATTAAGGCGAGGTGAGAAAGTCCGCACGTGAGGTTTGTGCCGTTCTTGCCTTTCAAAGACGGCGCCATGTGTTGTAGTAGCTTGCGACTGCCATACTGCGGCGCTGATGCTCCTGCCACTCCTTCTTCACAAACCTGACTTACCTCACTAATTTCTCAGACCTTCAATCCACAACACACTCTCTCACCTATCACCCAATGCTCTCGCATCTTCGAGTAACAGGCGGCACACATACACCAGCAGATCCTCTTGTCTCAGCACTATCCTAAACCACTCTTTAGCTACTGCAGCAATGTCGTGAGATGCGTGACCATATTCATCGTCTTCGTGCTTAGCTGCTTAGCTATCGCTTCATGCGCGTGTTCATGATCAAGAGGCTCGTTTCCGCCCTGTAAACCACGTTAGGCAACCACTGATCGTGACCCCTTCTCGTCTTCCACGTGGCACGCACTACATTCTCCCCAGGTCGGAATGAGCATGTCCACCGCGACTCAGCAAAGCGAGGATCAGAGACGTCTGGAATGCAGGTATGTAGGTGTCCTGGACTGTGTCTGCGCATGCGGCCGGGTAAATGCTATGGATAGTCTGAAGTGTTTCATGTGCGTTGCGATGGGTAGGTGGGAGAGCTGAGGGAATATCATTGTGCCGGTCGTGCGAGGGAAGTGTTTGATTAAACCGAGGTAGAGTGTAGGGTACAGTATCTTAGCTGGAGTGCATTGGGTGCGATCAGAGGTCGTTGTATTGTTCTTGGCGGAGTGCAGCATCTGGATCATGCGACTGTGAAAGGAATGTTATACTGGCAAGGGTATACGAAGTAGTAAAATGTTAGTCTACCACACCGACTTCCATGACTCTGAGCACGGCGCTCTTGAAGGATGAGTCCTAGTCTTCCATCTTGTCATCGTCCGCTTCATCGTATTCGACCTCCGCTGTATCGCCCTCTTCGTAGCCACCACCTTCACCGTCTTCATCTTCACTGTCCGACCCCGAGCCTTCGCTCTCGCCCTCACTCCCTGGATCAAAGTCATCATCTTCTTCCTCGTCATCCTCCTGGTCCTGCAACTCCCTCTCCGCCTTCTGCAATTCGCTCTCCTCTTCCTCACCACCGGCCTCTTCTACCGCAGCGCCGTTTTCCTTCTTGCCGCCCACCTTATTCACATTGAGCTTCTTTGCGCGTCGGTCCGCAGCCAGACTGGCATCTTGCAAGCCGTGTTTCTGGACGTATTCGTTTATGCCGGCGAAGTCTGCTTGGTCAAGCATGCTGAATTCGATGTCGCCCGAATTGGGTGTGGTGAAGACGACGTTGAAGGTGTTGCGCAGCACGTTGGTGTAGGATATGCTTTCGATAGAGGCGAAGTCGAAGAAGGCAAGGGGCTTCTTGAAGCCGTAGAGGATGCCTACGGAGGTAAAGAATAGGTAGCCTAGACTATGTTAGCAGGGGCTTTGCTGTGGATTACGAGTATAACGTACCCTCTTTGCTTCCCCTGTGCGCCTTGACGTGGTATGCCTTCTCGCCTTTCCTGTGGCTTTCTGATACTGCGCTTGCGAACTCATCGGCATCGGGGAATATGACCTCCTTTCCGGTGCCTGCTTGTATTAAGCAATGGTGTATCGCCTCAGCCATGGGTGTTGGCCCTGGGTCTTCGCCTTCAACGATGTTCTTCCCTGTCGCCTCCTCGAAGGTCCACACGATGGGCTCTGGAGGCGAGCCCTTCAATTCGTCAGGCACGGGTGCCACCCCATCGCCGTGTACTGGTATAATGACGAAATGATGTTGTTTCTTCGCCTTCTCGGGTATGGGCAGGCAGAAGACCTGGTCGACGTCCTTCCACGCGATGGCAAATTCGACATTGCCGTTTGCGCCAATGGCTCTTATGCCGCCATCCTTCTTATCGAGTAGCTCGAGGGTGAACTTCTTCCGCTGCGGTATCGAGAAGCTGACCGCTGGGTATGTCTTGAATGCTTTCGTTAAATCGCTCGTGAGGCTGCCTCCTGTTTTTGATGCGCCGTTCTGCGGGGCAACGCTCTCTTCGATCTTGCGCTTCTTTGTCGCTGGCTCAGCGGCGGGCTGCGAGGTCTGATTGAGGATGTATGTCGAAATGTCGCGGAAAAGAGTACTTTGTGTTGGGTTTTGATCTTGGGGCATGTTAGCATAAGTCAACTTTCAGGATGGCGTCGCATACCTATCGCAGCGTGTACGCGTTTTCGCAGCTCATGATTGCTAGCGAAAGCGACATCAATTTCCTGTGGATGGGGTACGGGCGTCGGTGCTGCTACCGGCGCAGGGGCAGGCGCAGATGGTGCAGGTGGTGCAGGTGCTTGCACTGGTACAATGGGTGCCGATGGCTTGTTGTTGAGCGCTGTGAAGGCCATGGTGGGTTCTAGAGGGGAATTGTTGTTGTTGGTCGGAATGTCTCGTGGACGCGTCGACGGCTGATCGCGACTCCTCGACATTTAGCGCCCAGGGTCTGACATCACCGCGGCTCGCCATCCTTCACCACTGCCACCTCACTCGTCTCTTCACCTCCCACATCTACGGCTGATCCCCCACTCTGCTTTCACATGCTGTATGCGCAGCGCAAAATGCACAGTGCACCACATACCGATCTTTAGCAACACCAAGAGTCTGCTCGCCACAGCGTCGCCCTCGACTGAAACTCTCCATAGACCCTCTCACTATAGTCTACAGTTGGTACCGTCTCATCTGCCTGACGATTACTGAACTCGTGGACAATAATAGATACAGGACGCGTCTTCTCGATGCAAATCGTTATGCGGAGGATCGACACAGCGTGCTGGGTATTCCATGCGTGTTCCATGCGACCCATGGACAGATCAACATCTATCGACTTTGATATATTGTCAACACCCGCTTCAATCGCCATGAAAACTGCGCGAACACCCAAGCGATATCTCTAACACATAATAGCCGGTGTTATTGCGACGTGCGAGAACCATCATCGGTGCAGTGGGTGGAGCGTGCCCGTTGCGCATCTCACACACTTCCCGTCGCGACACATCATGACGACCAATACACGATGAACCGACCGTTTGACACCTGTCAGTTGCATTACGATTCATCTACAACAGGCCGGAAATGTACTGGACCGTTCAAGCGAATCCTTGACAGCTGCCACGAAGCAGCCCTATGCCGGTAGGATAGCATTGACAGGCCGATATTCTCTCAGCCGACATCATAATCATAGGTAAGAGTAGATGCGGTACGGGCGACTATCCAAGCATGCGTCTCTTGGGACCAATGTCTCGGCGGTGAGCAGATGTTATGTTAATCTTCTGTCTCCTTGACATCAGTCCATCGACGCCTAATACTCTCGCTCGTAGCATACTTACCTTTCTCCACTTCGTCCTTCTGTGAAGGGTCGAAACGGGATTACCGCCAAGATGACGAAAGTCAAATTCACCCTCCCACCAGCAGCCGACAAGGTCACCTCGCTATTTCACACCAAGCAGGTCAAGGAGGACGACCAACCAGTCTTCAACCAGCCGCTCAATACCAGCTCATGTCCGCACCACCGTATAGCGAGGCTGCTGTACAGCATCTCCCTCTCTGTACTACTCATCATCGCGATCCCGGTCATTGCCCTCAAGGCATTAACTTACAGCTTCATCGAGGACAATCGTATGACGGGCTTCGAATTCCAGACGACAAGAAAAAATGGCGACCCCGGTGAAGCCATCATCATGGCCGCTCTACCTCGGATGTTATACGCAGTACCAGCAAAATTAGCTATTATCGCCGGTACCGTAAGCATATGTCTCGCAGCCGCACATCTTGGATTCGTCGCAACAGATTGGAAAAAGGGCAACAGGGTACGTCTACTCCTACAGAAGACAAAGGATCACATCCAACTAATGCCTCTCCAGACGCAATCCTACGCCTTCCGTCGCAACATAATGTTCCTCCACATCACCAATGCCATCCTCGTCCTCTTCGCCCTCGTCTCCATCTACGTAACCCACAAAAACACCTCCCACTTCCGCGAGGGCTTCGTCAACTTCCGCGCCTCGCGCATGAACGACACAACATCTGCCTCCACCACCACCCAACAATCCCCGGCCTTCTTCCGCTACAACTTCGGTACCTTTGATCTCGAAACTTGGGCTTGCGAGCTAGCGGGTGTTGAAGGTGCGGGTATGGTCAGGGAGGACTATGGCATGCAATGTGGGATTGAGATCGCTGGAAGGGCGGTAATGGTGCCTTTTGTGGTTGTTGCTTGGGGAGTTGCGGCGATTGGGCTTTGGGGGTTTGTGGGCGGTGGACGGAGGGGGCCCGATGGTGAGAGGATGAAGACGGATGAGGTGGGGTTGGAGATGGGGAAGATGAATGCTACGGACGACTGAATGTCGTTCTATTCGCTCTTACGACTTTGAGGGTATGGCGGCGTCTGGTTGTTCTCGGCATTTCTGGCGTTTGGTCGCGGTTTCCAACATTTTTCTCGGTAATGTTTTCTTCTTCACTTCCTTACTTCGCGCATACACGACAGCGATGATACCCTCTACCTTTCTCCGTCCGACTATTCCTCGCACTCAGCCCTTTTGCTGGTCAAAGGTCTCTTCTTCTTCTTTTCCCGGTTGTTTGGATCAAACGTCGCCAAGTGCTGGGGCGTTTCATATTTTATTTTATTGCATGGCATGGCATGGCATAATGTTCAGTTTGATATACACCAACACTTCAGCTCATTGCTACATCGCGCGAAATCTTTTCAACCAAAGTGGTTGGTCGTGGCTCACCTGGCTTCCCTGGAGAGCTATGGGAGAACCTTTTGTCGCATTCATACCTCACACGATGCGCTCGATCTGTGAACCGACTGAATGAAGACTAGGTGGGCACTTCTTCTCTTAAGTTAGCGCTATTTCTCCTTCGAGAAGACTTGAGGAGATGGGTGTGGTGTGGATCTCGGAAGGCGCGAGTGGCTCTTCGGCGACGGGTCATTGCTACCTCGCTCGGAACGCTTCCTTCTACTACGGCTCTTACCGAAAACCGTCTTTTTGTTGGACTCACCTTTTGCACGACCGTCGCAACCTGCCAGCGAAATAAGCCAACAAGCTCGGCGGCCACTTCAAGTGCTTCAATTGGCGATACTTCGCATTCCCGAAGAACTGATTCGTGGGGTGTGATATGGATCTCGGGGCTCGTGAGTACCGCGTCTGCTCCGTGTAACCGTCATACTGGCGAATTCCAGCAAAAGGTTACGACTAATGACGGATCTTCTCTCGAGGTTTACACTCCCGCATCCCGATCACGAGATGCCCGAATGACCTCGCAAAAGGAGACACCGCCGAGTCTTTCAGTGGCATTGCGCTACCCCATCACTGCCCATCTGAACGCCAACACTCAATTTACCGCATCTTAGTTATCTCCGATCACCTCCGAAACATCACATTTGGTACTGTCATCATGGTGCAAGGCAGATATAGGACAAACTCGATTGATATGGAGAAGAGATCAGTATCAAGAGTAAGTCGACAAAGACGCGCCACACTCCATCCCACTCCAGTACTCCGGCCCAATCCCAGACTCCTACCCGCGCGAAAAGCAGTGTACCCAAGCTCTCCCCATTAACAGAGAGCTGTAGAGTACAAACAAAGAAACAAAGTCGCAATCAAAATCTCTGCCCACGTCAACATAGGAGAACGTTGAACAGGTCTACAGCCTACATCAACATGGAAACACGCAAAGTAGGCAACCCAACGTCGATGTAGACTCCCGGTCTGTTCAGCAGCCCTTAACCCCGAGCTCCACCCGCCGCACCCGAAAGATCTCAGTCCATCCCCGCAGCCGCATACGTAGCGATCGATGCGTAGCTACCCGTAAAGAACACCGCTGTCTCCGTAGGCGTTCCCAGACTCGGCATCTCAACGGTTATTTCTCGCGCGTCGACCCACACATCATCGGTGAAGGTATTGTACACAACATTGCCAGTCCCACTTGCAGCCGCACCTCCACCTCCACCTCCGGTCGGGGTACCTGCCAAAGGACTCAGGGGATTGGCTGTCTGGCTCATGCGACCCTTGATCGTAGTGGTTCTCGTGGCGACTGGTCCTGGGAAGCAATGGATGCCGTGTTGGCCGTTCTTGCCATTTCCGCCGCACACACATGATTGTCGTTTTTCGTGCATCTTGAGCCATGCTTTGAAGGCTTTCATGGCTTCGTTGTCGGGCTTCTTCTTGTCTTGGCTGTCGGGGGAGGTGCCGTTGTTTGGAGCGCCGTTGTCGCCGGGAGGTGTGCCGTCGTTTTGGGTCTTGTCGTTGCCTGGGGTCGTGCCGTTGCCTTTGGGGTTCTCCTGGATGAAGTCCTCGTACTCGTCGTCATCTGGACCGACCTCTTCACGGTCCCATTCTGCGTCTTCCTTCGCCTTGGCCTCTTCACTGTCGTCATCGTCATCGCGGAAGTCGCAAAGATCGTGCGCGGATTGTTCAATGCACTTGTCGTTGCCAGGATAGCAACCGTATTCGCCGTTTTGGACCGAGGAGTCGACAGTGTAGTTGAAGTGTGACTCCCGGATCTCGTAAACGACGTCCACGATGCAGTACGGCCCATTGCATGCGCCTTGCGATGTTATGTTCTTGGGCGTGTTCTTCGGGTATCGCGTTTCCTCGTGCAGGAGTTGCGTGGTGACTTGCATGATGGGCTCTCGAGTTGGTGTTGGCGCTTGCGTTGGGTCGCAACCTGGTGGTACGGATGATGAGCTTGTCGAGTTGGGATTGGTAAGCTGCGGTGGTCCCAGGTCATGTTCTTTATGATGATTTGGGTCGCAGTCGTGAAGCCAAGCCTTCTTCATATGCTTCGCTGGCTCTTCCTCGTCGTCGAGTTCTAACAGTGCCTTCCAACTTACATCCATCCTGTCACAGTCGTGGCACTTCTTTCCGAAGCTGTCGAAGTTGTACAAGCCGCTGTCTTTGATGAACTTCTTGGTTGCTGCCATGGTCCAGTTCGTGGGCGCTTCCCATGAGGCTGCGTAGATGGGATTGATGGGATCGCATAGGCAGGGCGCATTGTTGTGGTCCGTGCTCTTCGTGCTGGAGATAGCTTCACCCATCCAGCTGCGACATACCGCGATGTCGAAGGCGTTGGGGGCGTTGCCATAGTCGTCCAGACGCTTTCTAGCGCCCGGGGGTAAAGTGGAGTTCGAGCCCGATGAGTGCGTGACGTTGGTGTCCGGACGTCCCTTGCCATCCAGATTCACCGGCTCCAGGGCCGGCGTATCCTGCAGCAGATCGTTGTTGTTCGATGGGCAGGTGCCTGAAGCTGTGGAATTCCATTCACGTTCCTCCTTCTCGCGTTCAGGCCAATAGACCTCTTCTCGCCAAAGAGCAGCTCGGACCACGTCACTAGCGAAGAGGCCGTGGAAACCCTCTTCACTGGTGAGGTACTCCCATCCGGGTGGACTACGATTCTTCTTGTCTTTGTAATTTGTCATTGCGTACACCCAGTACGATATATCAGGGCGTTCCGGAAGACAGATCTTGTTCTCGGCTGGTCCACGGTTGTCTTGGTCGCAGTCGCCGCCTTGTTTAGTCCAGGTCTCGACGACGTAGACGCCTTCCGTTTTCCACAAGGCGCTCATGATAGTCGCATAAGTCCTCATGCCGACCACGAAGTCGACATAAGCTCGAAAGTCGACGTTGGCGCCGTAAAAGAAGTCCTTGTCATAGAGGTCGACAATGTTGTGGCCATCGCGACTTCTGCCGCCCAACGCAAGGATTGGCATTCCGGCTCTGGCTTCGTCGATATCATTGGTATCGAGTTCGGCTAGCTCTGCACGCACCGCTTCCAGAGTCTTGTCAAATCCTTTCCTGCTTTCTGTTAGGACCTCTGCTGTCGAATGTACAGTACGCGCAACTTACAAATCCTTCTTGTGGTCAATCTTCTTGACTACTTCTTTGGTCAACCCCTGCACCCCGAGATAGCCTCCGCTAGTGATGGTCCACAGCTCTACTTGATATTAGATCACTCTTTCATGTCGAAGGCCAGAACTTACTCTGCATGTTCTCGATCGACTTATCCCTGAGGAAACCTGACGGATCCGGGGGTGGACCGCCGTTCTCCCCCTCCGGAACTCTCCTGGAATGCAGCTTCTTGGCTAATGAGCTACCTGGAATCTTGCTCTTGCTCGCCCATGACAGAGTTCGCTGCCACTTCGTACCCAACTTCTTGAACATAGAAATTTCGTTGATGTATTTGTTGATGATCTCCGGTCTGAAGTTGAAGATGTTGGCGGCTGTGGTGAATAGTTGAAAGACTGCCGTGATGATTCCGAACGCCAACTCCATAGCAGCTAGTGCCTTCTTCTTCTTCTCATCCTTCTTGATAGCCGCTTCTTGTTGTTCGTCCGCATACGTGAACCTCCGGGTGAGTTGATCGATGTCTTCGAGAATATGCCGCCAATGGTCCTGGAGAGCTTCGCTGGTAATGTGGAACGAGTGGTCGAGACCGGATACGAATTCGAAGAACAACATGGCTGCGCGCTTTTCTCCAGGCCGGAGCTTTTCCCCAATGTCTTTACAGCTTGGAGCCTATTTATGGTGTTAATAATAGCAGAATTCGAAGTTGGAATGAAATACTCACTCTGCACATTCCCAAGCCATCACAGAGCATACTACTGGGTGGTACGTTGGGAGCGTATCGCTTCGCCATGTAGGCAGGAAAGGTGAGTTCGTCGCTTGGAGTTTTCCATGGGTTCATCTTGAGTTGTTCGTAATGCCTGAGATTCTCCCTCAAGAATGCTGTGTCTTCGGCTCGGTTGTTGAACCATAGTTTATAGTTGATCCTGGGAAGGTCTGGGCAGTCGTTGTCCCAATCGTAGTCGCCAGTAACCCCGGTGTCATCACAATAAGGACTCGCCTTACAGTCATTTTCGGCATAGCTCCAGACTGACAGGGTTCCGTTTCCTGAAGTCGTATTTGACCACGCAACGCTTGCAGAGCCCTTGACAACATCGAAGACATGGAAGGTGGTGAGTAACCACGCGGAAAATCGCATGGTGACGATTTGTTAATTGGACAGCAAGCGTAGCATGAGCACTGTGGGTGGTCGGAATGGTATCTGGTGATTTTTGGCAAAGTAAAATTGATGTGGCTTCTTTTCGTCGTGTTGGAGGATATGATTAAAGACATCTGCTCAGTATCGTTGAATATCAACGCCATGTGAGATCGTTTGGACCACGGTATCTCAACACTCCAAACAACGATCATCAAGAAGATCAATAACCAATGGTCCACCATCCCCGCACCTCGTTCAAGTGTCTGTTGTTCTCGGCCCTCTCACAGACTTGTTTGGCAACGGCAACAATGCTCAATGCCTCAACAGCTCAAGGACCCTTTTCGATCTAGCCGTCACTCTGAACAGAGTAGCGTGTATCAATATACCTGTCGATAGTTTAAACAGTTGTCTTACCAAGAGACGACGAGTATGCCCCGCAGCTTGAGATCGCTACAATGCATCATCGCATCCCCATGCTCTCCGTCCGGTGGTCATTGCAGGTTCATTGCGAACCGTGCAAGCTTATGAACCAACCATCTGCGCACGCTCTAGGACATTTCTTATCATGAGGGAACAGTGACATGGAAACTCTGCCCCTCGGACTTCTAATGCATCATCGTGTACATAGCCTTACAAGTTCAAATCAGCACAGTTACAGCATCGAAATCGTCAACCGCGCGACCTGAGCCTTCATTGGCAATATGGTATGTAGCTACTTGAGACTGCTCCAAGGTCATCTTCTGGCAGCTTGACCGGCCTGAAGAAAGGCCGCATCTCCAATATTGTCAACGATGTAGGATGAAGTCCTGAATCAACCTGCATAGATATTTTGGTTGATTCTAAGACTAAAGTGGCTGTGATATCCTCTCCGTTCATTTGGCTGAGGCGGACCCCCAGGTTTTCGTGATTACACTGATTCTCGTCTTCCAGAGTCTACCCCCTCATCCGAAGCAGTTCCGTTGAGGTCGTGCCATGATCTAAGTGCGATAGAAGAGAGCCCTGAATAGTGTCCGGGGTTCAAGAAAACACTTCCTTCCGTCCGTGGTTTATTACCGCTGCAACTTTCGGGGTTAGCGAGGTCTGGCTAATGACCAAGATCGCTGGGCCTTGTGCTTGACCTCAGTGGCTGACAGGCGCGCTCAAGGCGATCATTATTAGTGGGTCTGACTGCGCAGGTCAAATGAACCCTTACAGAAATGACCAGTACATGTCAATCGGGTCCAAATTCGTGTTTGAAGGGTCTCGGAATCCCCGGATTGCGTGTGGGCACCAACCGCTATATAAGACAAACCTGGCTGGACGATGAGTGATTTCCACAACACACACTTCTGATTCGATCATCTACCTACTCCACCATCTCAACCATTTTCAATCCCTGAACACTTTCCTCTGTCTTCACCATCTCAGCACCATCCAAAATATTCAGCATCGGCAGTCAGGTCTCGGTACTATCACTCGCCCGTGCGTTACGATGATTCTGTCCGCGTATTTGACGGTGGCCTTCGGTAGCCTTGTGGCTACCGCTGCCCTGATTCCTCGTGTCCCCTCCGGCTCACCCGAGGTTTGTATTGAATGCCTACTACTCTGTGTTCATCATCTAACTTTACTGCTTCAGCGACCTGTCGTCGTTACGTCTGACTTGCCTATCCCTGTCGCCCCTTCCGCTCCTGAGAAGACCGTCCGTCAAGATAGTCAAGATGCCGAGGACAATGCCATGGATGCCATGTACGCCGATGCCATGTACGCCGATGCCGATTTCAAAGCCACTGAAAAGGACCGCCACCCTTCCCAGAAGTACAGCGAGTTCATCCTCAATGAGGACTTGAAGGGTTGCATCAGCCGGTACGGCTCTGACCCTGCCAAAATCTCTGGCCAGTCCTCCATTAGCGGAACTATCATTACCAACGTCAGATATTTCCAATGCAACCAAGCACTCATTAAATGCAACAACGACGCTTTGGAGGCCCAGGCACAATTCATTCCGGGATGGCCAGCACACCTCAACGATCCCTCGCCTGTTATGAGGACCACATCCGTCGAACGTGGTATGATCAAGTGTAACCGAATAGCTTCCAACAACCAAGATCCAGTCTGGCCTGACTCCAACATGAACAAAGAGACTTTTGAGCTTCGCGGTACAGTGGCAATGTGCAACGTGCCGCTTATTGCCTGCCTTGAGACTGTCCAGGACACGTGGGAAGAGTTGAAAATCAAGTGGGATATGGCTTATCCTTACTGATCCACGGGTTTATCCGTTCGGTAACATCGTTTGTAACATCTTCGTTGGGGAGGCTCTCTTGGTGTGATAAGAGAGCAGCGACGAGACTGTTCGGTCCATCTGGCATTTATTCTGTACTTGATCTGGTCTCCACATCCTTGGATTTCGTTTCACTTCCATTCATTGAATAGTTCTTGTTATTTGTAGTCAATATAACCCACGCTCATTAAAAACCTGCTTTGTCTTGCATGCTTGATCCATTTCGCCTACCTCGTGGTAGCACCTCATCCTAGGAAAACCTGAACACCCTGGAGCCTACGTCAACGTTGGGTCAACCACTTTGCACGTTTTTGTCTTGACGTAGTCTGCAAACCTGCTTAGGCTTTTCTTGTATGATATGGGCAGCCCGTTCCACATTTGCTTTAGCAGACTCGTCCAGCGAATCTTGCATGCATCACGTAACTCTTGTCACTTGTAGTCAATATACCCCACGCTCATTCGAAACCAGCTTTGCCTTCTATGCGTGATCCACTTCGCGTACCTTGTGGTGGCACCTCATCCAAGGAAAACCCTGAATACCCTGGAGCCTACGCTAACGCCAGGATGCTAGCTTTGTCTGTTTTCATCTTGATGTAGGCTGCACGAGGGCGGATGTTCTATCTCACCCTCAAGGCTACGTTGACATCAACTACAATCGCCGACCCAAAAACACTGGTCAAGCTTTTTGATCTCATACTGATACGCCAACTACACTGCACAGATTGAAGTACCCGCCTTAACAAAGATCAATTACTATTACTTTATGTTAGCCAAAGACCATCTCAAGGAGGAACAAGAGTACTAGTATCGGCACATCGACACATCGACACAGGCGAATGTGGAAGCAATGTTGACGTAGTTCGCAATGTCTTCTTTCCTGTCGCATGTTGGGTCGATCTCTAGGCTCTGGTATCTGATCCGCCGTCTCCACCACAGGTTCTAAGTCATGACCCGCGGCCCGCTGACTGTGACGTACCTCTTGCACCCAAACGAGCAACGGTTGAACTCCACCCCTCTTTCGACCGCCAGCATCATGCCGCGACATGAAGGCTTGCGGTCGTGTTGCGACATAGCTTTGCCGTCCCGACCACATCAGCGTATGAACAATCCGAACAGGCCTGGAGCCTACATCGACATTGTATCACCTACTTTGCATGTTTCCATGCTGATGTAGGCCCCAGACCTGTTCAGGGTTATGCTTGCATAGTGTGCGACTTTGCTTTTGCAGACCCGTCCTGCCATTCTTGGTTCAGGGGCGCCATTTGCTTTTGCGGTCGCCTCCACTCTTCCCCTGTTGAACAACAATGCACCCCGCAAACTGACAAAAGACCAGCGAAGCTAGAAGCCTCTGAAACCGTACCTGCATTCCAAGATGGCTATGCATGCTATCCGCCGCGGGAAGGGCTTGCTTGCCTCGAGTGGGCCCCCTGAGAAGATCATGGCGATCACCCGCATTGAGGTGTCGCATCCTGAACGCCTTCATCTTCAGAGTAGGGGCTCTGCTGTTGCGCAAGGCTGACTAGGGTGTGTGGAGGTCGCGCGGGGTCGAGATGGGATGAGCAGTCATGACGATGTGTTGAGCTGCGATATTGGACCGGCGACTGACATTGGGATGCTATCATGTTGTCTTGAATATGGCAGGATGCAGATGCGAATCGCATCGACTTTGTACTTGCAGTCGAGGGCCTCCTACAACGAATGCATAATGGGTTTGTTGTGACGGGACAAGCAAGTGGCGAGGCGAAGACATGCCATTCACATGATGCGTAATTCTGAGCACGTCAGCATTCGCGTCACGCTAGAACCAAGGCCCACTTGCTTTTCCGTCCTCTTCTCATCGCCAACATCCTCCACCAGCTTTTCTGAGCAGCTGAGACGTCACTCCGCGTCATGCTCCATCATCTGCATCATGTTCACTTTGGAAAGAAATCCTCACAGCCCTCTGACATGTTGCCTGATGTGTCTCGGCAGAACTTAATGATCTCGCAGCGCCGCTCGGCTCCCCAGCGTAATCACCGACCTCTCTGATCGCTGACTCTGCATAACCTTGCACACAACACGAGAGTCGCTGCAGTGCGCGCATGCAGCATAATGAAGCTACCCACCTCTGACAGCTCAGGGTCTACCCGGTTCATATTAATAGACGCCATCGGACGCGCACGAAAAGCTCTGTGGCGTAAAGCCAAGTTGTGGAACATCGGTGGTTTTGAAGCTGGCGCGCCGATGCTTTTGACGGCTGTGGGTGGTGTGCGAGAAGCATGTCGCATTCGCCAGAGGTAATCGCCGTCTGACTGCACCGTTGCGCCTCATGGTCGTGCTGCGGATGCGACTGCGGAATATTTCTTGGTCTGTTAGATGTGTTACTGAGATGTGCTTCTTGTTTGGACTGTTCATGCGACGTTCATGCAAAGAATCGTCGTCTGTCTATGACTATATTACTCTTCACCCCTATAGCTCATGTCCGTATATCTCTGCATATTGTTACCGTCTCGTTTCTTTGGACCTCTCGTACGTTCGGCTGCAAGCAACAAATCGGGCTTCAGCGCACGCACCCAATATATCCGGATTGATACCTAAGGCTTACTGTCGAGACTGGGAACATCATGGCGGCGCCTCCTCCGTCTATATCGAAGTACCGAGGGGCACGCCCCGCCGCCCTCTCCATCATTGGATCTATATCATCACGCCCGTCTACACAAGCTACACAATCTACACACGAGCTCAGATGGCACGCTCGCACCAACTCCGAAGAGCGCAGCTTGATCTCTGACATCCTTCAAGATCTGGCTGACAACTGCGAGACTGCATTCGACCGAGCAACCGACCAAGCACGGTTAGGCACAGCCTCATATATCTCTTACAACGCACAAGGACAAGACCTCGCCCAAGATCTCGCCCAGTCACAACCATACTCGCAGAGGCGGGATTGCGCTACCTCCTACACAACCAACAACCTACGAGAAGATCTACAAGAAATCCGACCTTACCTGCGGGCAAGCACTCTAATGGCACTAGAAGGGATATTGCGGCTGAATGAAGCCAACGAGGCTAATGCAGCCAACCCAGCTTTCCGCCGGAACACAATAAGACGGGTTTCAACATCCGAGGATGGCGATCACGTACCAGTCATAATGGACCCATACGACGATACAAATTACTCCAGTCCCACCAGCTTCAAATTCGACGACGAGAGTATCATGGACGGGCCTCTCAGTCCTGCAATGGGCAAATACCCAGACCGAAACTACCGCAGGAGTAATCTCCGGGATGCGCATTCGATGAGCGACGAACCTTTTGATGAGGAACCGACCGTTTACGACATCGAACGACAAAGAGGAGCGCCAAAGGCACCATCTCCATACCCATCCACTGCGAAGACAGCGATCATAATGCTCTCGTTGTACATCTCCATCTTCCTTGTCGCTCTTGACCGAACCATCATCGGCCCAGCGATCCCCGCCATCACGAACGAGTTCAGCAGCATTGGCGACATCGGATGGTACGGTAGCGCATACATGCTTACAGCAGCCGGCTTCATCCTTTTATATGGTCGCATATACACCTTCTTTCCAACCAAACCAGTCTTCTTATCCGGCATCTTCTTATTCGAACTCGGAAGTATCATCTGCGGCGCTGCGCGGAACAGCAATATGCTCATCGTTGGGCGCGCGGTCGCGGGCCTGGGTAGTAGCGGTATCTTCACCGGCGCGATTCTGATCATGTTCAACACTGTGCCGCTAGCTAAGCGACCCATGCTGCAGGGTCTTTTCGGCGCATGCTTTGGTGTCGCAAGTGTGGCCGGTCCTTTGCTAGGCGGTGCGTTCACTAGCAGCAGCGCAACCTGGAGGTCAGTAACATCGTTAACAACTCACATGTGAAATGCATACTGACATTGACCAGATGGTGCTTCTACATCAACCTCCCGCTCGGTGGTTTTACTCTCCTTGTAGTGTGCTTGCTGCTTAAGTTGGATGAGAAGAAGCCGCAACTTAAGACGTGGGGAGAGACGATACGACAACTTGATCCCTTGGGCACCGCATTGTTCCTTCCATCAATCACCTGTCTCTTGCTAGCGCTAGAGTGGGGCGCCGCCGACTACCCTTGGACCTCGCCGCGGATGATCATACTTCTTGTCGCCTTCGCAATGCTACTGATAGCGTTCGTGCTGTGGCAATACGTCACCAGGCATACCACTGCGACTCTACCAGCACGCATTATCTTCCAGCGGAGCGTAACATTCGGTAGCGCATCCCAGTTCTGTGTAGGCGCGACCATGCTCACAGTCTCCATCTACGTTCCCCTCTGGTTCCAGGCCATCAAAGGTGCATCTGCGATGCAGTCCGGCATCAACACCATCCCGCTCGTTCTTTCGGTTGTCTTCGGCTCGATCTTGTCTGGAGCTCTGGTACAGCGCATCGGATACTACACCCCGTTCATGATCCTTGGCTCAGGCTTGATGGCTATCGGAGCTGGTCTCATTACCACTTGGGAGATGACCACCGATAACGCCATGTGGATTGGAACGCAGATCGTTGTGGGCTTTGGCGTTGGCTGTACCATGCAACATCCCAACATAGCCGTGCAAACCATACTGCCCAAGGAGGATGTTCCAACCGGCACGGCAGTGCTTTCGCTGTTCCAAACACTCGGTGGCGCAGTCTTCACAGCCGTCGGCCAGAATTTGTACATACACAAGTTCTCGTCTGGTCTAGAGCAAATCGGAGGTCTGGACCCTCAAAAGATCCTAGACGCAGGGGCCACCAACCTGACAGTTGGTGTCACTCCAGCCATCAAGGCCCTGATACTGGCAGCCTACAACGACTCGCTGGCACATGGGACGTTCTTTGCGGCACTCGTCATAGCCTGCCTTGCGATACCAGCTGCTGTAGGCATGGAGTGGCGAAGCGTCAAAGCAAAACCAGACACGTCCGTACAGCGACACGATGAGAAGCGGGATCAAAAGCCACAGCAGCCCCGTGGTATCCTGAAAGCTCCAGGCGCTGGTGTGGGTCGGCAAGAAGCGAACCAGCCGGCGGTGACGGAGCCCGCGCCAGCTCTGAAGAAGATGTTCCGTCAAAGTGGTCAGTTTGCGTCGTATTTGACAGCCACCATTAACCCCGACCTCCGTGATCAACTGGGCCCGGGGAAGCAAGTTCGCAGGTGACGAAGCTGGCTCTTCTTTCCCGGAATTAGATCTATGGATGAATGCGAGGTCCTTTAGCGTGTAATGATGATAGGGCAGATACCATATCGCATCGTATCTCTGCCATTAATGCATAATGTATTAGCCATTAGTTCTCACTTCCCATCGTTGTCTGCTTGAAGCTTGTCGTCTTTCGCGCTGTTTCTAAGCGTCCCACGTGTTGTGAGGGGCGAAAATGTGCAAGCTTACAAGGCGTTCCTTGATTTTCGCAAGGTAGCAGACTTCGGGGCCTTTCCGATTCGCAGCTCACCGAACAGGTAGTGCGTAAGCGAAGCCACCAAGCCATGTCGCTGATCATCCCACGCCCAGGACGAGCAATCAAGCAAAGCCGAGATCTAGCGAAGCTTTATTAACCATATGTATGCTTGAGCCCCACTTTTGCGATATCATTTCTGCTTGATTGAGATGATAGACGGTTGGGGGTCGGTGTTGCTATCAGGCTCCAACGTGCATCTGCTCCGCCAACACGGGCGTGATTATCGCCTTGAAGCCACGTTTCTCGCGGTGAAACCACACTTCGGTGGTTTTGGGGGTCGGATAGGTGCGTCATCCGGGCCAGCTCCGAGATTGCGTATACGCCATTGGTTGTTCGTAAACCTAAAGCTTGCTGACAACCACCACAAGGTCGTACTCAGGCAGGCAGTCTGCTGTGCAATCTGTAAGAACCAGCAACAAGACTAGCGACGCGCATTAGATGCCAATGGCGGTGCCAGACGTTTCATCCCGCCGCGCACGGTTCGTCAGCCCACGTATTCCACTCACAGCTGGCGCGAAGGTGGCCGTACTACACGTCAGATGCTCCAACGCAATTAGTGATCCGATCTCACAAAGGACCGAATGTAATGTCGATACCGGATCGCACTTCCCACGGTTCCCCACAGCTGTCGGGCGTCGTAGCATGGCCATACCACGTAGCTGGGTCGGTCTCAAGTAATGCTCAGCGTTGGGCTGGCCATCGTATAGCAGTTACGAGCTTCCACACAGATGGTGAGCTGACGCTGATAAGCTCTGGCATGGTGAGAATGAGCCGCAGCTGTACAATGCGGCTCATGTCGGACCTGTTGTTTCGGAGATCATAGAGGAGAGACGAATATGATCGACGCCGCATTTAGAGACTGGTGCATATCTGCATGGCGACGTCCATAGTGTTTTGTATAAGAGTCGATACACCAGGACACCTTGAAACCCAGTCAGTACTGGAAGGCTAATCGTCGTTACTGTTCAATTTTTCTCTTCTGCGATAAGTGGTGCAACATCTGGCACTATGGCTTCCCAACACGTTCACATCGTGCTCAGCGTAGCATGGCAAGACGCTGGAGACACGACACGTGCCATTGCGATGGCTATCGCGTTGCGGGACATGTGCCCGTCCAATATCAATCTGCGAATCGACTTCCTGTCCTGTGGCGCGCGGTTCGAATATCAAATCACGGACGCTGGCTTCAACATTGTCCCAGCTCAACCACGCGTGAAGGGCATCTCCGTGGCGCATGACCTCGGATGGGACTGGCCCGAGTTCTTCGGTTCAGAAGAAATCGCAAAGTCATTCATCGATGGCCAACTTGCAGCGTTCAAAGAATTGAAGCCGGATATTGTGTTCCATGGCATGTGGGCTCCAGCGTCTATTGCTGCGCGACTCCTAGGTATCCGAACGATCAACTTCCTCCCGGTTCCGTTGCATCCTGGAGCCTTTGCTCACGGCCTGATTCGCGATCTTCCAGATATGATGCCATTGTTCACACGGCTTCCACGACCGGTCCGACAGCGCATGGCATGGTGGGCCAGCGGTTTGATGGTGAACGCTCCTATCTTCCGACAGAAGCGCTTAGGAGCTGCTGCTGCTGCCTGTGGGTGGCCAGTCACGGGACCCATCTCCCTCTTCGACATGAACATGGCCGATCTCAACTTGGTGAACGACCACCCCGTATTCCATCAAGAATATCTGCACCGCCTCCCAAAGAACATAGTCCTCACAGGTCCTTTGTACGCGCGGAACGACTCGAAACTGAACGAAGACATATCGGCGCATCTGACAAAGGGTCCGGGTCCATCGATCCTAGTTACAATGGGCAGCTCTGGAACGGAAGAGTTCTTGTTCGAAGCGATCAAGGCTCTACGATTGAACCCTGACGACAACTGGAACGCAGTCGTGCTAGCTTCGAAATCCATCTGCGACATCGACAAGGCAATCGAGATCGCTGGCGGAGATGCGCGGCTTCTGGTGACTGATCGGTTCATCCCAGCACCGGCTGCCAATGCGCTCGCCGACCTCATCGTCACGCATGGAGGTCAAGGGACTGTCCAATGCGCCTTGGCTGCAGGAAAGCCTATTGTTGGTGTCGCGCTACAAGTGGAGCAGCAGACGAATTTGGACAACGCGATGAATGCTGGAGCAGGTATCCGCGTGCAGAAACAGTTCTGGGAGGCCAAGAACATTCGCAGCACGGTGTTGACGGTGCTCAAGGATCCTTCTTATGCAGCTAGCGCGCGGATGCTAGCGGAGACGTTGAATTCCATGGACGGAGCAAAAACGGCGGCAGAGGTGATGTGGAAGTTTATCGTCGAGGAACAGACGGAGAAGGTCAAAGTTTAGGTTTGACAAGCAAGCGTGTCATGGTGTCATGATGCTGGCGCGCTAGGTTCGACGGCTGAGAACGCGACGCGTTTTGGTTCGCCAGATCGTTGTTGCTGACGCCGGGCTGTCCGCGTGGAGACAGTTTCCATATCCTGGTGTACCTCAAAGATTCAAAATTCCTCTTCGTAGCAATGCAGCCCGTAGGAGTGCGACGGTGAGGGTCAAGAACGCGTTGTATCTCGGGTGGAGGAGAGGAGACACGTGAAGTGTGCCGCGTGCCGTGACGCTAGCGGCTTGGCACGCTCATAGCTCTTTCCAAACATGCGGCCGCCCCTGGACGCTCTTCCCATCCTCTTTTCCAGCACCAACTCCCGCGCCTATACTATCTAGGTATCGAGGCCTCATGCAATCTTACAAATGCTGTAATATCCGAGTTATGACCAATACCTAAAAGACCACGAGAGTTCCTCGCGCAGCCTTGCGTGTATCGCGGAAACCTTAGCTGTTCGCTGGAGTCGCAACATGCACACATATTGGTAGTTGTCGTGTCTTACATAGGGCTCGTCTAACACTACTGTTATACTGGAAGGCTTGCGATTTTCTTATCATGGTGAGATTTTGCTTCATTCGTGTGTTGAGGTCGTTGATATATCCTCTTCTTAACAGAAAACTGCAGCACAGGCTCGTCCATCAGCCAGCCACTCCCTCGGTTTCCAACATCACTCAGAGAACTCTTTAACGACCGTCTTATGTACCCGCAATCATTTGTTACATGCCGCAGAGCATGTCAGCACAAGTCGGAGTTGCATGTCGACCTTTCTCTTTTCGCACTCGTTCGTTAACCATCGTCCCAGACCGCGTAGCGATATCCCCTTGTCAACCTCTTTACGTCTGCAGCCGTCGGGCTCAAATTCATCTAAAGTAACACAGCGGAGAGCAGTGCACAGAAGTAGCTTCTCCAATCTGTACTTCTGCACTACTTTGGCCGTGGAGTCTGCGATCGGCACCCCGTTCCTATGTTCGATTTGCGCTAACACACGCATAGAAAGTGCAAGATAGAGGTACTGGAGTGCTGGGAACTTGTCTATGCCACCGAGCACCGTCCTAATGTTGTTCATACCTCGTAATTCCAACGACCCCACGCTGCCAAAGGCGTCGTTAGCTGAGAGACAATCGGTGAGTCGATGTGCTTTACGATAGCCTCGGACTATGATGTGGGAGTTACGAAGGGCGACTGGTGTAATGTCTTTCCGGATCGCGGATGATACCCGGGAAATGTATGGTAGGCAGAAGTAAGGTTTGGAGAGCTGGGCTTCGACTTCGGCTTTGTCCTCAGCAACATTGCCGAACATCGTTACGTTTCGTTTGAGTGCAGTCGCAAGCACAGCTTCGTACACCATGTCTCTTAGCTCTCTCGGAAGTTTGCCAAGATCTCCAAGCCCATTGGCGGGTGCTTTGGTGGGTGCATGAGCATTCTTGCCGTCGGACGTGAGGGTCGTGTCGAGATTACCCATGGTCTTGGTTGAGTGGTGTTTTGCGACCGGAGTTTGTCGATCAGCGCGGTCTCGTAATAGGATATGACCCGTACGCATGGGGAGTTATATAGTCACGCCAAGGGGGTAAGAGGTCAGCGCTTTTGGCTTCGCTATGCTTGTCGCAATTACTGGGGTTACGGAGGGAAACAAGAAGGATAGTTTGCTGCCTAAACACCATGATCGAGGTAGAAAAGGCAACCGTGCATTCCAAATTCACTCGACGAAGTATCCCTGGCGGTCTAGCCCGAGTATTAGATCTTGGCTAACACGACTATGCAGGATAGAGGCTTTGACGAAGACCCTTTCTCATCTCCATCGCCTGCCCAACATCCGATGGAAGAAGCTGCACCTACTCGATCTCGCCGAGCGCAATCCACCCCCGGCTATTCATTGCCTGCACCGCCTCCAGCGACCCCTAGCGACTCTTTCGAGGCGACCCATACTCTAGAAAGCAGCCCACTCTCTCATATGACCCCTCTACCGGACTCTGGTCTGTGGCAATGGACAGCCCAAATGGAAGGTCGACCCACGTCTCTACCAATGTTACCGTTCACGACTCGAGGATTTCGCAACCCCGATGCGGTTCCGGCTTTCCATCGCTTTGAGGCAACCATCTCAGCGAATCTCTCCTTCGGCGTTCGATTCATGTGCGATGACTACGAACATTCAGGGGTAAACTTCGGTTTAGCTGCGCTGCAGATCCTACTCACACAGCTCACCGGTACCGACGACTTCGTGATCGGCCTGGGTCGAGCTTTGAAGGGCAAGGGCGATACTATGCCAGTGCGTTTCAAGGGCGACTCGCAACACACCTCCAACGAACTCCTAGAGCAGACTAAGGCGACCATGGGCGTGTCTAGACGGTATCTTCATGTACCAGTCAAGAACTTGTTATCCGAGTTGAACATCTCGAAGCAGACACTGCTCCACCAAGTCACCTTCGACTGGATTTCTCGTGGATATCCTACTTCTCCGACTACCGATATGTACTTCGAGCATGCTCAAGACCTCGTCTTGATTGTACGCGAAGACCTCGACCGCAATCTAGTCGTATTCGTTGGCCTTGACGAGAAGACGTATGACAAAGAACATGCTGAAGTGGTGGCGGGGATGTACATCCAAGCAATGACGCAAATGGTAGCTCAGAGCCAGACTACTAGCATCATCGATATGGACCCTATACCCCAAGAAGAGCGTGAGCAAAGTATGGCGCACGGCGCCGGACCCGAGCACCAAGTCTCCTTCAGCAGCGTCCTCGATAAGCTTCAAGAAATCGCAACCACGACCCCCGATCGTGTCGCTGCAAGGGACGAACAAAACCAAAAGATTACCTACGTCAACCTCGTACGTCGCGCGGTCGCCATGTCTTCCGATCTGAAGAAGCACGAAGTCAGTCGTGGTACTCCTGTGTGCGTACTCGGTCCACCAACCATCGATCTTCTTTGCAGTATCGTTGCGATATGGTGCGCTGGCGGCGTCTACGTTCCAATAGACTACCGCCCACCCATTATCGATAACCTTCCCATCGCTAAGAACTCCGACACTATGTTTTGCATCGTCAGCACACCAGATTTAGTTGACTACGCACTGAAACTCCAACTTGGTACCGTGTTCTTCTGCGGCGACATGGTCTTCACGGAAGGTTTCGACAACATCGAGGAGCCGCTGCCAGACGATCTTGCTGTGGGACTGCATTTTCCGTCGTCCGATGGTCTGCCAAAAGGCGTCGTTTTGACACACGAGAATTTGAAGGTGCTTGTGGCTTCCACTGCCTACTATTTCGAAGACGAGAAGCCGACCGTATTGCAGCACAGCAATTGGACGTCGGAGATGTCGCTCTTTCAGATCTTGTTCGCCCTAACGTCTGGAGGCACACTCTTCCTAGCCGCAGATTCATCTCCCGCCAATGTGACCAAAGTCATGGTACACCAGAAGATCACCACTACTATTGCTACACCATCCGACTACTCACTTTGGTTCCAACATCCTCGTCACATGCTCAAGGATTGCAAATCTTGGAAATTCGCGTTGAGTGGCGGAGAAAACATCTCATCAAGCGTTGTTCGCAACTTCACTGAGCTTCAACTCAACAACCTGGAGCTTGCAAGCTTTTACGGAGCGACTGAGACGACAATCGCTTCCTCCATGAGCTTTGTCGACTACAAGGCGTACGCGGGCAACAAAGAAGGCCAGCTCATCCCTGTGGGAACCGCGTTGCCGAACAACCACATCTGGGTAGGCGACCATCTGGGCAGACCACTTCCTGTAGCTTGGACTGGTGATATCTGGGTCGCTGGTCCGGGTGTTGGGCCGTGCTACTTTGGCTCTAAGGCCGACGACCATCGTTTCCAGGAACATCCAGGAACTGGTGTGAAGTGTTTTCGGACAGGAGACTGGGGTTTCATCAACGATACTGGGGTACTTTTCGTTACCTCGCGACGCTTGGACGAGTCAACCGCGCAAGTAGGCGGCTTTCACATCGAGTTAGGAGATGTCTCGCGGACAATTATTGACCAGGCCAAAGGGAGAGTGGTGGAAGCAGTCGTGGTTCTTCACAGCAATGAAGAGCAGGAAGAACCACAGATCCTGGCTGCTGTTGTCATGACCGGGACACTCAACGCTGCATCGCGCCGATATCTATTGAAGCTGCTTCGCGGCCTCAATCTCCCCGCTTACATGCGTCCGACCCGCGCCGTGATCTGGAAGCAGCTGCCACGCACGTCTGGAGGAAAGATCGATCGTCGCGCCGTGATGGCAACTGCGATACCAGATACTGACATTATCCGGGTAATGTAGCCGATGAGCTTCTTTGATGAATGAGTCATAAGGACGTTGGGGTTCTATGCACGCGTTGGATATTCTGAGTGTGTGGAACAAAGCTGTGATCCATAGAGGCATCCACGAATGAATCTAGAAACCTCAATACCTTTGTATCGTTAGCCAGAGAAGCAATGTGACGTGCGTTTCGAAAGACGAGGGGCTAAAGTGAGAAGAACATGCCCCTCCTCTCCTCCAGAGCACCCATCACCCCTCCATCTCCGCCTCACGCGACCCATTGCGGCTCGCGCCGCATATTGGATGCCGCAAAGAATGCATCCGTGACCAGAACACAGCCCGCCAGCTCACGAGCTTCTGTATGCTTCCGGTGACTTCCAACACCAAGGCAGCGTATGAGCCCAACTCCCCCACATGCCCAGCCAATCAGAACCTGCCATCTTTCGCACCGGCGGCGTCACCGTACTTTGGGCCATGCAGATGCAAAACAACTAGCTAGCGCTGCGCGGGAGCCCAAAACAACGCGTCTTCTTAAATGTTAGGATCCCCAGGTTTTTCTGTCGTTTAGTAATTTTCCTGCCCTTTGGTGATTGTGTGACGTTTGCCAGTTCTGAAGATGGCGGAATTAGTTGTTGCGGGCCCGCCTGCCCCACCTCCGATGACGTTTCGCGATCGGTTGTCGCAGTTTAGGATTCTGGAGGAGAAGAGGTGCGAGCTTATCGAGGTATGCTATTGGAAGCGTCCTGGAAGGGACGATGAGCCTGACGATGGAGTAGGAACTCCTGGACAAGCTCGAAAAGACAGAAGCACGCCTCGCACAGTGTGAACTCGACCTCGGCTCCGAACAAAATGTCAGGCGGACGTTGCAAGCGGAAATCGCAGATGTCACGCGGACGATGCAAGGACAGCTGTCCGAGTCAAAGGCGAAAGAAGAAGCTCTAGTGCAGTCGCAGTCCAAACGGCCGTTCGTTATGGTGCTCATAGATGCCGATGCCGAAGGCTTCCTGGTATGTATTGTAGTATACTTTTAGTCGTGCATCTTAGCTGACCGTCCCAGTTCCAAGACAAATACATAACACGAAAAGCTCAAGGCGGCGAAGCATTAGCAGACGAACTGAACATACGGATAAGGGAATACTTGCGGGAGCTGTACGAAGATGCCGACTCACTCGACATCATCGTCCGCATATATGCCAACTTGGAGGGTATGGCCAACTACCTTGTACGACTTGAGAAGGTTCGGAACTTGGGTCAGCTACGAGCCTTCTCGACTGGCTTCTGCGGCAGGATAACGAGCTTCGACTGGATCGACACTGGAGTCGGCAAGGAAGGTGGAGCAGGAAGAAAAGTGCGAGGTATGTATCCACGCATGCTCGAGGTGGAAGTTCGCGAAGTCTCTAACATGACACAGAAAACTTGTCGTTTTTCGCATCGAACACACACCTGCGGCACACAATAGTCGCATGCTCGCCCGTCGACCTACCCGCTTCTCTTCTCACTTCCATACCACTCGAGAAGCTGACGCTGATCGAATCTCTCCCGCTACCTTCGTCGCTTACAACACTCCCTCTGAAAACCGCCAAGTTCCCCTCTCTCTTCCCTCCCCCGCCACCCGCCAAGAACGCAAAGCCCAGTCGAGAGCGCGGCCGAAACGAGCGAGGACTAAGCGAAACTGATGTGAGAAGAGGAGACAGGGACATGCGAAGAGGAGATGAGAGAGGCGGAGGACCACAACTGCAGCTCATGGAACAAGAGCATGAAGGGGGCGGCTCAACGTGGCTGGTCATACAACCCGAGAGGAGTAAGAGCCAGGCTGTCAGCGGGCGGGACAGAGACAGAGACAGGAGGAGGGCTCCAAGCGAAGACGATACCAGCAGCTTGAGCATCAGCATCGGGCCAGACAACACTGTTAGCGTTGACAGTGGGAGGCGGCGGAGATTGATGGGTTAGTCTCGGTTTGGCATACGGGATCTGGGATCTCCGTTGCGGAGGAAAGCTGTCACGTCGCGTACTATTTGATGAGTTTGATAGCATGGCATAGCATAGCGTAGCGGCATATATTCGTAGTGTTCATCGTACGCTGGCATAGTGGCGGGTAGTCCAGCCCAAAATTTACAGCGTTTGTCGGAAGCCTTCTTGGCCCTCCAGAATCCTCTCTGCGCGATCAGCCTGGCGGTTGGCTCGTGAGTAGACCCAGAAGTTTTTCAGCACATGTAATATGCTCAAGACTTGGGTAGCGATAACAACAGCCATGGCGGGTCTGTACAAATCAGCTTCCTATTCCCATACATCATGATGCATGTAACTTACATGTACTTCGGCGCATCCTGTTGTCGGAAGATGTTCGACGCTGCGATACCTCCGCAAGCTCCACCTCCGATCAACAACGCACTCGCAACACTCCTCTTCATCTGACCCACGATGTTGTTGTGCATATAGCTCAATATGCTCGGCACATTCGCGTTCGCACCACTGACGCCTAGAAAGACTCCGGCATACCGTGCGCGAGCGTTGCTGAGGAAAGCCATCATGCATACTCCCAAGACTGCCCATGCGCAGTTGAATACGATGATTGCACCGCGCATCCTATATTTGTCGGCGACCCATGCCGTACCGAACATCCAAGCGGCAGCCAGGACATATGGCGGGAAAGACAGGATCTGGCTCATGGCGACAGAGTAACCCATGTCGTTGCGGAGGATGATTGGCAGGAAGTATCCCCAGCTGTATGCGACGACGTTGTTGAGGAAGTAGAGCCATGCGAACTCCCAGATCTTCCAGTCGCGGAGATGTTTGGCGATGGTTGGCCAAGTGAGCTTGTCAGCGACGGCATCGCCGCGGTCGCGTTGAATGCGGGACAGAATTATGTTGGCTTCCGCGGGGGTTAAGAAAGGGCGTTTCGTGATCGGGCTGGGCTGGCTGGCTTTGTCGGGAAAGTCTATTATAGTTAGGTAGCCCATGAAGCCTAGTAGAACGGTGATTGCACCCTCCTAGGATATGTCAGTGGTTGATGTAGGTAGATAGACAGGGGCCTGACTCACGATTGCGAAGATCCATTGCCATCCGTTCAGCCCTCCTAGGCCTCGCATCTCGCTCAGTCCCCAAGCCAGGATGTTTGAGAAACCACTTGCAAGGAGCGCTAGTAGGTAGAACCCACTGAATCTCTTTTGCACTTCAAACCTCACATACCAACAGCTCAGTAGAAAGACACAGCCAGGATAGTAGCCAGCTTCGAGCACACCCAGTATGACTCGGCATCCTAGTGCTTGCGTCCAGTCGTTAGTAAAGCCCATGCCGATTGTCACAGCGCCCCAGCAAATGACCAAAGATGGTAGCCATACGGCAGGGCCGAGTTTTCGAATGATTATGTTTGCCGGAAACTGGAAGATTATATACGGTATGAAGAAGATCATAGTAAGGATCGAGTAGCGTGAACCGATGGAGAGGCCCAGGTCCTCATCCATACCTGCGATACGCGCCTGGAGACAGAGTCAGTATGCGACATACAACTGCGACTGGGGGTATGCCGTACATTAGGAAGATTAACGCGGTCAATGAGCGCGAAGGCATATATGACAGCGAGCGTTGGTAAAAGCCTGAGATCTATCTTTCGAATGATGCGACGTGTTTCCTTGTCGTCCCTTTCGATGGGTGACGATGCTGGTCTCGAGGAGTCATTCGCTGGATCTATAGCATCTTCGACGTTGACACGATCGTCTCTACCGCCATAGCTTTTGTCGTCGAACAAGATCTTCTGTCGTCAGCGCATCATTTTAGGAGAGCTTGGATGGACACTGACATGCTCCTTTCGCTCGGCTTCAAGGTCCTTCTCTTTGAGCGACATATTGTCTCGTGACAGACTGACTGAAGCACCATGCACTGCACACACATCCTCAACCTTCTTATCGCTGCATCCCCTCCAATTCTCCAACGATAGATCCCCGCCAAACGTCTCCCGAATCGCGGGGTGCAACGCACATCTTTACTCAATCCGGCTATGACAGATCGTTTGTTGGAGTAAGAACTCGCTTCGCGGGCTTAGCCTCATGCATTGTTACCTACGAAATTCAGCTTCAGCAGCGGAGTGGAGGCTTGGCTGTTGAGATGTTCGAGTTAATGAAGTTCGCGAATGACGTATGTTGACTCGACTTTGCGATGTCAGCGTCGGCAAAGGAAAGGGCGCATGCTTGAGTGAACGATGCATTCGCTTATTTGCCAAGTTCTCTGGATGATGTCTGCACCTGCCGTGGCGATGTCATGGTTTGCGCCATAGACAAAAGCGTGCCGTCCGTTCATAGGGAGTAATAGCTGCGTCTGGCGATCGTGTGGCACGGCACCTCCGTGATGAGGCTTTCGTATCGCGATCATCGATAGAACAATTGCGTTATCATCAAAGGGGAGCAGAGTACATGCAGGTGGAAGACGGAGGGCAATGCGACGTCGACGCGATTGATGATGGATGTTGAACACGTGACTGTTCCCAACTTGGACTAGCTCATCGCGAATCTTCCACGCTAAACTTCAGCGCGTTCCTCCAGCTGGCATCGACGCCTCACTCTTCCATCATACCCAGCGATGCGCCTTCTTATATGATAGTATCGCAAAGAATCGATGCTTGAATTGAACCCCAAAACAGCCATCCGTCTACATCGCAATTGCTCTTAGTTAAGATGGTCGGATGTCGCACGTATGCGCGTCCACATGGAGCACCGACTCATCGAAGATCGCTGCTGGCTTGCTGCTGGCTTGCTGGCAACGAAGCAGATCTATTTCAAACCTCGCTCGTCCGAAAGTTCTCTATCGATCGTTCTATAACCTCTTACGCTAGGCTAGGTCTCTGGGTGTAACTCGAGTGTCGCCAATACCGCACCATATTGACGTGTTGTGCTCGATCGCTTGAACCATCTTCCCATTTCTTGTTCACGGTGCAGCTGCGAATTTAAAGACGAGCTCGACCCAACGCTGATGCGTCATTTCCTTACCAGAACGGAGCAGAAGACTAAGAGAAACAAGTAAAATCATAACCAACAGTAACCGAGGATATGGCACTAATCGATCAATGTCCAACATCCAACATCCAATGTCGTACGAAGAGTCACCGTACACCAACGTAGTTTGGCCCATGCTCTACGTGTTCTCGTGCGCTGCGAAAGACCATTGTGTGAACCTGGATTCCTTCTCGACCGCAGAATGCCGCCTCGAACCTGATGTCAAGGGTCAATGCATCGATGGCTGCGTTTGCTTCGATCACGTGCAGCCGATGCGAACGCACAGCGACGCGGGATCAGAGTCGCTACACCTGCGCGCATCTTACTCACGATCTCACCATACCATTCCGCAATGGCTTCCAATCGCGCTCGAGTGCCCGACCAGGCCTCTCCAATCCACCGTCTAGCGATCAAGCCTCTCTTCGACAGCCTCCCACCTCGCGACAAGCTCTACGCTCACTATCTCTCGCAAGCAGCCTGGAAAGGAGCACGCATCATCTTACGCCAGACCTCTTTAGAATCCGAAGCCATCTTCAACTTCATCATAGAGGCCTATCGTGCATGCGAGGGCGAGTGGAGCCAGTTCGAGGAAGTATGCGCGGTAACCGGCGATGAAGTCAAGGCCTTTTTGAGCTATGCTGGGCTATTTCTGTACAATCTCGGGAACTTCTATGTAAGTGCCAGCAGTTGTGGCAGAAGACAGGATTATGTGCTGACTATGCAGGGTGAGGGAGGCCAGAAGTTTGTGCCTGATCTTCGCAAAGAGTCACTGGAGAAGATCGTGGGATGCGTGGGTATGACAGGATCTGCTGCTGAGAACTTGGTTGAGGGTATGACTGCAGTACCTCCGCAGAACACAGGATATCCAAGCGATCTTGTCGTGTCGAGCTACTACCTGGGCGACCGTATTACTCGCACAGAGATCAAGGAAGTCCAGCTATACATGCAGGAACAAGGCGTTGAGCCAGAGAATACGCGAGTGCGAAAGACGATCCATAACGGGAACGCCATCTTCGACATTTTCCAGGCCTCGACTCAGACTGGCAGCGGCAAGCTTACTACAGCTACACAACTTGGTGGCCCGAGATTTAGACGCATGAAAGGGGATCATCAGGACGAGGTCTCTACTATCTCCGCACAGTAGGTATACCTCCATCCTGCTATCTTCCAACCGACGATGACAGCATCAAGATCTTCAGCCTGGAGATAAGACTAACGAAGTTTTACAGCCTCCAGAGGGCCAGTATATACGCACAGAATCAAAACCAGAAGGACATACTCGATTGCCACATGTACAGCTTCGAAACCGGAGATCTCCGAGAATATCGACGAGGCCAGGAGATCTGGGTCAAAGACAAATCCCCATCAATCGAACACATTCTCGGCTTCGTTGAAACCTATCGCGATCCCCATGGCGTACGAGCGGAATGGGAGGGCGTGGTGTGTATCGCGGATCCAGAAGAAACAAAGAAGATGGAAGTCTTCGTGGCTAGTGCAGCGAAGTTCGGTACCTTATTACCTTGGGCGACGGCGGAGAACGAGGGCAAGGGCTTATTCGAGAAGGACGTGGTTACCATACCCCAATGTGCTATAGTGCATGGTGAGTGCCGGCGCTCTCCTCACATAAACGCATGCTAACGCTGATAACGCAGCGCTAACAGTCTGCTGCCCGTATGTTTGGGAAGCGTCAAATCTCCCCAACGTAAGTCTTCTCAACTGCCCTCCACACCTCAATAACCTAGTCACTCACCTCCAATTGCTCAGTACAACGATATTCGCGAAAACCACGGCTCAAAGAACATCATCATCGCCAACCGAATGAGCGCGAATCGCAACTCCGCCGGCGCATCCATCTACCTCCACCCTTCAGATGGTGACCACTACCGTCAGAACCTTCATGCTATCCGCTTCGTCGCAACAGTCATCCACGAACTCCTCGGCCACGGCACTGGAAAGCTCCTCAGCGAAACAAGCCCCGGTGTTTTCAACTTCGACGCCACGAACCCGCCGATCGACCCTTTGACGAGCCAATCGGTGGCTTCCTGGTACCGCCCTAACGAAACTTATTTAAGCATATTCGAAGACATCGCCAATTCAGTTGAGGAGTGTAGGGCTATACTCATGTCGGCGTATCTCATCGACAACAAAGACATACTTGCGATTTTCGGATACGAGGAGAATAGTGCGCTGACGGCTGACGACTTGATATATCTTTCCTATTTACACCTCGGTGTCGAAGGTCTCCGTTCGCTCGAACACTACAACCCCGATGACAAGAAGTGGACCCAAGCGCACAGCCAAGGTTACTTCGCCATCTTCAAACACCTCCTCATGGAAGGCAACGGCGTCCTCACAGTCCACCACGACGCCGACATATCCACCCTACACGTCACCGTCGACAGCACCAAAATCATCTCCCACGGCAAACCCGCGCTGGGTCGCATGATGTGTGCCCTGCATATCTGGCGGTGCACAGCGAATGTCGAGGCGTGTCGACCGTTTTATGAGAACTTGACCAGTGTAGAGGGTGTGTATGAGGCGTGGAGAGGCGTTGTGGCGACGAGACTGGAGCGGAGGGCGAAGTTCGTGCAGGGAAACACGTTCCTGAAGAAGAATGGGGAGATGGAATATAGGGAGTACGAGGAGAGTGATGAGGGCATCATTAGGTCTTGGGCTGAGCGAAATTTCTGAAAAATCGAGCTGTCGACCTGCACATGCTTTGGCTACTACCTAGTACTGGCTCAATGCGATATCCATCTTTCGGCTCACTTCCAATAGCTGTAGTTCCTAGCTAAACCGAGCCCTCGCTTCAAGAGTTCTTGGAAGACCCAGGCGCGTAATACAATTGCGCAATCGAAACACCAAGCTGCAACGTTCCAAGAATAATAGAAATACTCCCCACCCAAATCACCGCCCAGAAGGTGTACCATTGAAGTGGATTACGTCGATCACGCCATAGATCTCGCGCTCGGGTTGGCTTCTGGCGTTCGTTGTACTCCTGCAGCGCGAGCAGTCGGGCTCCAAATACGGGGAAGTCGTGCTTGACGGTATACGAAGCAGATTCTGTGAACTTGTCGTTCTGGCCGTTGGTGCAAGATGGTGGGAACAACTTTGCGGACAGCTGTAACTGTTTGCGGGGCGATAATATCCTGGTGATCCAAGACGTTGACAATGGGACGGTACATAGCTCATCCAGCAAAGGGTCTATATCATCTTGGCCTGACTCTAATCGGGCTGATTTCTCCCGGGCAAGGCTGTCTTTCGCCAACTTTCGAGACCGAGGACTTTGCCCAAAGAGGAGGCGGTATGTAAGGAGTACTTCACGATGTAACCGTTTGTAGTCGTGGATCACAAAATGTAACGCCAAATTCAATCCACGTGACCGTGGTACAAGAGCTAATTGCGTCCTTTGCACGAAGTTAGCAAGTCAACCTCATATAGAGCCTTTGTGAGACTTACCAGTGCTCGCCAGCGCTGAAAAGGGAATTGCCTTTGATCATTGCAGCGCTGAAAGTGGGGAAGCGGAAAACACACACGACGTGTTTTTCTTGATCGAAAACGAGGTGATTGGCAATACTGTCAACCCATCTTATTGTCAGCCGTCCAATTGTCGACAGTGAATCGAAATTAACGGTATTTTCGTAAATCATGCCTGCACCTCCGTGAATCCCAGCTCTTTCGACATCGCGTGACTGATCCTCAGGATGGTCATCAAAATCGGTGACACTGGCGACTTGGAATGAATTCCTGATGTGGTTGAAAAGATTATGTTTCTCATCAAGCCCCCGGTATACGATGAGAACCTCATATCCTCTAACGTAATTTTCAAATCCCACAGACTCTATACCCAAGCGAATCGGTTTCAGAACCAGAGAGGCGCAGCACAGAGCAGCGAATTTCTCTATGTCTAGGTATGATTCCTCGTAGCCGCTTTTGTGTGAGAAGGTAAGGTACCAGTCCCAGATCTCATAGGACTCTTTCGGCCTGGCTTCTGAATTTTCCCAGGGCTGCTTGAACTTATCGCCCGGCACCACGTCAAAGCACCTTTCAATGTGTGCGCAAACCACCTGCAACCCGGGCCATGACGGTATAGCTTCTTTATCCAAACCAAAAATAGTTTCGATGGCTCGTGTGCGACGTTCTTGCAGCAGCTCCTTAGAGGTTGGCGTTGGCGGCTGTGTCGGGGCATCATTGCCCGGATCCTGTACGTGTCTCGTCGTTGTAGTGTCTGCACCAGGGCTCCTAGTGTCCATCTTCCTATGTCAGTATCTGCTTTCGGTTATTGCACAGCAAAGATATAATTACATACCTCAATGCCAGGTTCAAGGGGTGGAGCGTTGGGAGCACGATCAGCGCGTGCTTCTCCACGCGCGCCATCGGCAGCCATGATTCTGTTGCTGGACTCCAGCACACTAAAGAGAGGTTATGGAATGCATGTCGAGCGACTGCAAATCAATGAGCACGGGAGCGGTGTAGTAAAATATCAATATCTCTAGCGACCGACAAGGCTGAACATGCCAACAGCCGGTCAGCCAGCCATGGCTAATCCGAAAGTGCGCCATATCACATTCATTGGCCGTGGAAGATGCACCAGGACTTGCATTCAACAGAGCAAGGACTGCAGATCGGAATCTTCGCACAATCACCAAAAACATCGACAAGGCTGAGGTTAATACATCGTGATAGGGCCAAGTGGCTTCCAGCTCATACGCACGGTGACGTATTGTAAGCATGGCCGGCGAATCGGCATGTTCGCTGCTTAAGAGTGGTATCATCGCGCTGTATGCGGGACTTGTCACAGCATATCGTCTCATCGGTGAGTAGAACGCCCTGTCATCTTGACGGCGTTCAGCCTTGTCAAACTTGCTGTCCTGCATATTGTGAGAAAATGCCGTATACGTTTTATTCATTTCCTCCACTTCTTCCAAGCATCTACAAACCCAACCTCTTTCTTCGCTTCGTCGCGGCCACCCAAGCCACCAGCTACGTCGCCCAGACCGCCCAAATCAACAAGCGGCACCATACTAGGCCGGCCATGCGCACACATGAACGGAAACACACAACCGGCGAGGTTCCTCACCAAAGCATTACAGTCATTGATGCTGAGCTCATCGTTGAACATAATGGCCGAGCGACATGCGCGAGAGTTAATGAGATCGACAAGGCCAGGTGGACAGGTGGCTAGACGTCTGACCCAATCGGCGGGGTCGTTTGCTGATGAGCTGGATGGTGTGGGTAGAGGAGGGACATGTGAATCTTCTGCGTACTTCCACACCGTTGAGCGGAGAAAGGATATCAAGACTTTGGGGTCGGCTTTGCATCGTTCAGATATACCAGTGGGAAGCGCAACAACGGACAAAACATACTTCTCCTTGTCGGCAGCGCTGGAAGAAGATGCAGACACTGTCGTCTGGACGATGTCATAAAGAATACCCCATGCTGCAAAACGCGCGGCATGCGTTGTGAAGTGTGTTCGTTCCTGCGGAGAGATTGCGAATTGCTTTGGCTTATCCAGAACGACGGAGGTTACCTGCGCCTGGTAGCCGAGCTTGGACTGGTATTCTGTCTCTTTTTGTGTCGGATTGCAAAGTTGGCGAAGGAGCGACTCAACCTGCACACGCTCATCTGCCGCATGCTGATCGATTAGTACAAGGAGTCCCGCGCGCGCATCTTCCACCCGTGTTGAATCTTGCATCTTGATTAAGATAAACTTCTTGTCGACCTGCGCAATGACTTGGGCATTCTGCAACTCTTCTCTCGACAATCTGCTGGAGCCACCCGTGGAGGTCTGGTTGAAAGCCTTGTCGATGTCGATGCGAGAACAGCCATGTCTGGAATGATGGTGTCCGTGGCCAGCCTCATCTGCGTGCAATATAGCTTGTTGTATACGCCTCTCGCTCGTCTTAAAGACTGGGTTCTCCCACGTGTCTAGTACATCGTCAAGCCAGGGCGTCTTGCCAGTCACAGCCGTCGTAGCCCGTGTCGGTAATCGCATCGACTTGTTCGATGTGTTCTGGGATATCGAATTCGAGAGTACAGCTGAGTCGGTACTCGGTCGTATGCGAGCGTCACGTACCACGCAGCCTGTTCTAGCGTTCAGTAGATGCGTCTTCTTAGTGGTTGGATCTGTCCACAAGATGGTATCGTCATTCTCCTTATCATCGGTTTCCAAGGTCTCTGCAGACAGCGAAACTCCGTCGCGCTGTTCTTGTCCGCTCAGAGCACCTTGAGCTAGCGGCGCTACGTCAAAGTGAGCGAAAGCTTCGGGGTTTGCGCCAAGTGAGGAATCGGATGCGGTCTGATATTTCGGCACATTCAGAGTGCTGCTGAAAAATTCAGGCTTTCCACTCTTGATGCGTGACCACTCTGCAAAAGCCCCAGAGCGAGATCTGTCGACCAACTCGCGTGACGCTATTTTGTCAGGACGTTTCCTCTTGAGAGATTGCGACGGATTTGAGCTTTGCGTTGGCGTTGCCGAGCGCACTCTTGCGTCGTGTCTTTGGAAAGCCATGTTAGTTATGGGACTCTCCGTGGATGGCGCGTTGACAGTAGCGTCCTCGTCAGCGCTGGAAGCACTACCAGGTCGTTCGCGCTTCTTGCGAGGTTGCCGGGGTCTGAAGTGATGAACCGACAACCATTGAGTTACCATTGCACTCAGGACCTCCATCACGTTCTGTAGGTTCGCTTCATCTCCCATGAACTGATCTTCGGAAACGCTTCTCCTGCGAGCCTCCTTCAACGAGATGCGAAGGTGAAACATGGGATATCTGTCGACGTCTTTGCGTGCTTTGAGCTGTCTGTTTGTATAGCCATCCTGTTTGAAGCGCTTGTCTGTCTGCCGTCGAATTTTCTCTTGCTCATCAATGTCGGCATCTTCTTCGATCGTACCAAAGCTGGACGATGCGAAGAGGCGATTGACGGCATCAAAAAGCTCATTGTGGCCGGCCTCCGCAGAAAGCGGTCGTATGCCCAGCGAGATGGACTGAACATGCCTGCTGGGTGCTGGAGTTAGTGATATAGCGCCTTTGATCGAGATGGCAGATGTGGAAGCCGACGCTGGTACCCACGACGCCCACTCATCGACGGTGATGTAGTTGGCCTGGGTCAATACGTTGAGGAGTGATGAGAGCTGTGCCGATCGTGGCTTCGCAATCTCACTTTCTTTTCTCTTCGTCGCTGCTTCCACGCCGGATATGCTGAGACTGAGCACCACCCTGTTGTCACCGTCCCGTATTCGAATAGCGACCGGACGCTGCCAACTGAGCAAGAGACTCGTTACGTCCCTCTTCAACCCATCCCAGAGTCTGTCGTGTTCGGCTCTTTGCTGAGAGATTATCGACCGTTGCTTCACGCGCACGGGCATACTGCCGAACAAGTTCCGCACGGTGACGCGGGTGCCATGCCTGCCTGATATCTCGTGATGCGCCGACGCCGGAAGTTGCCTTTCCACGGCCTTGGATTGGTGGAACGTTATCGCATTGTGTGAACGGTGTTGGTAGTGGTGCGAGGAGATGGTAAGGAGTGACATGGCAGCGAGCGACGCGAGGAAGGTGCCATTGCGGCCAAGGAGAGATTCGGTCGCATGGTACTTGGACGTGCCTGTCGCCGTCAATTACCCATCTAGATGGTTTCCGGCGTGTACACATACAGTAGAGCTTGCCCAGCCCTCCTTCTTCGCGAAACTCGAGGGGAGATACGCCGAGACCGTCATCTTCGACCGAGCATCCGCCGCGCGCGAAGTCAATCGCGGCTTCTACCTTGGTCGCTTTCGCATCCAGGGCATTCTTCAGGAGCTCCAGCACAACTCCCGTAAGCGAGACAATTGCCGTCGACGACTTGATTTGGGCGATCACCTCGGCGGGCAGGGGCAGTATAGTTCGCGTGGGAGCATTGGGGATAGTATGTTTGGCGCCAATGGACGTGTTTCGGGTCATGACGTAGTGATAGGTCTGGCGGGCGCCCCCTCAGCCCTCGTTGTTTGGTGACCCGTGTTCGATCATGTTAAGGGGTCGCGCCGTGATCAGTGTTGAGTTTGGGTGGGCGATAACATGGAGATCTACAGAACATACGCAATCGTGTGTCGTGAAGGGAACATGGCGGCTTAGCGCGGCGGGCGGCAGGTGCGCTGGGGAAAAGGGTCAGGGTCCAGCCGGAGATATGAGCAGGAGCGACCAGCAGCTCCTCGCTCTTTCCCCATCAGCGCAACCTCCCGGCCCCAACCGCGTAACCTAGACTGCCTCAATCGCCTCGGATTACTGATAGCAGCGATACGACTTGCTGTCTCGCCATTCGATAGTCGCGCCCGACCGCCTGCGCTGGCTTTCACGACGCACACCGCGCTACAGACAGCCGCGTCCCCATTACTCCAGTAGATTCGACGTGGGATCGTCAGACTAAACGTGGCATCCCGCGCCTAACTAGCCCAACGACCTCCTTCACTCACCACCGGCACTCTATATTTGGCAGCCGGCATAATGGCTACGGCCGAAGCTGCGTCGAGACCCCATGGTACGGTGAACTAGTCTTGCACAGCCATTGTCTCAGACAACTACCCAAATTATATCCTCCCTACACCACGCCCACTCACCCTCGACAAATTATGCTCACAATGCTAACGCGATACAAAGACCGACATGCGCGCAAGCGACCCTTTGCGGGTTGGATGAAGCGCCTGGCCAACCTCAAGCCCTCCTCATCCGACGCCCCAGGCAAGAAGGGCAACACGGTCAAGAAAGGCGCCCCAAAGAACAACCCCTATCCTGAGTCTGGATACATCAACACCAACGTACCGCCCGCCGATAACTCGTCCGTCACGACCCCGGTCACATTACGATCGCACGACAGCTATGCGTCCATGGAGGAGCCCGCGGCCGGACAGCGACAGGCGATCGAGAAGAGCAACAAGTCCACCGCCCCCACGGTAGCCACAGTCCCCGAGACAGTACACTCGTCACGGTCAAAGGCAGAGACAGGCGGCAGCAACTTTGTCAATGGCGGCAGCACGTTCTCGTCCCCGCATGGCTCCGAGCACTCCCTCACCACCACTCTGACCACCATCCAATCGACCGCGCCCTCAAATATTCTCAACCTCGGCCAGGCGCAGCCCCAGAACAATGCGACAACCACAAGCACTACGCCCGTGCACTTCTCGCATCAGTTCCCCACCTCCCCGCCGCCGTCAGCCATACCGCCGCATCTGGCGCCGCAGCAGCCGCAGCAGCAGCAACCCAACTCATATCAGGGCGCCACCGCGAACAACATCCTCACCGATAACGCGTCCATCCTCACCCTCGCCTCATCCTCGAAGCGCCGCCGTCGCAACTCCGTAGATACCAATGCCTCGATGCGCGCACTAGCCCCTTCGTCGCATTACGGCGGCAGTCGCGAATCGCTGCCCCTCAGCGTACTATCCGCGAACCCCGACGCCATATACTCGCCCTCCAGCAGGCCAAGCAACGTCAGCGCCTTCGTAAACGCCGAGCGCGCGAGCGTCTACTCAGCATCTGGCGTCACAGCCCCAGTCCTGCCCAGCGAGCGCAACAGCTACTACGCGACCAAGCAAGCCGACGGACTCAGCGTGCGCAGCGGACTCCTTGGCCACGGCCGCACTGATAGTATCAGCAGCATGCGCGCCACGCCCACCAGCCCGCTCGCCAGCCCCCGCGAAAACCCCATGGGCCCCGCCCGCATCAGCCGGAAAAGCTCAGAGTGGAAAGACGCGAGGGAAGCAAGCGACGAGGACGAGGCGCCCGCGAGCCCAATCGTTGAAGAGCACGAAGATAAACCCACACCGAACGCTCAGACCTGAGTCGGTCCCAATGAAGCAGGCGCACGAGTACAAAGTTATGATAACCGAGATACCAACATTGGCGTTGACGGGGTTAGGATTGGCGGGTGGGCTGTGTCACGATATTCGGATTAATACGGCAGTAAGGAATACCGTTACTGGTACTGGTGACACTTGGATGAGGAGGACGGCGTTAGTACGGGGGATGGGTTGGGCTGGGTGGGTGGGTTTGCGGTATTTTGGCTTCTTCATCTTATACCCTAGTATCGAATGGAGCTTTTTTTCTTTGCGAAGTGAGTGCACGATGATGCCCAGATGTATTTGAGTGTGTTGATTCGGGAAGGTGCGACTAGTCTATGGGGCATCTGGTCGCTCTTTCTACATTGGAAGCAAACCGGCCCGTGGCCTTTCCCCAGCCATCAGAGTTCTCTCCATGTTCCCCAATTTCTCCTGCTCATTCATCTCCTTCTCCTAGCTCTTACAATACTTCCCATTGGCAGGACAAGCCTTCTTTTCTTCCTCGGACTCGTGAAGATGATAGTCGCAAGCAGACAACTCCGTCGTTTCATCGCATACCCGGATCTTGTTTTGCTTCAGCATAACGGCAACAAGGAACTCGTTTGGCAACTGCGACAGGTCACTTTTTTCTTCTTCGTCGTCTTGTTCCTCATTCCACGCAATGCACTGCAAGTCAACCATCATAGCGAGGATCAGGCTGTCCGACGGCAGGTTGTCAAAGGCCCATATGATAGTCGCGTAGGAAACGCCACTGGCTCCACCATCCACTCCTTCCCCAAATTGCACATTGACGAATGTGTTATGTGCGAGATGATGGAAGGCTGGAGTAAGGAATCGATCTCCGAACATACCACACTTCAAGACGAGCTCCCAAGCGTGGCGATATCTGGACCAGCCCAGTTCAGAGCCAGGATCAGTTTCTTCTGCTAGCCGCAGGATCAGTTGTGGGCAGTTGGGCAGCGTTTGAGCGTATAGCCAGTGAACGAAAATGTTGAACACTTCGACCTCGATATCCTCCAGTGTCGCGCCCTCGTCCGACTCTTTCCAGCGCCCGTTGTACGCAGTGCGAAAATACTCCGAATGGTGGCAGATGACGTCTTTGTGAATGTTGTAGCGCTTCTTCTCCGGACCGATGAAGATGGTGACGATTTCGCCTTTGGCGGCAGTGCTGTTCTTTCTGTTAGTGACTGCGATAGCTGAAGTCGCAGCGAGTGAACTGCTTACCCGAACACAGGTGCGGCTTGAGGCGCTTGCGGCTTGTTCGTCATAGTGCTGTCGAGTTTGTGCGAACGTGGCGGGGTGCAGGGAGAAGAGAGGTAAGGTGTGAGGAAGAGGTGGTGCAGACTACTCGCGGTTGGTCGAACTTCAGAAGTGAACCTCGAACGGTTAGTCTTTAGCAAACACACTAATACGGAGATTACCCTAGCGTTTCTCATATTCACGTTCATTCCTTGTAATGTTGTGAAGTGCTTTGGGGAATACGATGTACGGTGTGAAGTATATTCGAGAGGGAATGAGGGAGCGTGTAGAACTTCAAGTAAGATGCGGTGGTGTTCAGTGACTTTGTAAGACGGTGATACGGCTACATAGATGTCCGCAAGATTAGCAAGACATTATGAAAAGGCTTGAGTACCTCCTGGGTCCGGTGAGGCTGTTAACTCCGTGGTGAGAGAAGTCGATGTAGCCGTCTCGCACATGTGGAATTCAAGGGATATAAATCCCGTAACCACCCCTTGAACCTATCCTTTGGAGACATCTAGATTTATTCTAATGTATGTTCCGATACTAGTCGATGTTTGGGTGACATACATACCATATCTACCCCAAAACCTCTCCAGCCATTTCCAAAGTGCGGTCCGACACTGCCCTATTTCAAGTGATATACACCCGATATATGTCCCCCAAACCACCTTACATGATACTACAGTACCATGTCAACCTCCTCCCATCTTCTTCAACTTCCTTCCATCTGGTGAAAGATGGGATGAAAGACATAGTGGGCTGTGCGGTGAAGAGTCAAATGTGACTAACATGGCGAAGAGTCAACACCACGCAGCCACCACACAGTCACAACACTGTATGTGACTGTTATACGTATGAATCACTGTATGAATATGTCTGGTATAAGAGTGGAGGGTGGGTGTAGCATCTGGTTATCACCACGCACGTCTTTCAGTACGAGACCTATCCGAGACGACATCAGACGAAATTTCATAGCAGCAACCATTCAGCTCGCACCCAACTAGAACAGCCTTATATATATTATGCCAACTGGATCGAATACCATTGTTGATGCCAAGATAAAACAAGAGATACAGCGCAGCAAGGAACTGTTCGCTTCCAGTATCAAACAGTTTCACAGTTTCGAGAAGACTAGCGACGCGATCAAAGCAGCCAAACACAATTTTGAGAAGCATCAATCACATATAAAAGCCTCAAGCGATACTCTACTGGAAGGTCTCTCTCATCTGAACGACCATTTGGAGGCTCGGCAAGCAAAACATTTGCTCATTGCAGACGATGCAACCCTCGAGAAATCATGGCAGGAAACCAGAGACATGTTGGAGTTGCTTCTTCAATGACAAACAACGCGACATCAATTGCATTCCTATGGTACGTCCTACGAGATCTATTTACGTTTGCAAGCGCTGATCATGTATTCCCACTCACAGACGCTCTCCTCTCATCTGATCACAACCGTCTGCGCCGGGCATCCATCGAACCACTCTCCAACTTCGCAGCCAAACATCGGGTTACCTATACCAACACGTTGGAAAGAATTGGACGAATCGGGAAGGAGATCCAAGACCAGTACGCAACGGCGTCGCAGTGAAACATCGTGAAAGCGAACGATGAGTAGCCCATACAAGAGTCCGCTTTCACTCCACGGATCAGTTGGCCACCATCTTGATTCGTCGTCATGAAGCATAACGCTATATCGAGTGTCATCGCCCTGGTCGGGACCAAGGCGAATATAACCTTTCCATTCATCCCATCGAAGTTTGCAAAGTGGGCCTCTGGCCACGATGTGTCCGTCCGTGACTTGACCCCACTCGTCCCACGTATAATTTACATCGACGTCTAGTATCGTAGTTTCGCACTTGTACGCATCGATCCATATCCGGTCGTCCCATGTGACTGCGCCGTCGATAGAGGCCCATGACCAGGTCGGTGCGCGATACGGTTTTGGACGTGGGCCTGGCCCTTTTTCACTGATTCTCCACAATAAAGTTTCTGGTAGATGGCTGTTCCAAAGTCCAGCGATATATCTTACCCTGTTGTTCACTCTTCCACGCCACGTGGTCCACAAATCTTGCGCCATTCCAGATATGGCTATCAACTTATCACTCGGATATGTGAGATTGGCCTTAGAATAGTCGGTGACCAATGCTTGCCACACCATCTGCATCTGTACTGCGGCCGGTAGGTTCGATAGCCCCGGAAGGCGCTTGTGTATGACTGAAGATATCGATGAGCAGTCCCTTGTCTGCTGATATACGGACTTGGGCAATGTACCAATAGAGCCCGTGAGACCACGTGGAAGACCCTGAGGAAATGATTCACAGTAGTTGGCAGAACGACATTCCCAGAATACCTGCCCTTTGCCGAAGTGCAAAACCCGTTTCGAGAGCTGTCGTTCTTGAAAAATCCATGCACGCTTGAAGGCCGCTGTCTTCTGAAGTTCCCGACCGAAGTCGTCTTCGTGAACGATATGCCAGCTTGGGCCTAAAACTTGGCAATCCCGGTGCCGCCAATCGAAACCATCGAAGGAAGGACACATCGGATATGGGCCGATTTCAGCTGGGTCGCGTTCGAAGTAGAACCCCTCGCTCGCATCTTCAGCTCCCGATGCTGATAGGTTTAAGGCGGAGTTGCGATAGACCTTGTGCATTCGCACTGATTCTGTCTGCCAGTCTGCATGGTCATCTTGTATCTAATTGGAAAGGGTCAGCAACCAGCCCCTTATGCTTGAGTTGCGAGATCATCGTACTATGCACAACGAGTCTATCCATATGTACCGCAACCCAAACGATCTGCAAAGGGCGATAGCATGTTGAAACGTCAATGGAAGTGAAAGAATATTGATTCCTTCTTGGAATTGGACGTAATTTGCGCCAAGTAGTTTGATAATCGGTTTAGACCCCCAGCAGTGGCTCAGAGTGACGTAGCCACCTTGCAGGTTGTGTTTTGTTGTAACAATCAGTCTCGGATCGGACGTGTTCGGCATTACCTCTAGCAGCCTTGTCGGATACCATATCGTAGATGCATCATCGCGACAATTCGCATGAGATTCTCTGCAATGCTTGAACCACTGCCTGGCCAAGCCCAGAACCTTTGGAGAGACCGAATTAGAAGGAGCCATGCGGAATGGTTCTCTCAATATGTCTGGTGTACTTAGCACCGATCCGTCGCCAATAGCACATACGTACTCGGAGCGTATGGAATACAGTGGAAGACGTCGAGTGGTACCCTAGCCAGATCATCGTCTTCTTGCCCTCCTCGATAGAACCTGATTGACGTGGTCTGCAAAGAATCACCAGCTTCAGGTGCGCTAGTGGTTGCAATGTAGAAGGTTGCCGGATGGACCCCGAGAAGCTTCACGGGGCGAATCGTTTCCTTCAGAGTCCGCCGCAGTCTAGTGCAGATATAGCAACCGGCTATCTTTGCTGCAGCAAGTTCTAAGAACCCCTGGTGATGGACCTTGTAAGACTCAAACGGTATCTGATCGTCAGATGTTGTCCGATGAAGAATCGGTTGCAGAGCCATACACGCATCGCAAAGATGCATGATTATGAGTGAGAATTGCAACCTGAAACTCCCAATGATTCGAAGAAAAAAGATACGGTTCGACTATTCTTGAAAGGACGAGAAAGAGGGCGGATGTCGAAGCAGATGACGCATTCCGCGATAGCGGGGCTGTGAAGTCATGCGCAAATGTGGCACAGTAGCACAACATCGGACCTTCTCGCAAAATTATATTGCAGCAGGTTCGCCCAGCTCCAATCACACGGTAGCCCATCTGACCCTCTTTGCCTGTGTGTTCGCGTAGTAGGGATGGTTCCACGCCCCCACTGCCATGCAGATGGACATGGAGGTAGCGTGACCAGATGGGGCTGACAAGGTGCGATGATCTTGGTGGAAGGTAGCGTTTGTGCCTCTAAACCTGGCGGTTATCAAGGTATCTAATCGACTGGCAGAATAAGCTCGTGTGGCTGAGTGACCTTTTTTCGCGAGCGTATCTGAAAGAATATAAGTACAAGGTTAGCTCTTAGCACCACTCACCTCCGTGCTGGCTGGTCAGGCACACATTTCCTCGCTAACATCCGTGTAAAACGGTGGCGTATATAACAGCATGTGTTTAAAGTGTAAGAGGCTTGCGTCGCTAGCGACTACGAGAAATGACATGGCCGGCCGAGTGTTGCGATTTGGAGCGTCAGATCAAGCTACTTGCTTGTCGAAAGCTTCGCTACTTCTATAACCCCATGCATATCGGCGAAAGAAGCGACTCGCTGCTATCCATGGACGTGTCGCTACAATTTCATGTAACAGAGCTAGGCCAATCGCAGCGACAACACGCCCAGTTGGTCGTTCGTGAACGGACGGCATCGAACTTTGTTAGGCAGTTGACATGTTCGTTCCTGCACACGCGGCTGAGCTCGAACTATCTGTACAGTAGGGATGGGCTAAGGAGATGACTTTGTGCGAAGAAGCTTTTGACCAGTAAATAAGGTATTGTCCACGCGGCGTGGCAGAAGAGAGTAGAATGGCCATTGGCGACTGCATCTATGGATGCCATTGGGAATTTTATCTTTTGCTGACCGATTCAGAAGTTCCGTCCACTGCGAATATGGTATGTCTCGCGACGCGATTCGACGTGCGGGAGATGAAATTGGAAGGATAGGAAAATGAGGGCGACGGTGTTCGCGTTCTGGCCCGCAAACCGCGCGGCGATACGCGCCCGGGTACCTCCAGGGCTGGGCATCCAGGGGCTCTTGCGCTAGGATCAGCACGTATTAGCGCTCTTGGCAACCCATCTTTCCGCTCTGGCTGCGTGCGTCACCTCAATAACATCCAGGCCTCAAAGTTCGTTCCCCAGGGCCGACACGGCTTCGAGTCCGCTTCGACGCATACTTTCTTTCTCTCGAAAGGGACTTCCGTCCTCACAAGATCATCACCGACCATTGAAATCATCGTCTTCAGCCTAGTTTGGGTTGGCTGGCATGACACCTAGCAGGTCGTTCATGTCGCACACCAACTACGACACGAACATGTCGCTTCTGTGGTATGGAATGCAACTCCCGACCCCGCGTTGTGCTGGTAGATCGGAAAACGGTGCCCGTACCTGCGTATGTACCCCGCGACAACATCCATTCTAGCGTTCGCTACCCCGCCACGCCATCGGAGAACATGTGGAAGAGAGGTGTGACCGCTGTATGATTTCATGTCGAATCACATGTGTGAATTGTTCAAAAGGCGCTGGCGATGCTTCTCCGGGCGACATGTTAGTGTCTTACATCGTAAGGGTACTTGACGATCCTTTGGAGCGATGGATACTTCACGGATATATCTATTATCCGCATCGCAGTTTCCCTTTCTAGTTGATCCAGTGTATTCGCATTCTGCGATTCCTGCATGATGTCTACGCAAGACTCTAGTCTGCACCTCGCCTCATACTTCACGATACCTATTATCCTCCTAGCACTCGTAGCATATACTACCGTGAGATGCGTCTACCAGATCATCTACTATCGATACTTCCACCCGCTACGACACTTCCCGGGTCCCTTCTGGGCCAGCGTAACACGGCTATGGATCGCCTATCACAACATCAAAGCTGATGAATGCGAGGTCGAACTCGCCCTACACCGCAAATACGGCCCCGTGCTTCGCGTCACACCTACCCTACTCTTGGTATCCGATGCTACCAAGCTCCCTGAAGTGTACAATCGCCAATCGAACAAGTCGAATCATTACATCACCGGCAGCTTCGGCGAGACCGAGAGTTTGTTCAATATGCGGGAACACAAGCACCACGCGCACTTTCGCAAGATCGCTGCTGGCCCATATAGTTTCAGCAACGTCAGGAAGATGGAAGGGCTAGTGGATGATCGCATCCAGCAGTGGACTGACAAGCTGGAGGAAGTCTTCGGCGATGGCAGTAGATTTGACTTTGCGCCGTGGGTATGCTTCACACTATCGTTATGCTGGCGATCAGGGGCACTGACACTTTATATAGGCAGTATACATGGCATATGACATCATATCGGAGATAGGCTTTGGCGCACCCATCGGTTTCATTGAGAGAGGCTCCGACATTGACGGCTTGATCAAAGGCTTCCACGATGGTCTACTTCCTTTTGGTCTAATGGCTCGGCTCTGGCCGTTTACACAATGGGCGAAAGGCACATGGTTCGGCGAGAAATATCTTGTCGCGAAGCCTGAGGATAATTCTGGTATTGGCACGCTGATGCGTTTCCGTGACAAGCTCATTGCCAAGCGAATTCAAGATATCGAAGCTGGTAAAGTCGACAGAGTCGATCTGCTACAGACTTTCCTGGATGCAAGGACAGAAGATGGCGCACCGCTGGATTTGGACTACATCAAAGCTGAAATTCTTCTCGTATTGCTCGCTGGCGCTGATACGACAGGCACTGCATTCCAAGCGATGATTGCATACATTACCTCTGATGCTCAAGTATACGCGAAGTTGATGGAAGAGGTAGATCGCGTCACTCGCGAGGGCAAATTGAGCCCCATGCCGCAGTATGACGAAGTGTTGGAGCACTGTCCATACTACGTTGCCTGCGTCAAAGAAAGCATGCGGTAGGGCATACTCGTCTTCTTCCCAGTCAATCTCACATACTGACGAATACAGTCTCTGTCCCTCCGCTCCGAACATCTTCCCTCGCGTTGTGGGTTCGTCAGGGATACACCTGCATGGCCGCTACGCGCCGCCCGGTACCGAAATAACCTGCAACCCCTGGCTCGTGCACCGCGACGAAAAGATCTATGGTCCAGATGCCTGTGATTTTCGTCCAGGAAGGTGGCTCGAAAGCGAGGAAAAAGCAAAAGAGTACAATAAGTATAACATGGGCTTTGGATACGGCGCCAGAGTCTGTCTTGGAAAAGACATCGCACTCATGGAGTTGTACAAGGCCCCGCTGCAGTTCTTCAGGACGTTCAAGATTGAGATCGACGAAAGCCGCAAAGGCAATTTTGTAGTCAAAGGTGGTGTAGGATTCTGGGAGGACATGTGGATCGGTATCAAGCGGCGGAAGACGGCGTCGTGATACAATAGATCGAGATGGCCGTTAAGTGTATGCTAGTCAGTACTCAGCGCTGAAGTCCTCAAATCTAAATGATGAATGGTGCAATGGTGCGTGTTGACGCAATGACGAGCTGGTGATCTAGACCATCCCGTCCCGACCTCGTCACGTGTTGGCGCGGCGATCTACCGCTAGCCGGATCTTGGCGAAACAACTCGAAACGACCGCAATTACGCTACCCATTCTACGGTCCGCGCCTCAGCAACCCAACCACTCGCAGCTCTCACCTTGCCTTTGTACAGGCGCGGCGGCCCCCGCACTGGGGTGCACTGCAAATGTTTCCGAGATGATCCTCGATTGGCGCCGTCTTCTTGGTCCAGGCCTCAGGCCCCAGCGGAAATGGCTTGTTTCATTGCCCGCCTGGTTATATAGGGGAGCAACTCCAACATGACGACGACCTGCTACCGCTTTCACGATCATTCGCATCGATTACATTCTTTTTACCGTCTTCTCACAGACACACTGACCTGGTTCGCTGGTCGTTCGCTCTTTATTTCGTTCCTCGCTTTGTTTGATCATCTGCTAGCATCATGATGCACTCTGCTTTCTTTTTTTCCCTGCTTGCCGGTACGGCCTTTGCTCAGTACGGCGATAACAGCTACAACGCCCCTGCTGGAGGCTCGAAGCCTGCTCCCTCCGTTACAGCACCTGCTGGGTACGGCACGCCCGTTCCAAACCCGATTGCGTCCCTGGTGCCCATAGTACCCATCGTCTCTGTTATTACATCCGCCCTCGGAGCTATACCCTCAGGATTCCTTCCCGACAATGATCTGCCGAACCCTTTCAAGTCCATCTACATCCCGGCGTCCCAGCTATTCAACCCTGCTATTGCACCTGCTTTCACAGAGACTGCCGCGGTCCCTCTTCTGTCCCTCTTGCCGGTCTACTCTACCGTATCCAGCTCGTCCGTTGTCGAGCCTACCGGCTCTGCTGAATACCCGGTAGCTCCTCCTACCGTCAAGCCATCTAAGCCTGCATCTTCCACGACTTGCACCGAGAGCAAGGCCCAAAGTACCCGCGTACCCCTTGACGCTACCCGTTCATCGGCTGCCCCTCAGAAGCCTACCGGCGCAAGCTCGGCGGTTACCTCTACTATTGCGACACCCAAACCCGCAACCTCCACATCTTGCACCAAAAGCAAGGCTCAGAGCACTCGCGTACCCCTTGATGCTACTGCTTCGTCGCCTCTTCCTCAGCGTCCCACCGGTACAGGCTCAGCAGCAGCCTACCCCACCGGAACCGGCATGCGTCCCTCTGACAACACACGCCCCTCTGGCACCCCTCGCCCAGACTACTTCCACAACGGCGGCCGTCCGCAAGGCGGCTTCGGCTGGGGCCGCCCAAGGCCTTCTGGCAAGTGGCCTCATGCCTACCCCAAGCCGACCCATGCTGCCCATCGCCCCACCAAGCCCTCTGCTGCTCAGGGCTATGGAGCTGTCAAGGCCAGCAGCACGCCTTGCACTTTGGAGACCAGGGTCAGGCCCAAGGCGACCCCCGCCCCTGCTCACTACTAGAGAGCAAATACAACTTGAAGGTATCGCTTCCTGAATTATAATTATGTAAACGTAGTTCATGTATATACCTTATTATCCACAGACCTCCGAGTGGGGCAATACAGCACATGCAGTTGATAGGCGATGCGCCTAATGCGGTTTTCATTTCTCAGTTCTTGTCTCAGTTGCGTACGCCCGTATTCATGATCTTTCACCGCAGTCAGTTGAAGGCTAGCCAGTTTCCTTAGCATACAACTTCACCGTCCTACACGTCTCCAGTATCGTATTCATGCCAACGCGATCAGCTTTCCCAACGTCCTATGATCAGTTTATGTTCATCGCGATGAGTATTGACCTATACTGCTCAGGCAACCTGATGGACTATCGTCGACTTCAGGAGACACTATCTCACCGCCTTAATACGGCACAAGTCTCCAGGAAGCCTGTGATGCTGTATGGACCATGGTGACCCGGAAACAATCTTCTGTTATGATTGGCAGGGTAATTGTAGATCAGGAATATATGCCCGTAGGAGCATGCAAGGGATGCGACTTCAAGGGCTTGTTCGATCGGATTATGAAGAAGGTCGACGAGGATCTGAAGTTCCAACTGGTTCTCAATCCTTCCAAAGTCGTCAGATTCTGGGCCTGAGGATCCAGAGAATATATTGGAAATACCGATCTCGAGACAGGGCAGCGATGGATGGCCTTGTATCAGCGAGCGAATGAAGGGTAGCTAAGGAAACAGAGGTGCAAAACTGCCAGAGTCTTTCGACAACCCATAACGTTCGAGCAGAAAGCTGGTATCACTCTGAATAAAATGTGTCTCGTAGTCAAAGTGCCAATCTGCCATCGCGGGATACTTATACTGACGCCGTGTACTATGACTCATCTTCAAATTCAGCTACATTATAGTTGCCATGCACTCCATCCACTCGTACTGCGATGACGGAGGACATACACCCAAGGTTGTATTAACTAAACTACAGTTCTACTTCGTGGAAACAGGATAGCCTGCAGACTTAAATATTGAGTTTAGAACAGGCTAGAATAGACGTAGTAGTAGTAGTAGTAGTAGTAGTACTGCGATGACGCAGAGCGAAAACAAGCCACGTACAACTATGCGTTTCTCACTGCCCACTTGTTTGTCTCCACGTGAGCTCCACTGATCTACTCTTCCTTCACCTTCGATCTTAGCAGCGCAATCCACCTAGAGAGCTTGCCAAGCAAACACGGTTTTTCTGACCATTAATCTCTCTCGCACTTGCTCTCATTTACCCAAGGCTCAACCAATTCCGCGCACGCCTCAGCCACGATGGCCTCAGAACCTCAGCTAGTGACGATCGATCCCAACGGCGACACCGTGATCATCTTGGAAAACCCAAAGACCTGTCTACTGGATCCGACACTAGGACAACAGCTGGAAGTGAGAGAGAATGCCGATTCTGACATCGATTCCGACAGCGACCAGTCTATCGCGCACGACGCGACCGAAAACGCGTCTCACGATAGCGCCGCGAACGAAAGCGAATCCCGGCCTTTAGTCAAATTCCTCGTCTCCTCGCGCCAGTTGCGCATCGTGTCGTCCTACTTTGACAGCATATTCAAAGGTGGCTACAACGAGACGTTACCGAACCCCGACGACGGCCTGTATTACATCAAAGCAGAAGACTGGGATGCGGAGGCTATGGAGGTAGTCATGAACATTGTCCATGTACAGGTTAAGCGGATACCTGAATCCGTCTCGTTGGAGCTATTTGTCAAGATCCTTATTCTTGTCGATTACTACCATATGCAAGATGCGATTGCTTCTCAGGCAAAGCTGTGGATGTCGCAGACTATAGGGTCCGACAGGCCTACAAACTATAGCGCGAAAGCAGTTTATTGGCTTTTCTTAGCTATTCAGATAGAGGATCGTACACTATCTAGGAACATAGCGAGTGTCACATAACTATAGATAGTCTGTGCTAGGTTATATATAGCTCTTACCTTCTCCTAGATTAGTTAGGTAAACCTTATATATAATTTACATCTATTTATACTTTATAGTTAGTAGCTATAACTTAAACAATCTTGTCTCTAGTCTTGCTATATAACCTAGTAGCGTAGTTAGAAATAGAACGCTTTAAGGTCTATCTTAAGTAGATAGTTCTATTACTACTAAAGTTACTACCTATAACTATACCTTGCTTATAATACTATTAGCTTATAAAAGACATTCTTAAGTAACTATTAAGTCTAGCAACCTATATTCTCTATAATATAGATAACGCGTACACTAACTCTAACTATTACTAGCTCTAGCCTACGTTAGAACTTCTATACCTATATAATATATTCTACTTACGCCTATACTAAGCTTATTAGATTATTACTAAAGAAGCTTTTAATAGTATCTTACTCTGCAAAAGAGCGCTGCACTATAACTAGTATATCTCTATTACGTTCGCAATCTCTAAGCCTATCTTCTACTAAAAGTTATACTCTTACTTTCTTAATTAGGCGTTGCTTTCTATAAGAACTATCTACCTACTTTATTAGGCTCTAGTTATTTCTATAAATAGCTATCTACGCTTTCTATAGTAAGCCTAATCTTAAATAACTATTTCTAATAACACGCTACTTCTAATAAATTAATACGTTACTACTTATTCTCTCTATACCTAGTAAGGTAATAGCGTATTAGAATATTTTTACCTTCTCTAATCTTGTTACTAGGTTTAAGACTATAACTAATACTCTACTTAGTCTCTTTCTTCTAAATATATACCTAATTCTACTATTCTCTAATTAAACCTATACGCACACTAATTCTCTACTACTACTACTTATACTAAGGTATAAGAGCTCTTCTACTACTACTTTTTTATAGTATAACTAACTATATATTACTCTACCTTGCCTAAGCCTCTATACTAGAGTATTACGCTCTTAGATAAGCCTACTATAAAGCGCCTAGAACTACCTCTATATTCTAAGGCCTACTAGTTCTAGCTTAAGTAGTAGTTGTCTACGCTTATAATATTATTACCTTTACTAATAGTTTTCTCTAATATACTACTCTTATTTCTCTTTTAGTACTTAAGACTATATAAGCTATTCTTAAAACTTATAGTACTTTAACTCTCTTTAAGAGTAGGTAATAGTAAGGCGTAACTCTTTTTAGTAAAAGTACCTATTTTCTTTCTTCTCTACGCTAGCCTTCTTTAGAAGCTAACCTAGTACTTAGATACTTTTATATCTAGATTACTACTACTAAAGAGTTATTCTCTTTATAAAAGAACGTACTTTAAGTAATTAGTATCTTCTAGACTAATACTATAGGCTTTTGCGTCTTCTAAACCTTTACTAACTAGAAATCTACCTAATTATCTACTAGTTATACACTATCTTAAGACCTAGTTAATTAGCTACTACTCTTATAGACTTATTTCTAGATCTCTACCTACTCTTATACTACTATATAGGTATCTTTAAATACTATTCTAGCTATAGTTTCTTTACCTTATAGCCTATTACTACGTTCTAAAGTTCTCTCTAGTAGTTATCTAGCTATACCTATATAGTTATTACCTTCTTCTCTTACGCTCTTACTTCTACTAGAATTAGCTTCTATTACTACCTCTCTAAGCAGCTCTACTCTTTTATATATATTTTTTACTTCTATAAACTCTTTTATTAAGCTACCTCTATTACTTTTCTATTAGAAGACCTCTTACATTAATAGTAATAAGTCTTAGAACTTACTATTATTAACTCTATTAAGGTAAGCTTTATTATAGGCCTTACCTTTATAAAGAGATAATAGCTCTACTAAGTTAGTTACTAAAACTATTATATAAAGGTAGAATAGTAACTTCTCTAAAGGTATTATAGCATCTATAAAGCCTTTAATAAAGTAATAATAGAAAAGATATAATAAGAGAGCCTAGCAAGATAAGAAGTAAAATATATCTAATAATCTAGAACACTCTAAAGTCTCTATAGATTAGCGTCTCTAACCTAAAAATAAAGTAGTATCTACTAACTCTCTTATATTATAGAACGCTTTTCTAGTAAACCTTTACTTTATAAACTCTACTCTCTATACTACTATTACGCTATAGCTTACTAGAGTCTTTACTATATCTTAGACTTTAGGCCTTCTACAGCCTTCTCTACTACTAGGTCTAACTAATATAAGGCTATATATTCTACTTATATAGATAGTAGACTATATAGAACTACGCTAGAATTCTCTACTATCTATACCTATCTATAATCTTAGGCTACACGCCTCTACTTATAGTTTAGACACCTAGAACTCTAGTAATATATAGTATTTAGCTTAGAATTCTAGGCCTAACTTCTAGTAACTACTAGAAGCACCTTTATAGCTACCTAACTATCTCTCTACTTAGTAGAAGTTTACTCTAAATAATAGTAACGTAAATACCTTAATTACTAAACGCCTTCTTAATCTAGTAGATATATTACAAAGCTATTAGCTCTATATACTAACTAGATAACCTTTCTATATAGTATATTATTCTACTAGAGAAGATTATAATAGCTATATTATAGATAGAGCAAAGCTAGCGTAACTCTTAACTAACTAGGTACCTCTATAATAGCTCTATTACTAAGCTAACTACACTAAATCTAGTAACTATCTTTGCAATAATAGTTTTAAGCAAGACCTATAGCACTATTAGTCTTACTAGCCTACTTATAGTAAGAGCGCTAGGCCTATATATAGCTATTAAATATTTTCTTATAATAGTATCTATAAACTATACACGCTGTTACATTATTATTAGATAGGCTAGGCTTTTACCTCTAAAGAGAATAAGATTACTAAAGATAATATAAGAGTTACTATAATAGAAGGCTCTCTACGTTTCTACCTAGAGCGTATTAGCTACTTCTAGCCTAAGATACTAGAATATAAGTATCTAGATAAAACCTCTAAGATAGCTAGTAAGACTAACTTCTATAACGTCTAGAACTTTATTAACACTATAAAGATAGCTATTATATCTAGAATAGTAGCTACGTATATAGTTTAATATAACCTCTAGTAGTGCTTTAAAGGTACTACTGTCTAGTAGTACTTCTCTAACTTTAACCTTACTTACTATAAGAATATTATTAAAGATAATAGAATTAACTAATAGAAAGTTAAGCTTATATATTTTTATATCTAGCTAGCTATTATAATAAGAAAGCTTTAGAAGAAGTGTTTTATACTCTAAAACTTTATAAATAGATACTTTTTCTCTAAGTAGTTTCTGCGAGTTAAGTGTTTAGCTTAGAATGCTAAGTATAGAAATAAGAATAACTACTAATACGTTCTCTAAGCATAGAACCTACTTAACGCCTAAATCTAAGTCTATCTTTAGAATAATATTAGTATAATAAGCTCTAATAAGTTTCTTCTTATAATCTAAAACTAAAAGTATATTCTTATTAACGTCTTCTGCGTAGAATATAACTCTAGTAAGTAAGCTCTCTATTATTACTTTAAGAGTTAGAGTTATAGTAGCTTAGGTTATCTAATATATAACGCATCTAATTAGAAGTGTTACTAGTTATATAACTCTACTCTACCTAGCTTAGGCTTCTACTTTAATAACTTTACTTACTATAACTATAGCAGCATCTCTAATTAAAATATATAGTAAAACGTAAACAACTCTTCTTAGATAAATAACTAAAGTAGCTAGTAAAGTATATCTAAATTATAGAACTAGTAGTCTTATAGAGAAAGTTTTGCTCTAGCGTTCTAGGTAAATAATAGTACCTGCGTAAGAATCTAGTAGCTTAGTATAATATTATAGCTATATAGTAAGGTGCAGAGAGTATACTATAACTATAACTCTACTCTTACCTAGAATATATACCTTTTAGCTTTAGGCTACTCTACTATACTAATACTACCTTCTCTTATATTATCTACACCTACTCTATTCTCTACGCTTAAGAAAATAACTACTATATATAAGTACATTTTACTAGACTTCTGCCTTTCTATAGACTCTAGCTATTTTACTACTAAGAATAGTTTTCTACTTAATAATAACTCTAATAATTATAACTCTTCTAGCTAGGCTCTATAGAATAACAAGAACTTTATCTATATATAAGATTTTAATAAAGATAAAGACGCGTACTATATACTACTCTCGCTTACTTATTCTACTTAGTAAACTACTATAGAACTCTACTAGTTTTGCTATTATAAGTGTAGTATAAATCTAGTTTCTAATAACTAGTTGTACTTATATATTTAAAGCTACTACCTCTTAGACTCTAGTAATAATTATTACCTTAGTGTCTATATAGTTACTATAGATACTAACTTATAGCTACCTCTAATTTTACTTATACTAATAAACTAGGTAGCTATAGATTCTACTACGCCTGCGCGTACTTAACTTATAAAGTCTTTAGCTTTACCTCTAGTAGATAGAGGTTTTACTATGTAAAACTAGTATTAAATAAAGATAACTATACGCTCTAGCTAAGAGAGCTCTAATCTAGAAGTATATCTAGATACTAGAGCTAGTATTATACTTATAGATAAGTTCTTTATTTAAAAGAATTTTTCTAAAGCTATCTAAAAAGTTCTCTAGAAACTAATCTACTATGCGCACGCTAGGCTAGAAAAGATAATAGTAATAGAGATTACCTATATTACGCTCTATATCTCTTTCTATACTAACTCTAGTAAATAAGTTCTTACACTATAGAAAGTTTAGGTATATATTATTAACTACCTTATACCTAATATACTTCTTAGTATAGACACGCTAGTACCTTAATAGATTATTTTTAATCTTAAAGCCTATACTATATAATAACCTTACTATAAGAGTATAACTACTCTACTATTAATTCTTCTAAAGAATAAGAACGCCTTTAAGAAGTGTAAGGTAATAACTACTACTATAGTTACTATACCTCTCTAATCTACTATTAAGGTACTAGTGTATATTAGGCACTCTCTTTTCTATACCTATAACTACATTTTTAAGCCTACTAAAGCGCTCTTACTAGCTTTCTTAGTATACGTAATACTTATAAAGGTAGATACTAACGCTATAGTCTTATATAATAACTCTAAGACCTCTATACGCCTACTATACTATACACTACTTAGGTACGCTATTCTGCTTAATACTAAAGCTATATATAGCATTAATTAATTAGAATATAAGTTAGTAGTAATATCTAACCTCTGCTATATATATTATAAGAAAGTAAAGACTACTAATAGTATTACTATCTTTAGCAACCTAGTAGCTGTAAAGTTACTACTTTAAAAGACTATATTATTTCTTTATATTTAGAAAGACTAAGGTACTACTATAGACATTGCGCTAGAGTTCTAGATACCTATTACTCTTAAGAATAGTTAGTAAAATATAAAAGTTTTCTTAAAAGTCTATTAGAGTAGTCTACGCGACTAGAAAGTTATTAACGCTGTCTTTAATAAGCTTACTTATAATTAAAAGATAAAACTTACTAAGCTATCTATATCTTTCTCTATACTAGTATTTATAGTATAGAAGAAGGTTAATACTTATAATATAGGTAGCTCTATTACTTCTATTAAATAGAAAGAATAGCCTATTCTTAATATAAGAGAGATAAACTACTAGGCGCTTAAGAACTTATACCTCTTTATAACCTAGTAAGATATTATTATATAACTATAGAGCGCTAAGTATATTACTATAGTAGATAGACTATTCTATTTCTACTAATTTACTATCTAACCTAAGAATTAATATAACTTTACTATTAACATCTACTATAGAGTAGAAATACTAAATATATACACTATAGGCTATAAGAACTTAGTCTTCTATATATAGCGTTATAGTAATATTATACTCTAGAATATAAAGAAATTTGCAAAGGCCTATATAGATAATTTTATTATCTATTCTTATACTCTATATAAATACGCCTTATACCTTAAGTGTTTCTTCTACTAGGTTTCTAATATAAGAATTTTCTTAGCTCTAGTAAAAGCTTTTATTAGCTACTTCTTAGTTAAACTACTTAGTTAGAGAGTTAACGCTTTTAGAGTCGCGTCTATAAATAAGCGTATTACTACTCTCTAAGATATAGCTTTCTCTAAGAACGCTAAGAATATAGAGATATATTATAGAGTAATTAACTACTTTAATACTTAGACTCTATACCTAGTATAAATCTCTTAACTACTTACTAATCTTAAGACTAAGCTTCTACGTTTTACTTCTAAGAAGAAGAGTAGAAGTAGAACTATAGTAGTAGTAAAGGCCTATATTCTAGTAGAAGAGCCTATTAGAGAAGCTTTTAACAATGTTTAGTTACTCTAGTTAAGCTCTATCTAACTTATACACTATAATACTTAGCGCATACTATATATTAATATAGATTCTTCTAAATAGTATAGTATAGCTCTTATAGTATATTATATGCTAGACAACCTTAAACCTACTATAATTAACTCTAACGTTTCTAATAAGTATAATAATAATAAATTATTACCTATAGCTTAGTTAAAGCGCTCTACTAACTTTTCTATATTCTTTATTTAGTCTATTATTTTTCTATCTAAGTGTCTATCTAGCGCTAAGACTTATTACTTTTCTACTAAACTAAAGATAGCTAGACTCTATTAGGTAGTTAAGAAGCTAAAATATATAGTAGAAGCCTTACTAAAGATATTTATCTTTACTAACTATATAGCTATTACTACTATTACTTAACAGCGCTAACTTATAATAATAGACTTACTTAAGAGCCTAAATCTACGCTTAGCTAAAGTCTTAGTTTACTTCTAGTAGTTTAATCTTAATATTAGATATAGACCTAGTAGGCTTTACCTTATTTCTAACGCACTATTCTGCCTTACTTTTATAGCTATACTAGAGTTAGACCTTAAGACTAATATACTTAATAATATAGCTTACGTCTTTTATATACTTATTATAGACTTTAATAATAACTTTAAGATATAGCTAGCCTAAGTCTATCTTAATAACTTACTCTAGACGCACGTACTAGCTATAATCTCTAGTAAGCGCTAGAACTATAAGAATAAGTCTTAGCTAATGTAAAGTCTATAATTTCTTCTTAAAAATAAGCTTATATACTATTAGAACTATAATAATAGCTCTAAGCGCCTTTATATCTCTAAGTTTATAATATATAAAGTTTTTTAGCACGCTTATAATAGTTTCTATTACTAAGACTATAACTATACCTATAACTAAGTTAAGGCCTTCTTCTTTATATATAAACTTAGTAAGTATTTAAGAATATATATAAAGTTTTGCCTCTACTATATAGTAAACTAGATATAGTGTTATAAGCTCTATAGTTCTCTTAAGCTAATTAATTACTCTACCTATCTCTTTAAAGTAGCGTGTATTAACATTATTACCTATCTACTAGAGACTATTAATAGATTTAACGCTATTCTTACTAAGACGTACTAAGTATTAAAGATAATTAATATTATACTAGGTAAGAACTATTAGTCTAGAGAAGAATAGTCTATTATAATAACTTATACTAACTACTTTATAAGCTAAAGTAACTAACGCGTAATTATTAGTAACTAGGCGCCTATATTTATTAAAGAGATGTTTTACTACTAGCACTCTATAATAGGTACCTAATTCTACACTATAGCTATCTACTATTCTAAGGCTAATAGTTAGTCTAAGTGTACTAATTAGACTATTAGTATTGTGCTACATTTCTTTATTACTACTAACTAGAACGTAGACTAGACTAAGGTTCTCTCTTATATTTAGTTCTTAATAAATACTATAGTAAATTATTTACTTAGATATACTCTCTATAAGTACGTAATAGGTTTTAATCTTTACTAAGATTTTAATCTTCTACACGTAAAGCAGACTCTCTCTAAGAAAGACTATATCTTTCTATATCTTTAATACTAGAAAGAGGCTAAGAAAGCTCTTATATTTGCTAAAATTATATAAAAGAGTTACTATAACGTATAGTACTAGCCTTTAGACTTAAAACCTAGTAATTACGTATCTCTAAATCTCTATAAGAGTTACTATCTTAAAAGTAATCTTTCTTATAAGATTAGGTATTAACGTTTTAGACTACTTTAAGTGTTAGAAAAGGTTAGTAAGAATACGTACTATATAGAGTAACTACTAGGTTTCTATATCTATAATGTTATAAATATAGTATAGCTAGAGCCTTATTATACTATAGAGTAGAATCTATACTATTATACTTTTCTCTAGCTACCTTTTACTATTACTTACAACTCTAGTAACTATAACCTTAAGTCTATTAAGCGTATTATTAAAAGGCGTATAAATAATAATATAGTGCAGCTTAAATACTTTATAAAGTAGAAGAATTAAAGTTTAGCCTATAACTAGTAGCTAACTATAGCTTAACTCTATATAGCTTAAAAACTCTAAAAAGACTTTAATAATAAATTTCTCTTTATAGAGTAAGAGTAGCGTAAGCTAAAGCGCTTCTAGAATTATAAAGTAAGATAGATAGCCTAAGACTAATAGATTTAGAAACTAGTACTAGGTTTAGCTACGTAGCTTAAGGTTGCGTACTTACCTTATAATTAGACTAACTTAGCACCTCTAGATTAGCCTACGTATAACGCTACTTTATCTATACTAGATATAGAGTAATTAATAACTTCTTTATATACTCTATTACCTCTACACTAATAAACTAACCTAAGACTATAAGACTACCTTAACTATAGAGACATTCTTGCACTCTATAACTTTATTAACGCTAACCTTACGCCTCTAAGTAATAACCTTCTTCTATACCTTATACTAGGTAGCTAGTATAATAATAACTTAGTACTAGCTATTATAGAAAAGAGCGTAACACTAGTTACTCTAGTATTACACCTACCTATAATAGGCTAATATATACTAAGGCCTTAGCCTTAGTAAAAGTACTTTTATTTTCTTTTAGGCATTTATAGTAATATTATTTTATTCTTTAGCGTATACTCTATTTTAGTACTTAGCAACTTTTTACTTCTAGTATCTATCTTACTATTACCTATAGCTTATAGAGGTATTCTTTTCTTTCTAGCTTTCTTAGCTTAGACTTTATATTTTAAATATATTCTATACTAGAAACTATATATTAAGTATACCTTATAGTATATTTAGCTTTCTATAGTTAACTAGCAAATACTATTTTATAATATCTATATATTATACTCTAGCGCAACTATTTACACTCTACCTATATTATATATCTAACTACTCTACTAGGCTTATTATTATATAAACCTTACGCTCTAGCCTTTAGGTAAGAGAAGCTCTAGTAGAGAGCTAGCTACTCTTTTATCTAGTATAATAACCTTTTCTATATATAAAACATTTCTTCTATATATTAGAACTATCTCTTCTATATCTCTAGTAACTCTCTTTCTCTATTATACTAAGCCTACGCTCTACTTATCTTATAACTATACTTATATCTTACTATATCTTACTTTATACTTCTCTATAATTATTATATTATATACGTCTATAGCTATATAGGCGCCTATAGAGCTTATACTAGAAATATAGATAGATATAAGCTCTTTTACCTATTCTTACCTTTCTATAAGCCTATTACTAAATATTATAAGCCTACTATCTTACCTCTAAGGTCTCTGCGCATAATATTAGCTACTACTACTATACTTCTAACTATAGGTGCTTTATAGTAAGCTGCGCCCTTTATTAATACTATAGCTTAGTATAGTACTACTATATAGACTCTAGCAGCTCTTATAAACACTATCTATATACTCTAAGGCCTATTAAGCGCTAGATTAGATATTAAGGTAAAGACTACGTGTTCTAACCTCTGTACTACTCTACTTTTTAAATTATAAGCTTTTAATATATAGTTATAAGCTCTAGCTCTATTCTTAAACCTAGTAGCGCTTTATATAAGTAAGATTTAATATATATAGAATATAACTATAGCTACTAAGACTTTCTTTAGGCACACGCTTATAGACAAACCTCTTCTAGTTAATTAGAATATAAGGCGCTACCTTAAGTCTATCTATTATACTAGAATTACCTATATTAAGTACGCTTAAGGCTATCTTTAGATAGAGGTTAAGAGAGATAGCGTCTTTACTAAGATCTCTATCTATAACACTAGCCTTATTAAGAAGTTTAGCTTTAACTTCTACTAGTAATAAACTACTCTTAATTTTCTTACTATCTTTACGCTACTAGATAAACCTTTTATTAGAGACGTAGAATATAATAAACTTACCTCTAAAGTACCTTTTATTACTAAAAGAATAGATCTATAGATAGCTTTTAATAAACACGTAGTAACTTACCTTTAGAACTAGAGATACTAGGTTATAGCTTCTAGATAGTCTATAGATTAAGCTACTACCTATATAACTAACGTTAAGAAGAGGCTTATAGTAGATATTAACTAATACTCTATCTATATTACTAAGCCTGCCTACTTAGACTAGAGTAATCTAGAAGTTATTAAAATAACTACTATAAAGTACAAGAACGTTAAAAACACTTATAGCGTTAAGTCTACTAGCTCTAATAAAGTTTATTATATACTTAAAAAGAACCTCTATACTATAAAGTCTAAAAAGAAGTCTAAAAAACTCCTCTTTCTATACTACTAGACGCTAGAACAAGCGTATTTTCTAGATAAGAAAGAAAAGAAGACTCTTAAAGATAGTAACTATATCTAGACCTATATCTTATATTATATAGAAGGTATTGTAGTAGGTAGTTACTACTATAACTCTAGTAGCGTAGTAACCTACTAGTTCTACTAGACACTACGCTATTAATATAAGATAGTTAGTAATAGAAAGAATAAGAAGTAGAAGATAAATGTAGATAGCTCTTTTATTATTAAGAAAACTAATAGTAAGTAGATAGACTTTCTTCTACTAGATATAGTGTATTATTAGTAGGTTAATAAGTAATTTACCTCTAATAGCTATAGTATAATCTACTTTATTAATAATACATTTAACGTCTAAGAGTTAATAAAGTTACTCTAGAAGTATAATCTAGTGTAGATAGAGCTTTACCTAATTCTACTTAATTAGTTTTTTAGTTTTCTATATTACTCTATTAAGGCACTATAGACTAAGATTAATAAGATTAAATAGAAGAAGAAGATATAGAAAAAAAGTTTTAAGATAACTACCTATAATTATATAGTAACTAGTTTCTTACACTATTTCTATAAGAATAATAATATAAAGAATAAACCTCTTACTAGAGTTAAGAATAACCTTAAGAAAGATTTTAGAGACAAGTTTGTATTAATATCTAAGCTCTCTATAATACCTAGTACTATAAAGCGTAAGTACTATAATTCTAATAACTCTAATTACTTAGGTTTATTAATTACTCTACCTCTATCTACTATAATAGATATCTCTTACTAAAAGAAAAAGGCTAAAGCTACTACTAAAGATATTAGCTTACTTACTCTAAAGAAGAAGATATCTATAGTAAAGACCTTCTAATCTAAGGTAAAGAATAAGGCGCTTAACTATATCTTTTCTAGTAGTACTCTAACTATATCTACTAAGCTCTAAGGTAGCATTATTAATACTATAAACCTAGTAGTGCCTTTACAAAATAGCTTTAATATTAACTCTTACCTTAACTAAAAACTTCTTAAGGCTACCTATAATAAAGATCTCTATCTTATATAAACTTCTACGCCTACTATTAAGAATAAGAAAAAGAATAATAAGTTTACCTACACACTTCTATATAGAACTAATAGTATAACTAAGAACTAGATTAATATAGTAGTAGAGAGCCTTTAGACTCTTAATAGTATCTCTACTAGATAAGCTTTGCCTATACTTAGTTTTAATAATACTATTAATAATAAGACTAGTAAGAGCTCTAGCGTAGTAACTAACTAAGTTAACTATATTAACTAGGCAGATACTTCTACTACTTAGGCTTAGTAATATTACTCTTTTATTATAGGCACTTAACTAAGAGTTACTCTACCTACCTTAACTCTATTATTATACTTTATAACTTTCTTATTACTTATATTACCTATCTTTAATATCTATAAAAAGTTTTTCTTTCTACTACTCTACTCTAGTATAACGCTGCCTTTAGTACGCGTTAAGTTACTTCTTAGCCTTTTCTTAATATAGTCTTTTATAGTAACACTATTCTTTTAGAGTATTTTATACTTCTCTATAAAACTCTTTATAATACTCTTACCTAGAATAAAAGTAATATCTTTTCTACTTTTTGCTTAAATACGTACTCTAGTATCTACTCTCTCTTTATAGTAGTTTCTTATTATAGTCTACGTATAACATAAACGCTAGCGTTACTACTACTAGACTTACTTCTTTAATAGTATAATCTTATATATAATATTTTTTCTTTTATATATTTGTATAAGCATAGTAAGAGACTATAGATATTTTTTTTTTTTAGTAAGTAGTACTATAGCTTATTACTCTTTTTTCTATAATAACCTTTTTTAAACTTACCTAACTAAGCTTTATTTTCTTTTTCTTACTATTCTTATAAAGACTTCTCTGCTATAGGCTATATTATTTACTAGAGTTTACTAGAGAAGTAAGAGGTAACAGTAAAGAACTAAAGAGAATTAAGTTTAGGTAGTTAACTCTTTTTAGCCTACGTTAGTAATAGTATAGGCTATTATATAACTATAGATAGTCTGTGCTAGGTTGTATATAGCTCTTACCTTCTTCTAGATTAGTTAGGTAGACCTTATATACAATTCACATCCGTTTATACCTTACAGCGAGGACTATTGTCACGACTGCATCCCGCCCGATTACATTCTAGGGTCTTCCCTTTCCGCCAGAACTCGAAGGTATGAATCCTCAAATCTGCGAATAGAGAAATGCTAACCCAGCTGATAGATGAAATGAACGTGTTGCGAAGGGAGGCGCTAAAGGTCTTGCGTGTCCACATCAGAACTCTCAAACAGGACCTACTTGAAGGCAGAGAAGGTTGTTTCCCAGCGTGTGAAGCCATGCTACTGGGATCGCTCCTAAAAGGGCTACGAGGCCTCAACCTACTTCGATACATCGATGGGGTCGAGCGGGATGTAATGCTCGAGCATGCGTGGGACGGGCTAATGGCTATCCAGACTCCAGATTGGTGCGCGCCGGATGTACCCGGGAAGTCACATCTTTGCGATGTGGGAGTGCGTCTTCGGATTTTCGTCACAGAATCTGTTCAGGTGGTGAGCAGTGGGCTACGGGCACTCTCACTCAGAGACTGATCGAAGGATCAGGCGTTTGGCGGGCGAGGTGCTGTAGTTCCTTCGCGATAGCTTGCTAGGAGGGTGGTATAGTAGGCCATCGCGATTTGTATGATGCAAAAGGCATGGGAAGGTCTGTTGCAGAACAGTGGAGTTGGGAGGGCATGCACAATGTTAAGACACATGGATACATAAGGCTACAAGCAAGGTTGAGAATGTGGTAATACAAAGGGCCTAGTCAAAAGAAAACCGCGGTGAGCTTACAAAATTAGAACGAATGAAAAATAGTGGCGCAGAAAAGGTCGAGTGTTGCGGGCTGCGCGTGCGCTGTTAATTCACTACCAAATACGTGAACGTTCTTCGACAAGAGAAGAAGGATGCGCGCAACACCTCATCCCGGTCTACGACCCCAACTCTCCGATCTCTACTTATTCGTGACCAAGACAACGAAAACCCAACGTCTTCATCCCAGTCTACCGGCCGTCACAATCGTCTACTCAAATGCCCCACTAACACAAATGAGAGAGATCGCCATCCTCAGAGTCTGATCCCCTAAAAGGTGGTGCCATGATCCACGCCGATGCGTGTGGATGATCTTGATACCATTTCTCTACCAGTTCTGGATTCTTCCACTGATAGAACCCTGGAGGAACCCGGATGGACGGAAGTGATATTGTATAGGTTGGAGGAACCGGGGTGGACGCAGCTGTTAGTATAATGTCAGTACTCTGGGAATATCAACGCAGTTTCTCCGATGCTGTTTCAGTCCGTGCTCCCGGCTAGGATCAGAGCTTCTAACAACTCACTGCCATCTGGCGCAACTTTGGTTGGACCGACAGGAACTACTCCGTTGAAAGTGTTGTTGTGAGTACCGTTCTGGGTACCGTTCTGGGTACCGTTCTGGGTACCGTTCTGGGTGCTGTTCTGGGTACCGTTCTGAGTACCATTCTGAGTGCCGTTGGACTTTCCAGCTTCGAGCTTGGTCTCCGCGATCCAGGCTTCAACGTCGCTGAGTGCTTTGAGAGGGTCGCCGCGGCAGCCTTGGAGGTAGTTTTGCACTTGTGCTGGGGAGACTATATTCCTATTAGTACGAAATTTGTATCTTGGATGCAATAACCACTTACATGTATTTGTGGGCATCTTCTCGGCAAACTCAGTCGCCCACTCCTCGATCTGCGCCATTGTAAACTCGGCATCATGAGCGAGAGCTGATCGACCAATCAAGCGCTTGAAGATGCTCTTGCCCGCACTAGGGTCCATATTGCCGAAGTAGACCTTCTTGTCGATACGACCGGGACGCGTCAAAGCCGCATCAAGCGTATCAGGAGCGTTAGAGGTCATGATCAAGAGTCTTCCTTCTTGAGAGGCGTTTCCGTCGATGGCGTTCAGCAGGCCACTTAGTGTAACTGTGTTCGATCTACGACCCACACCCGGGTAATCACGAGCCCGAAGTTTTGGTAGCGGACCGATGCCACCTGGAATGCCAGCGACGTCACCCAGGTTTTCATCCGCTTGCGCATGTGCTCCCGTTGGGGCAGCCGGCGGTGTTCGTTCGCGACCGATACCAGCAGAGTCGATGTCTTCCAAAACCACTACGCACTTGCGTGGAAGGCCTAGAAACAAGCGGTGAAGTGTTCCATCATTGATGCTGCCGGTGGAAAGGTTGATGTGGTAGATGTCGCAGCCAAGATGGCCCGCCAACGCAGCGCTGAATGAGCTCTTGCCGGTACCCGGGGGGCCATGAAAGAGATATCCGCGCCGATATGGAATACCACAGTCGGCAAAGAATGACCGCGACTCCTCGCTGTAGTAGTATTCTGCGTCTCTGACAATATCAAATTTGGTAGTCTCGTCCATGTCTATAGTGTCGAGCTTTCGAATGGCTTTGGAAACCGACTGCCAACCGTTACCGTATGGATCTGTACGATCCCCCGCGAAGTATACCGTTGTGGTACCTGTGAGGTTGTTGAGTCGGAACTCGCGACAGAGACTGGTGAACTGCTTGAGTGGTCTGAGGCTCCATCCGAGCGTCATGATAGTGAGGGAGTTTTGAAGCTGGCCACTATCGTCGAGAAGATTACCGGCCATACCACTGTTGGTCCGATAGCCAGCGCCACCTCGACGTGAGAATAGATACGGTCGAAATCCGACCCAAAATAGTCGTGTACCGATTGGCGGGAGACAAAGAACCTCATCGTCCGGTTTCTCGGATGCGAGTCGCGGGTTATGCGCCGCCATCATGCGGCGATGAAACTCGTCATTGGGATCCTGTGTGCCTCCTGTGACCAGCATGGCACTCCTCGTGTGGCTGTTGAGTATCACCTCGGAGCCCATCCACGCCAGAACCTCTCTAGCGACCGGATCGGTCTCTGGGATGGTGACTTGAACAGTAAAGGCCCATGTAAAGAAATCCTTCAGATGCTTGTATGCGGGACGAACAGCTTGGTAGAGACCGATGAGTGCGAGGAGCTTTTCAAGATCGCCGATGCCGCTTGGCCGGAGTCGATATAGTAGACGCTGGATAACCTCTAAGATGGGGAACTGACCTGTCGCAGAGCGTTTGAGGTGATGCGGAATGAGTCCGGGTGTGTCAAGGCGCTCGGGCCATAGCTGGTCACTCATTCCTGGTGGAACCATGAGCTCGTATCGTGGGTCAGACATTGCGGCGGGCGGTTGAGGGCGATATTCCCATGTAAGGTTGCGTGGACGAACTATGACCGCGGTTTCTAGACGCGTGAAGATGTTTTAGAAAGATGAAGGAAGTAATAGTCTCCAAGTTTTGGAGATTGCCGTGTATGTGCTACGCGCCGTGGGTAGGCATTGTTAGACAACCGTGGGTGAGTTGAAATTATGATGGAGTGTCGAGAAAGAGTGAAAGCGATGCGACGATGCGCGGAAGAGGCAAGTCGAACAAACCGTGGCGCGGTCATGGAAGCGACTGCCTGGACGTTGGAGGTCGAGGCTGAACGGGCTGAACGGCAAGTTTGCGCGAGACCGCATGAGGCAAGAGAGGCTGTGGCATGAGCGCGTCGGGGCTAAGCCTAATCGGGCCAGGTGGGCTGTTTACAGCTGTACGTCATAGCTAATTATTCTAACAGAACTTCTAGGCTTTTTGCACAAACGTCTTACTCTCGTCTTTGACTTTGCAATTACCAGAATCACTCAGGATAACTCCATTCGAAAAGAGAGTTTCACATCCCAGTACCATCCAAAACAAACAGCTTCGATTTGACCATGCCTCCCAAAGCCAACACTTCCGATCTTCACGTGGCGAAGCTCTTCTCAGTCAAGGACTATGTATGCGTAGTGACTGGAGGCGGCTCTGGTATCGGCCTCATGGCTGCCCAGGCCCTTGCTGCGAACGGCGCAAAAGTGCGTTCCTTCTTCTCGCAAATGAACAATGCTAACATCAGACAGGTCTACATTACTGGTCGTCGACAAGAAGGTAAGCACGACTGCAGCCCCCTCGAATCAGTCAGACGGAGAGACTGACCATGTTAGCCCTCGAGACCGCAGCGAAATCACACAGCCCCGACCAAGGTGGTCAAATCATCCCTCTCTCACCATGTGACGTAACCAAGAAAGACGACTTGGAGCGCATGTACCAGGAACTGGCGTCCAAGGAGAAGTACATCAACCTGCTCATTGCCGCAGCCGGCATCTCAGGCGAGAAGGGTATTCCCGATGCGGACAACGCGACCGACATGAAGAAGAAGCTCTTCGACAACGAGACATTCGAGGGCTGGGCCGAAACTTACAACACCGATGTTACCGCCGTTTACTTCACCACCGTCGTTCTCCTGCCGCTTCTCCAGGCTGGAACTGAGAGCCATGGTCACCTATCTGCCTCTGTCATTGTCATCTCGTCCATGTCGGGAATTATGAAGGATGCGCAAGGCCACTTCAGCTACAACGCTGCCAAGGTGAGATGATAGTATCGATATATGACGGATGTATACTGACTGTATGCCAGGGCGGCACCGTCCATCTGAGCAAACTCATGTCGGCCGAGTTCCAGCAGCTTCGCATCCGCGTAAATAGCATTGCCCCCGGCTACTTCCCGTCGGAGATGACAGCAAAGGAGAGCGACGAGAACCAGAAGAGCGACCTGCCGGATGAGAAGATCCAAGAGAAGGGCCACGTCCCACATGGACGTGCGGGAAGCGATGCGGAGATGGCACAGGCTGTCATCTTCCTCACCAAGAACTCCTACGTCAACGGCCAGATTCTGACAGTGGATGGCGGTGTACTCAACGTTGTGAGCTCTTAAAGTTTGGTGGCGAAGATGTGAGGGAAATGATGAAGTAGTCTGATGAGAAATCATACCAACTGTTAGGCGTCTCAACTTGACTCGTGCATCGGCACTTCCTCTTCGGTCGGGTTTCCACAAGGCTGACGGAAGCCGTTTCCCCACAGTCCCCGCGACAGCGATAACCCATGCTGATGATGTCTGATTGCGATAGTGAGCGATAGCGAGAGGTGATGTGACGCAAGCATTTGATGATGATGGGACGCGTCGTAGGTGACGGAAATGTTATGTGTGGCTTATGCAAGGGGCTAGCGCACGTGGAGGTGATGTCTTTGATGACAATGTGTCTTTGTGACGAAATTTTGCTAAGAAGAACAAAACGTACGGCGCGTCGCGTCGCATTGCTGGCACCTACATGCATACGTGCATACACAATTATCGGAACCGGAGGCAGCCATGGGGTGCAGCGCGGTGAGTGGATGGTACGAGGCAGGGCGCATGAAGCGAGGATGCGAGGATGCAACGGCGCGGCCGCTACTGCGCGCAGGTCGAGTAGCAACAAGACATTCACCGCAGCTCGAGTCGCCGCCGTCTAGCGACTCCCCGTCTGCCTCAATCTCCGCGGCAGCACTGGGCGACGAGTCTTTCCACAACGGCAGCCGCTGGCAGGCGAGAGCGACTCTGGGATTCGCTGGGCGTGCTAGAGCGTGTTTCGCGGCCAGGATCCCCGTGTGATAATTGCTTTGCGCTGGTAACGGGCCCCTCCAACGCATTGCCTGGGCCGCGCATGGGCAACAACAACAATTGCGACTTTGCCCGCGACGCTGCCGTCGGTCTGGATCCCCGGGTGCGTGTTGAGGGAGGATATGCACACCGCAGCCCGCCATTCACCGCCGCCGCCGCCCAACTCCGCCAACGCACCTCCGCGCCGCGACAGACGACGCCCCGACGATAGGACGGCATAGCAGCCGGCCCGGGCCTGAGGAAGACGTCAACATGGTCTCACACCCCGCCCGACCGGCGCACCAAGCCTCCAACTCGCGCTCGTCGCAGCCCTCCGCCCCGACCGCCAGCACGCCGGGCCACGCGAAGAAGTCGTCGTCGTCGTCCAACCACAATGGCCAGCCCCGCGAGCGCGACCAGCGGCCGAGCAGAGAGGGCACCGCGCAAAAGGCCGCCCAGGGCGTGGACGGCCTCAAGGACTTCCAGCTGGGCGACTGCCTGGGCAAAGGCGCATTCGGCAGCGTGTACCGCGCCCTCAACTGGGGGACTGGCGAAGCCGTCGCCATCAAGCAGGTCCGCCTGGAGAACCTGGGCACCGCCGACCTCAAGAACATGGAGATGGAGATTGACCTGCTCAAGAACCTGAACCACCCCAACATCGTCAAGTACAACGGCTTCGTGAGGAGCTCCGAGAGTCTGTACATTATTCTGGAGTGAGTGGCCTGAATGGACGTCTAGGGCGTAGCTAATATTGTCAGGTACTGCGAAAACGGATCGTTGCACAGCATCTGCAAGAACTTTGGAAAATTCCCCGAAAACCTCGTCGCGCTGTACATGTCGCAGGTCCTCCACGGCCTCCTCTACCTCCACGAGCAGGGTGTCATACATCGGGATATCAAGGGCGCGAATATTTTGACGACCAAGGAGGGCCTCGTCAAGCTGGCAGACTTTGGTGTAGCTACCAAGCAGTCAGGTCTGGACCAGTCGAGTGTTGTCGGCACGCCGTACTGGATGGCTCCCGAGGTCATCGAACTATCCGGCGCTACTACCTCGTCAGACATATGGAGTTTGGGATGCACAGTCATTGAGCTTATCGAAGGGAAGCCGCCCTACCACAAGCTGCAGCCCATGCAGGCCCTCTTCAGAATCGTCAACGATGAGCATCCGCCGATACCTGGAAGTGCCTCTCCGGTAAGTGCGTCCGCGGTCCCTACATGTCAGATGCTAACCCCTACAGCTGCTGCGTGAGTTCCTCATGGAGTGTTTCCAGAAGAATCCCACGCTCCGCATCTCCGCAAAACGCCTCCTCAAGCACCCATGGATTCTCAGCGCCAAGCGGACTGTCCCTGCAGTACCCACAAAACCTACCGAATATCAGGAAGCAGTCAAGTCCGTGCAGGAATGGAACGAGGCATTAAAGTCGCCCAGCTCCCTGCGCCGAAGCTCGCGTCTTGTGTCGGGCTTGCAGAAAGCCAGCCCTGCTGCTTCATCTCGCAAGAATCCGGCCAATGTTAATCTCAACATCCCGAAGCACAGACCCACCGCTGAGTCGTTCCGCTCCCCGGAGCTAGATCATGACGATAACTGGGATAATGACTTTGCCGAAAGCATATCGCCCCGCGCCCTGCAGATGCCACACTTGAAGCCACAGGACAACTTTGGCGGTCTCTTTTCAAGCGACAAGCTCAAGGCTTTTGCCAGTTTTGAGTCGGTTACAGAAATGGCAGAGTACGATGGCGAGGCTACGGTGAAGAGTCCGATGAACTTGGCGCAGTTCCAGAGCTTCCCGAAAGCATCGGGCCATAGAGCGGTTGAGAGGTCGAGAGGCGCCAACGGTAGACCTAGGACGTCTGCATCTTCATCGAACACGTCTTCGAGATCAAATTCGAACGCTTCCACTTCAGAGTACGAGGATAGACATGAACCCCAGCCAAGAACGGCATTCCTGCGAGGTACACCAAGGGCTGCACAGCCTCCCAAGCCAAAGACGACAGCGCCAGCGCGGCCAAGTCAGCTCTTTCGCGAGGACACGGTCGAGGATTACTCAGATCTCATGCCAGCTGATGAGGGTGCCTTTGAGCGTAAGCTAGCGTCCATGCAGTACGCAAACTCGCCATCCGTGCCATCTAGACAAGTAATCGTCACCAACTCCAGTCCACCATCTGACACTTTCTCACCGCGATTGTTCCATCCCAGCGACCTAAAAGCAGGGCCCAAGTCAACACGCGATCTCAAGTCTGGTGGCAATGTCCATCAGAGATCGACGAGCTCAACATCGACACGGAAGCAGCTGCAACGGACGCAGTCGGAGATTGAGATCCAGAAGTACGCTGAAGATGAAGGCGATGACTTTTCGGATGTCTTTGGTGACATCAAGAGTCAGCTTGCTAACCCTAGCCGAGCCGAGAGTGACAGCGGCAGTGAGCACAGTAGTCTTGCCATGATCACATCGAAGATGGCAAACTCTTTCATCATAGCTGATGAGGACGATCTCGATCCGTTCGCCAACCTGGATGAAGGTCTTGACAATATCAACTTGGAGAACAACGTCGCTCGAGACCGAGATGACCGGTTGACGAAGATGACGGAGAGTCTTGTGGGCTGTCTGAAGACGAGTCAACCCGACGACGAGCTGCTTGATATTGCAGATCAACTACTGCAGGTGCTACATGAATCTCCGGACAAGCGATCGATCATACTCCGAAGCCACGGCATGCTGCCTATATTGGAGATTCTCGGAACCAGGCCGCACAACGAGGTGGTCCTACCTCTTCTGAAGATTATCAACCTGATCATCCTGGAAGACTCTGAGTCACAAGAGAGCTTGTCGTTCTTGGGTGGAATTCCGACTATCTGTTACTTCGCCTCCAAGAAGTTTCCTAGCGACATCCGGAAAGAGGCAGCAGCTTTCGTTCGGCAAATGTACCAAACAAGCACATTGACGTTGCAGATGTTCATCGGCTGTGGTGGTATCAATGTGCTCGTGGAGTTCCTGGAAGAGGACATTGACGCTGAGCGCGATCTGGTGCTCATCGGTGTCAATGGCGTCTTTGGTGTTTTCGAATTACAAGGACCAACCCCGAAGAATGACTTTTGTCGCATCTTCTCGAGATCGAGCGTACTATACCCCCTCAGCTTGGTGCTGAATCGCATGGTGGAGGAGGATGGTGAGGTTGCACGCCTCATCGTTGGCAGGATCGTACAGATCTTCCTCATCTTCTCGCAAGCTGAGAGTCATGTCAAGGATCTTGTGGCGGATCGGATGATTCTGAAGCGTAAGTTGCTTTCACCATGCACAAGCTTAGGCTTGGTAGTATTTTGTCGAGGTTAAACATAGCTAACAACGCACAGGTGTATTGAAAGATCTTCGCAAGATGGCACCGCCGCACCAGATCACCATGCTCAAGTTCATCAAGAACCTCAGCTCGCTCTCCTCAACCCACGAAGCCCTACAAAACTCCAACGCGATCGACATTCTAATCGAATTACTGAAGTCGACCCGACAGAAAGACGCAATGAGCCGCAGTCAGCAGCGTTCGGCCTCTGACCCAGCGCGACTACCTCCTTTCCACCGCGAGATCTCGAACCAGATCCTCAATACCATGTACAACTTGTGTCGGCACAACAAGAGTAGACAGGAGGAGGCTGCTTTGTCAGACATTATTCCTCTGCTGAAGGAAGTTGTGCGCGAAGGCGGTCCGCTCAAGGAGTTTGCGCTGCCGGTGCTGCTTGAGATGGTCAACTCGGGCAAAGTGGCACGAAAGATGTTGTGGGATGCGAAGGGTCTGGCGTTCTACGTATCGCTGTTGGGCGACCGCAATTGGGCGGTGACGGCCCTGGATGCCATCTTTGTGTGGTATGTATACTTGAGACTTTTGATGGCTATGTGTGGTGTGCTAATTATTACAGGCTCCAGGAAGAAACCGCGCGTGTCGAGCAATACCTCCTTTCCTCGCAATCGAACTTCACCGTCGCTATCATCTCCGCATACACCTCCGCCGACCTTCCCCACTCCACCTTTGAGAACATGCTCGAGCCACTGCAGAAGGTGGTTCGTTTGTCACCACCAATCGCTGCCTCTCTCGCCGTACCCGAGATCTTCGGCCGCACAGAACAAAAGCTGGGACACAAGGATGCCGTGACCCGTCTCAACTTCCTCCGTATCCTACGGACGATTTGCGACGCGAAGGACGAGGGCTGCTGGTTGATACGTGCATTTGGTTGCTACGAGCGCATCAGCTGGCTCATGGAACACGACTCCGCGGTGTTGGTACGCCAAATGGCCGAAGAGCTCGTCCGCGCCTGCGATGAAGTCGAACTCTCCGGCATTAGCAAAGGATCCAACGGCAAACGAAGCCTTAGTCGCGCCTCGAATGTAGTAGGCATGAACCTCCGCCGCCCCGCCTCCTCAGCCGGCCGTCGCGACGGCTCCGGCTCCAGCACCGGTTCCACACTGGTCAGCAGCGGCATGGGCCTCACACCCCCGACACCCAACTCACTCAAATCCACTTTTATGCTCCCACCCATGTCCGGTACACCCACGGGCCACCGCGGCGACCACCGCATCACGCGCTCCCAATCCTCAACCGCAATGTGGGACCTCGCTGAAGACCCCACCGCCGTCCTCCCGCCTTCTTCGTCTGGGAGGTCGAAACCACCCGCTCTCGCTCGCAGTTCCACTTCCTTCGCCGCCCTCCAATCAAACACCAGTACACCAACCGGTCCACGCACGTCCTCGCGCCCTCCATCTCGCGACGCAGCAACCAGTCTCGCGCGTATAGAAGCGAATCACAATAACGCGAAGTCCTCGTCTCGACTTCCCAAAGCAAGACAAGGACGCATCAGCGAAGCCGTGAGTCGACGACGGCAGAGTGTTGTCGGAGGCGAGAACGAAACCCCACCGAGCCATGCTTCTTCTCATGGACACAGCACTGGATCTCCTGCGCCGTCGAGTAGCCAGCCGGTGCATTCGACGAGTAACGCGCCCCCGCTCCCACGGTTGCAGATTGTGAGGAGGAGGAGGGAGACTAGTGGCGGGGAGATGAGTACGGCGGCGAGGAAGGGGGTGCAGGATTAGAAATCTGGAGGAGGTGCCGAACTTTGCGCTGCCGGTGAAGGTCCTGGTCCTGGGGAGAGACGGGGTGGAGATGGGTATTTGACGCAGGTACGCAGGAGGAGGGGGTGGACTGGTCTTTGACCTTTCTACCACATCAAGAAGTGTGGAGTGTGTTTTTCCTTTGTATATTTCTCTTGTTTTCTCTGGCATGCTTATGACCAGCGGTGGATATGGCGTTCCTTTAAGTTGATTGCAAGGCGTTACGGTTTCGCCTGGCTTTGGCTTCGGATCCGGCTGGGAAGCATTGTTAGGAAGTATTGCATAGCATGGGCGTTTCTCTTTTGTTGAAGGATGTCTTGCCCTTTTCTTGAGGGCGGGGAGGATAGATTGGAGAGGAGGGAAGGGGGTCGCGTGGAAGTGTGGATAGTGGATACTGATAACTGGTTGCATAGAATGAGACTGTTGAGAGCTGCTGATGATATGTTTCTACTGTGTTCCACTGTGATCGACGTTGAAAGTGAAATCCAACATGATTCAGGACAAGGAGAAGAAGGAGTACGGGAACTAAAAAGATGACAGAGTGAAGGAGTGAATGAGTTGGATATCGGACTGACTTGCTATCCGACTAGTAGCTAGAGGTATACGGGAAAAGAAGACCGAAGAAGGCGCCCGCTATCTACTCGTTCGAGACAAATAGTATCGCAGAATGTAGGAGTGTTGGGCTGAACAACGTCAATGACCTCTTGTAATCTACGGAGTCACGATGTAGTGCTGCCGCATCCTGCTCAGTGTCGTATACGAGTCCACGTCAACGCACGATCGTGCGTCAAGTCATCCCCAAGGAGTCATATTGACATATAAAACGCGGAGTACGCTACTGTTACCCTATCGCTATCATTCTCCTATCGCTGCTGCTCCAAGGTTTGCGACGCCCTGTTTCCCGTGATATACCACTTTGTCCAAGATGAACGACGTGCGCGATACTTCAAATCGAGACACGAGCCATGTAGACGAAAGTGTCGACGATGTACTGGGTTCTGCCATGGTTATACGAAGACAGCGATGAACCTCGACGTAAAGGGCTGTGGCTGGCGACTGTATCTCCTTCTCTCGCGACACTTCCAGTGGAGGAACGGAGATGTGACTGGTTGAGCGCAACGTGACAACGACCGCAATACAGAGATACTTATCCTTGGACTGCTAGTCACCCGCAGGACCGTCCCTAGCTCGAGTGTAGCCAACCGTACGGATGTCCCCGAGCTCATTGTCGCGACCGATGGCTGTCCGGAAGGTCATGGCGTGCGCGGTCTTCAAACACTTTAGGGGTACTGCCAAGTTTTTCTCCGCCTGAGCACTTGCCCATCATCACGACTGCTTCTCTTAACTGTACGTTCAATCAGTCGTGGAATTTGGGCTTCGATTTCAATATGGGCCACAACCGTATCGAGCCAGGCAAGAAAGACGGCACTTGTGAGATCTTTAGTCAGGAAGAGCCTTCCGAAGAGGCGAAAAGCAGGCAGGGCGAGTGTGCACCTGAAGCCGTGTTGCTGGGAAATGGAAAGCTAGAAGTGAACGCGTTCCTTGATCTCGGGGAAGAAAAGGCTAGGCCTATCAAGTACGGCGATGTTTGTATGTGGAGCCTTGCGGCTGTTGGGTATCGAGAATGAAGATTTGCTCAGTAGGCGGTTTTCGAGTTTGTGTTCGCACGCGGTGGTTGGATATACAGTAGATTATCGGCGTTGAAACAATGAAGACGAACGATGGAGTGTTCAGAGTGGCGACTCGACGCGGTATACCGAGATCTAAAAAGACGACTTCCAACGCAGGAGTCTCCAGCGAGCCCTCCCGTCGTCCGCACCAACACCCACACGCCGCGTGCTTCTCCAACACTCCAACACTCTCCATACCCCCAACCCCCCAACATCAGCTTACCAACATATCAACCTTCCGCCTCGCTGCGGGTTCCTCTTCTTGCGCCCAGTATCCCTCAACTAAATTCCCCCAAAATGCAAAAACCGAACATCTGGAAATTCTTCAAATGGCCAAAAACACACACAGCAGCGCCCCACCACGCCGACGACGAGCGCAAAAAGATGGACTTGCAGGGAATCGAACCCTGGACCACTCCCATGCTAAGGGAGTATTATACCACTAAACCACAAGCCCGGTTGTGCTGATCCTGGAGAGGAGCTGCTTTGATGGAAGGATGAGGAAATGCGGCGTTTATATCGCCAAAGTAACGAGGTCGATTGGAAGGCGCGTTGGGAAGTTAGGAAGGAAAAGGCCCCACCTCGGTAGAATGTGGTGAGGTTTGCCGCTAGATGGTTTTGGAGGGACGGAGGTTTGCCGGGACCAGGGATTGATTAGCGATGTGGAGACGGGTCCTGCGTGCAACGTCAGGGGTAAGAAAGAAAATACCGTCGAGTTGGTTGAGGGGTGTGCGATGCGATGTCTCTTGAAGGTTTTCTCACTGGAGCGATGGATGCTGGCAACGTTTCGCCATTGCGGTAACGGCAGATTGCGAACACCACGACGATGCTAGACCGCAACCATACAACAGCGCTCCGACGATATTCCAGGATGGTCGTTCGTCACTAATGCCATCTCTTCCCATCCCTCATCGCGACGATAGCGCTGCGCGAAATGGTCTGAGGAAGAATGTCGGAACGCATCGAAGTCGATCAAGCCCCTGGATGCATCAAGGCCAGTCTTGAAGTCGCTTCGGTATCGCGTAAGAGCTGCGCGATAATAATGGTTGGGGTCTGCAGGGAGACGACGCGGTGGTGCCGTGATGTGGGTTATCGCGTCGCGACATAGTGGTGGGGACTACGCTGGTGAGTAACTACGTCGTGGGTTGTCAACTTCATCGTAATGGTGATCGCGACGGGATCAATTCAGGGCAGCGGGGAGACGACGCAGCGATGCCGTGGCCTGCGTTACTGCGTCGCAACGTGAGCGCGAAGACTACATCTTTTCGCAACCAGGTCGCGGCGGGCCGTCGAACTCCCCTTTGTAGCATGACGCGACGGCATGCTGTGGATGCTAGGGCGCTGAATGGGTAGCAAGCCTGAAGTACTCTGGAAGGTGTATAGTAGGAACGCGCAGCGTCGACAGCTGAAGTCGTGATGAAGCGACGTGGTGCGAGACGGGGTGTAGAGAAAGAGTTTGCAAGACGGGAGACGTCGGGTTAACCAAGTCGAAAAGATGGCACGGACGCGATGAAAGTGAAAGTGAAAGTGAAAAGTGAGTACCGCATTGGGATGGAAGCGTCTAGCAGTAACACACCACCACACCACTCTCTCGACACAACACAACAACAGCATGAAAGCCCAAAATACCGTACTCAAGTATCATTGATTAGAACCCCACGTCCCATTCATCTCCAAACCTCTCTCCCTACTACCCCCAACCACACTACTCAACCCTCACCCTCTCCCACCTCAACCCCTCCTCAATACTCCCCCTCGTAACCCCCCAATTATCCGCAAACCAATTATCCCTCGGCTTCCAAGGCCCCGCGTCCGCACAATTCGGCATCTTCTTCATCGCCACATTGACATACGTGCTATTCAACGGACTAGCACTAACCGTCTTCTGTCTACTCTTCTCATCAATGACAGGGGTCACACTAGTATAGCCCTGTTCTTGCTGGTGCTTGATCAAGCGGACGAAGAGGCGGGAGGCAGCGTCCGAACCAAGTGTCCAAGACGCGTTCCAGTAGCCGATGATGTTGCCGAGGTTGGGGAGGGAGGTGAGCATGGCGTTGCGCCACATGTATTGCTCTGAGACTTCGACTTTCTTGCCGTCGACGCGCACGTCGATGCCGCCGAGGAAACGCATGTTGAGGCCTGTAGCGGTGACGATGATGTCTGCGTCCAACTTCTTTCCGCTATTGAGTTCGATGCCGTCGGCGACGACGCTCTTGATCGTGTCGGTGACGATGTGTGCTTTCCCTGAGCTGAAGGCTTTGAAGTAGTCGCCGTCCGGGCAGAGGCACATGCGTTGTTGCCAGGGGTTGTAGCCGGGTTTGAAGTGGGGGTCGACGGGGAAGTTGGGCGGGAGTTGTTGGGCGGCTTTCTTGACGAGGAAGTTGGAGGCGAGGGTGGGGAACCAGATGCAGAATTTGTATAGAAGGATGGGGACAAGGGTGAACATGAAGCCTGGGGGTGTTAGTTTGAGGTAGGTAGGGGAAGAAGGGGGGACGTACGTTTGTAGCGGAGAGTGAACCACTCGGGCGCATACTTCTCAAACCACACCTGGTCCTTCTGTGGCAGACTCATGATGTACGTCGGACTTCTCTGCAACTGGGTAACGCTGCCCACACCATTATCCACCATCGCAGGCATCATGGTGATAGTAGTCGCGCCACTACCCACGATAATCATCTTCTTGCCCTTGTAATCCAAATCCTCGGGCCAGAACTGCGGATGAACAAGCTTCCCCTTGAAGTTGTCGATACCGGGGATATTCGCCTTCAGCGGGGTGTCGTAGTTGTAGTAACCCGTACCAGTGATCAGCCACTTGGTCCAGTACACCACCGTCCGTGGCTCTCTCCCAACATCATTCCCAACCTCGACTTCAAGCCTCCACCGCTGCTCCTCGCTCCTCCAATCCGCCTTCATAACCTTGTGTCTATACCGAATCTTCTTGTCCAGATCGAACTTGTGCGCCGTCTCCTGCAAGTAGCTCATGATGCTCTCGCCGCTGGCAATCGGGTTCTTCGCCCTCCATGGGTAGAACTGGAAGCCCAGGGTATGCAGATCGGAGTCTGACCGTACGCCCGGGTATTTGAATTGCGACCATGTTCCTCCGAGTTCGTGGCGGGCTTCGAGGACGGCGAATTTGGCGTCTGGCAGCGACTCTTGGATGCGGTAGGCCGAGTTGATGCCGCTGAGGCCGCTGCCGATTACTAACACGTCGAAGTACGAGTCGATCATGGCGGGCCGGTGTGCGGATTGTTGGCGGTGCTTACGGTGGAGAAAGGGTGCCGGCGCAGGTACGCGACGTGGGGAGGTGGAGAGGTGGAAGGTAAAGTGTAGTCTCTCAATCGGCTTCGTGACTCGGATATATGTGAAGCGTCCGACGAATACAAAAGCTATGACAGCAAGTCAGTGGTGGGCAATGGCCAGGGGAGCCGGTGCATGTCGACCTTTGTACCTAACCACCTCAGACCTCAACCTCCGAGGTGGCTCCACCCCCATCGTGCGACGCCACACGTTGCGCACGCTACCCCACCACTAGACATTTCGTCCATCATCTAGTCCATCACGGCCGCCTTTCACCGCCGTGCGATTGGGGGTGTCGTTCACACTCTTAGTGTTGTTGAAGCGGTAAATACGTCACCGAGTTTTTTGCCGAGGCAGATCCTTAGTTGCTTTTTCTTCCGCACGCCGCTCGCCTTACCACAAAAGGAAACATGACTTGTGTGCGACAGCCATGACTCGCTCTGTTGACTCCTTTTGGACCACTATGCGCGAGACAGATTACGCCTGGTGAGATGCTTGGAGTGTTGATTTGAAAGGCCGAGTCACATGTATGTACCCCGCAGATCATGATCACCAGCTAAGTTGTACTGCCTTATCGGAAACTTTCGTAGGGCTGGACGGCGCTACGAGTCCCCAATTCTCGGAATCTCAAGACGTCCGAAAGCCAGATGCCTCGGTATGTTCGAGCGAACGATGCCTGAACAGCTTGATGTTCACGAGACAAGGCGCGATGTCAAATAGCGATTGTGGAAAGCACCGAGGTAGGCAGACAGACTGCTAGTGAGAATTCCGAAAGGTTGGTAGACGGAGCAGACGGACGAGTCTAATACAGAGACACATTAAGCGAATGCGAAGAGCTACCATGATCCCACACATCTCCCTATCTACTTCCTTCCAATAATAATCATTTCCCCCTCCGCCCCGCTATCACTAGTCACATACATCCTACCATAGCCATCCTGCGCAATACTAACAGGCCTGAAACATTGCGTAGTCGAGCAAGATTCCACGTCCGGATTCCAGAAGATATCAACCCAACTCTGCGTACTATTCACGGACGCTTTCGGTCCGAAGCCGTTGGCGCCTGTGGTGAATGGCACTTCGATGATCTTGTATCCAATCGAAGGGTTGCGGTTCCAAGATCCATGCAGGGTAATGTACATGCTAGTGAAGTTCTTGTTGAAGCTCGCATCAAGGGGTGCGGAGTGCGCCGGAAGAGCAAGACGCGGTGGTACACTGCGGGTGTTACAGGTATCGTCTGTGAAGGTCGCATTAGGCTCCAGAACGAACTGGTCGCCTATCGTAAATGGTTTGTCTGCAATAGATGCCGGGTTGAAGACGGTATAACAGGTGGGGTACCCATACCAGTCCGTGTTCTCTTTGGATGGATCTCCGAGGTAGTTGATTTCATCAGCTGGGTTGTCAGTATGGATATCCACAGATACCCCGTCAATAGTGCGATGCAACTCGTCCGATGAGTTCTCCACGCCCCAAAGCATGCCATCAGCATCGAATGCTAGACCGACTTCATTGCGGAGCCCGTAGCCCATCTGGTAGCCACTGCTCGGGTAGTCGTAGCCATCCGTGGGAATAGCGGTTGTATCAAATACTTTGATGCAAGATCTGCCAGTTGCGATATCCGCAGAGCCGTAATCGAAGTTGTCATTAGACCCATGTGAGACAAGAAGAAGGTTTGGGTACTTTGGAGGAATCGCCAGCGTCCTGGTGACATGCCCTCTGCTGTCCATGCCTGTTAAGACTGTTGTTGCGTTCTCGGATACGCTCATGGTGGTCGCATCATATGACCATGAGAATACCGAAGTCGCAGAGCTAGCGAACAGCGTCTTGCCATCGTGGCTGAGCACAATGCCATGGTTGAGATTCCGTTGAGCGATAACGGTCTTGGTCGAGGTGAGGCACCCGTTTGGCGCAACTTTGTGAGCTGTAATACCCATTCCATTCTGAACGACGAGAAGGTTCCCAGCGTTATCGAATATAAGACCCCTTGGCTGGGTCAGCCCTCCTGCGACCTTCGTCGCCCTCCATCCTTTCGCTGTGTTGGCAGGAAATGCAAGTTCTGCAACATCGGGACACAACAGAGGTATTCCTGTCTGTGTTGGTTGCGGTAATCCCGAAGTAACCGTATCCATGCTCATCGTAGTCGTCATTGTGCTGATAGCCGAGCTCGGTACTGGGGTGCTGCTTGATGCTGGTGGGGTACCATCGACGAGGTTCGCAGCAACTAAATCGTCGAAGTCCGCATTCTGACCTTGTGTGAGGTCGATTCTGTAGTTTCCAAACGAATTGTGCACGTTGAAGGTAGATCTGTTGTTCGCCGGTTCAGCAGGTGGTCTACTCGACAAGCCATAGGCGAACTTTTGCGCAGATGCATTCGCGTCGATGGAAACCAGATTACCGTCCACGTCATGCCATTGAGAGCAACCTCTACACCGCACAGTTAGGGTCCAGTGAGTCGCGTTGTACCCGGTTCCTTTGATGTACGAGTATTCGGCATCGGCGTAGGGTTGTGGCAAGCTCAGGCCAAAAGCCATCCTTGACGAGTAGATGGAGGTGTTCGATGCACTGTTCATCCATCCGACTGTCAGTGGGACATAGGGCATCGTTCCGCCCCAGCTGAACCCCACCCATCCATTCTTGATAGGCGACACAACTTGCAAGACGGTATCGAAAGGTGCGGATTTTGACTGGGGTAGAGCGACACCAAAGGTGATGCCATTCGTACCGGTCCACCCAGAATAGCATATCGAGGTTTCCAAATCGCAGTACCGCTTAGTCGTTTGGCCGCATGCTGCAATAGCGTCAATTCAGTGAAGTGAAGTACGTGTGTGTATGCGAGCAAGTACCTGTATGGCTGACAGCAACAAGCGTCAATAACAGCCTGCCTATCCTCATCGTTGGCGAAACACGTAGACTCTACCAGATTATGACGTTATACCGTAGTGGAGAGCTCAATCCTGTTCAAGACGCTGCTCGTACCAGATACAAGACGTGTCCGTTCTTGTACCAGCATCTCGAAGACTACACGATTAGCCGCCAGGCGCTTATACATATGCGCCATGGAACCCTTCGTCCGATGCTGGGAAACGCAATACGCATGATATGATGGTCGTCGGCTGAGTGTGTTTCGTCATCCGCTCATGCGATAAGCTCCTAGAAGTCATTATGATGTCCGACAGTACGAACGGCGGTACTTTCTGTTGAGAGTTGGATCCGCTTCCACGTTGGTGGTAGATTGCGCTGCATCCCGCTTGCGGTAAAATGCTCCCCGCTCATAATTGCTGTTAGAATTGCATGTTGGCGTATCTTCGTGTGTGCTCTACAAAAGTCTCAAAAAGCGCAGACGCGTAGTTGCGCGAGCCACCGTTCCCGTTTTTTGAGCCTCAATTCAACCCAGGATTGATAAGGCGTAACCAATACGTGCTCGACGGCACGAGATGTACGAACAACAACCACAACTGGGGCTGAAGTAGCCTGGTTTAATCAATTGCACGTTGCGGTGTTGAGCCTCCTGATGTTGATCCAAATTAAAGAGAGATCGCCAGGGCCCGATAGATGAAGCGACGCATTTAGCCTTTGACGGCCAGCGGCAGATAGATATAATCTACCATTACACAAGTACACTTGTATATGCTGATATCAAAGATCACCAATGGCCTGATACGCGTGTTTTCTCGGTCCGGTCTCCGCAGAGACAGGTAGTGTGCCTAAGATAGCTCGCGACCGACCCTCATACGCTCGGTAGACGTACTTTGTTTGCCGCAACGGTTTTGTCACCGTGAGCGACCGGTCTGCGATATCTGAGAGAATTGGTGCAAGATAACGCAGCGACATGGAGGGCTGTTTCGTGATGTGATGAGGCGAAAGGAAGTTGCGATGAGATGACGCACGGATCCATGACGAAATGAGGCACGCCCACGCGAACTGTGGAAGGGACCAACCATCCAACAAAGAAACAGTCAAAATGCATGATCAGTAAGTCAGCCTAGATTGATATCGATAATCGTCAGTCGAAGAAACCGACAATCCTAGATCTTCGCCTTCGCAGGCGCAGTAACCCTCTTCCCATGCACATAGCAAATCCCCCTAATCTTCTCCGCCGCCTCCCCCCAAAGTTCATTCCTCAACACACTATACACACCCATCTTAGCCCTCCCCTGCACATCCCTCGCCTTCTTCAGCGCAACCTCAAGCATAGCCTTCGGCTCCGCAATCTCATCCACAATACCATCCTCGTATGCCTCCTTGCCCGTCCAACGATGCGCCTCAAGCAGCATCTTCCTTGCAATCTGCGGGCGGAGCTTGAGTCGCGGAAGAAAGCCGATGCCAGGGAAATGCAAACCGAGGTTTACGGGCGGCATAGAGAAGAAGCCGCGCGAAGAGTTCATAATGCGGTAGTCGTGTGCGAGAGCGAAGGGGCAGGCGCCGCCGAATGTATGGCCTGTCAATAATGCGATGGTGGGGAACGGGTAGTCGAGCAAGGTGGCTAGCAGCGGAAAGAAACCATCGCTGTTGGCGAAAGGGTTTCTGTCGCTCTCATCTAGCTCGAGTCCTGTGCACCAGAACTTCTCGTCGTTTCCTCGTGTTATCACGCAGCCTTCTGTGTCGGCGCCTAGTTCGCGCTCGATGTCGCGGAGGGCGCGTATTATTTCTTGCGCGAAGGCGACGTTTATGCGGTTTTCGGGGGCTTTAGCGAGGGTTATGACGAAGACGCGGTCGTGGCGGGAGACGCGTAGGTTTGCGTATTGGCCTAGTGCCATTGTGTGGGCGGTTTGGGGGGTTGCGATTACGACGTCGATGCGATGCGGGGCTACCTGGGTCAAAGTAAACTGTTTAGTAGAGTCTATAATGTTAGCCTTTGCGATTTCATGAAGCTACGCATCGCTTTGCGTGCTCAAGCTGCCAAACTTCATGGTGTTGAAGCCTCGGTAGCCAGATGCGGGGAAAGACCCTGGCCACAATCGCGCGTTGCAGTGTGTGCTTTCCGTGTCATTTGCTGACTCGACAGACAGATAGAAACTACTCTCCTCGAATTATATTCTGCCAAAGCGACAGCCGACGGGGTGGGTGTAGAAGACATGTGGGACGGAGACGTAAGGGGTCGAGGCCTGCAGCGCGTAGCAGTTGTGGAGCCCGCCTTGGCCAATTTTCAGATTCTCCCGTCTTTCCACCCGTCGCTACATCATCAAGGCCATGACTTTCTCTTTCCCACGCCTCAGGCCAGAGACGCCCGTGCGCTTCTCATCACGATTTTCACATGCGAACCGTAACGTATAGGGCAATGACAGGTCGTACGACGGCAGATGCTGTCATGTATATTGGAAGCTAAGCTAGCCAAGAGATAAGAAGCGGTAAATAGAAAGTAAAAGAAGGTATCGGCATCTAGGAAAGTTACAAACGGATCCGTCTGCGACACAAGGATCGGCCGACATTGTTCCTCTATCCGTATTGCTGGTTGGGATACTGTCCTTGCTGCCACTCTGCTCCTCCCATCGATGATCTTGAACCAGCTTCGTACTGACGACTATATCCTACGTCGGATGGCGGTTGCTCATGTGCTACTGGGGTAGCAGGCTTGGGCATGTGTCCTGGGGGTCCCATAGGGTTTGTTCGTTCATACTGAGCGGTCGGTGCAGTATAGTAGCCGGGACGTTGCGACGGTGCATACGACGAGTGTCCATATGGGCCAAGCGGCATAGCTACGTTGGCGCGTTGGTCGAAAGCGTCATATCGCTCGCCGCGATCCAAGGCAAGATAACTGTCATCCCCGTTCAAGGTGGCGGTCCTGAAGCTATCGTATAGCTTAGTTGTCTGGGCGACAGTTTCGAAATGCATCTTTCTGAGCTGTTTCTGCATGCCAGGGTTATCGTCGCCATCCAGGTGCGCTAGTGAAGCAGCGATCAGGAACGCATTCCGAATCTGCCTACCATTCCACCGGCCTACGCCAGATTTGACTGTCTCATCGAAATGGGTCAGCGCAAATTCGTTGATTTCACTCTCAAGAATGAATAGGCGATCGACTGGATCCTCGCGTTGAAGTTCGATGTTCTTGAGTCGGATGATGTTGTGCTTGAAGATCTGTGTTGTTTGTCGTTTGTCGAGCTGATTGTATCGCAGATGGAGGTGAACTCGAGACTTGATTGCCTCATCAAGAACTCCAACTCGATTGGTCGTGAGGAACAACACACCGTTGTAATATTCGAGCATTCGTAGAAATACTAATTCTGATGTAAGTATAAATTCCATTGTTTGCAATGTGGCGACAGCTTACCGGATACCAAAGCATTTCTTTGAAGATCATTCCTGTCTCTTTGTGAAATGAAGACCTCGGCTTCATCGAGCAGCAGAACACAATCCCAAAGATGGGCCAAGCGAAAGAATTCTTTCAATGACTTCTCCACACCCTCTGGTGTAAAGCCGAGGTCACCGCATGTGATAGGGAACAGCGGCTTCTCGTACTTCTGGGCAACGGCCTCCGCTGTGGCGGTCTTTCCAACACCTGGTTCACCATGAAGGAGGATTACAATGCCTCGGCCTTTTCCTCTAATGAGGTCTTGCGAGAGAACTTCGATCCCTTCTAATTCAGCCTTCTTCTTCCGGAAGTGCGATTTCAGAAGTGATTCGATGAGTCGTTTGTTCTTGTCCTCAATTTGAAGTTCCGTGAACGCTTCGCCCTCCTTGCCTTGCTGCTTCACAGGTTTAAGATAGCGGGAGTCGATGTGCACAAACTTGCGATCCCACACAGCATACGCAAACATGCGTCGTGGTAAAAGAACCAGATCTTCTCCAGTAGGAGGACCTGGGTAATGCTTCTTCACCAGAAAGGCATCGCGCTTGAGATAAGCATTGAACTCCCTGAACTCCAACAAAATGTCATCCATTATATTGTCAGGCGTTTCTCGCATAAGCTCTTTGCGGTCAGGACCCTTCCATGTCATGATCGAAGTCTGATCGGCGACCTGTACTAGAAAGTACAACTCTTCCGTTCGTGTTTGCAGCTCAGGTTTCCACTTTGGGTATACGTTGAAAGCTTCGGTGAAGTCCACCAACACGTCGCTCTCGATATGCTCTGGACTCTTGATTCTCTCTCCTTTGGCATCTTCAAGATCATCCCCGGCAGGGCTTTTGATGACCGACCATCCGTTATAGAAGCCGTACCGTTTAGCGATGTGTTCCACGAATCTGGCCCCGTCACTCTTGGCGTGTTTCAGCTTCGTTTCCAAATCATCGACGAATCGAAGAGGGTAACAGGGTAGCTCAGTAATCGCCTTCTTGTCCTTGAATGGATCAAAGGTCACTGGAGTCATAACACAACCATATTTCTCGCCGTCGTAGTCCAAGTAGTACGACTGCAATGAAGTGAACTTGCTTTCCTTGCAAATGGAGCAATTGCAGCCGGTCTCCCAATCTTTGTTGTAGCCGACGTCAACCGAGAATACTCTGCGGATTTCCTGTGTGGTTGAGTTGGCGTTGGGCCCTTGTTGACCAGACTTTGGGACGTATACAAGATCGCCAGGCTCGAAGAGATAGGGTAGCTCATCGTAGCGTACTCGAGTGGGTACTCCCGGCGTGGGTGGATCAAAGAATTGTTGGCGCAGAGGTAGCAAGTGCTCTTCCACAAAGTCGACATAGCATTGAACTTCTTCAAGCGTTTCTTTATTCAAATCCAATCCTTCCAGATTGTCTGAATCTTTGTCTTTGTCATTGTTTGCGTCTTCATCGTCGACAACGGAACCAGGCGCCGTGACTATCGGTTTGATCTCATCCAGCGAAGTATTTTTCGTTTCTGGTGGTACTGCCGAACCTGCAATCTTCGCCTCGATGACCTGAAGCTCCTTCTTCATCTTCTCATGGAAGTGAAGGAGGTGTCGAAAAGGTTGCATAAACGTGTGCGGCTTCCCTTCCCAGGTTTTGTCGGCATCACTGAACTTCCCAAGGATCTTCATCACGGCTCTTGAATTGATCCGGACCTGACGAATCCAGCTGCCTCTGCGCACCTCACTGTGGGCCAGGCCGTGCTTTGTGATCGTCATCGGGTCCGCAGGGGGCGGGGGAGGGCCAGGTATACGTCCAGGAATGCGCAGCCTTCTAGCATCCTCATCCTCCATTTGACGTGGAAGTGTATTACCAGTGATTAGTACCTCCAAAGCGAAAACGTCTTTACCACCGTCATGTCTGTTCTTGAACTGTTCCCAATCACAATTTCGCACTTGAGGAATGATCTTCGCCGGGCATTCCACATCATTCGGCTTTTCTTCAGTGGGTGCGTCGCCGTCACCTCTAACGGCTAGGTCTTTACCTTCCGAAACCTCCACATTAGATCCATCGGGCTTCGCTGTGGGTACCTCTGTTGTCCTGGAAGTGACTAGCTCCTTGATTGAACTTGTGAGATCCCCGATACTCCGGTTGATTTGATCGAGCGACACGTGTTCAGGTTCCAATTGTGCAATGATGGCATCACCCTCTCTAGAATCCTTGGTCGAAACCTCTTCTTGCGTCGATTTATCAAATTCGGCAGGGTCGGATACTTGACGTACGGTCTCCAAAGCTGGCTGTTTGAGTTCCGGCTCTGCGTTCACAGCCATAGGAGACGCGGAATCCATCATGTCGTTTGGCCCAGAAGGAGTGGAGGGCGATGGCTCGCAACGCGGGTTCATGAAACTGGCCGTGGAGGGGAATTGGAGTGTGCAGTAGCGATCAATTGCAAGATCTGACGGCCAGTTTGAAAGCGAAATGAGATGTAAGACGACAATATCTGGCCTGGCAAGTCGAGATGCTCGACTGTAGTACTAGAGGCTGAAAGCGGTCACTTGCAACAAAACGCGCCATGCTTGCGGATTATATGTGGACTGCATGTGGGGGCGCATGCTTCGTGCCCATAGCAGTTATTATCGATGTGCGATTGGAACTGCCAGAGGGCCACATCGTCCCGATGAGTGTCGCGTGTTCTCCGGTCAAAGTGCAGGCTGGTAAGAGCCAAGTATAGACCTCGAGAAACTGTGGCTAATCCAAACGCTGCATGGAGGCGCTACGCACGCAGAACGAGTTGCGATGTGTATCGCAGGTAGTATGAGGTAAATCGGTGATTGGCTGTGGTATATACCCGTAGGCCAGGTACTGTAGTTGCTGCCGTGTGTTAGGCTAAGCGAGTGTGATAGCTGCGAGTTGTTTCTTCGAGGGGCTTTTCTTACACACCTTCGGGGATGAACCGGTAATACAGGCCAGTTGATGAGCTGCGCAATGAACGAAGCTCTTGGCGTTTGCCTTGTCGAGGATTTTGGCCCCCAGCTGGCTTTTCTTGCATTGAGCCTTATCGGTGTCAGCCTTGGGCAAGCACACCTCTCTCAGAGCGTTCCAGATCCGGCGCTTACACAACCCAACAGCTGAAGACCGACCCGATAACGATATATCTCTCATTGGATCTGCTGCAGACTGACGGCACCCATCTCACGCGGTAAGATCTGTCTCACCAGTTCGCCTTCAGCCTTCGCCTTGAATCTCCCGATCCGGCGCTGACATGGCAAATGCTATGTCCGCACTACTATCTGCATTTCACCCAAGTCCGACAAGGGATGTTGGAGTAACTGCACGAAGGCTGCTTTGGTGGGGCGTATTGCAGTGGGGCTGAGCAAGGTCGTGCTACCCTCTGAAGGTGTGCGATGCCCAGCTGGCAGTGGACTAAACAACGAATTTCGAGAACTCTGAGATCTAAGCCCTCACAACGCAATAACCAGACCCGACAATGAGAAAGTTTTCCAGTATGTTGTTGCCTCCAAAGGGCGTCAAGGAAGTAATGGACGACGAGGACGAAATCAAGACGTTCGAAGCGTTCAAAACAACAACCGGTGGTACTTTGCATTCTGCACTTGCTGTGCCCACCCAATACAACCGTCAACGTGGAGAGTGGAGGACTCTACCGAGCAAGTGAGTTTCCAAACGCCGCACCTTAACGCTTAAACAACGAGAAAACTCATACCTGTAAAGCGAGCTTGAAGCTGTTCTTAAGAAGGCCAGTGCAGTGTTCCCTGGCTGTAAAACCGAGAGTTGTACATGGAACGATGTGTTCGAGCGGATCGACGCGATGAAAGAGGCGTACGACGCCAAAGCCCCAAAAGGGTCCTTCCGAAGTTTCATTCGGAACGGCAAAGCAGATGCCACCACACTCAACTCTCTTTGCTTCATAATCCCAGAAGAATATGGCCTTGGTGTCCTACGTGGAGGACTGTCATTCATCTTCCAGGTACCCTTGCCCTATATGTGGAATTTGACATTAGTTGATCGTCTGTCCAGGCCTGGGAACAACGCATCGAGAACCGAGAGAAAATACTCGAGCTACTGTCAGACGTTGTCGACACTCTCAAAGCGACGGCCGAGATGTACAAGGTATTTCGAGATGACGAGCTCAAGGAGAAGACGCGAGATCTCTACGGCGTTATTGTTGATTCTCTGCGATTGCTTACTGAGATGCTGCTTCGGTGTCGCAAAGACGGATCATGTAAGTCTTGCCCTGTTCGATGAAACTCGTCAACCCTCAGCTTCAACAGTCATCCGCCGTATAAAGACACGACTGCCGGATCACGAAGCAGTCGTGTTGGAAGGCCTCGATCATGAGATACAAAACGCCAAGGCCAGGGTGACGAATCGAATTGACGTTCTCAACGCACAAACCCTGCAGAATGTCAGCAAGACGGCTTCTGCTAACAGTATCGAGTTGCACGCAACGCGTTTTCGAGTTCAGGAAGTATCGCATTGTGTTAGGCGTATTGATGGGGAAATCAAAACCCTTAACCGAAGCGTGAAAGAGCTGAAAGAAGACATTAAGCAAGACTTTCAAAGGCTGTTCGAGGGTAACATGTCACAGATGGTCTCCAAGAACGAGGTTGCTGCTACCGTGCAGACTCTTGTGTATAATATGGTCGCGGAAATGGTGTACCAGACAAGTAAGTCGACTCCATAGGTATAAACCTTGTCACAAACTCATTCATCTCTAGAGCAGCCTCTCAAGCAGATTGTTGGAACTGAGGTCATCGCGGAGGAGCGACGTCTTACCCAGCAGACGATCTTGATGACGACGGAAGAGCTTCTGTGGATGCTCGGCGTGGATCTCGTATACCTGATCCGCGAGACGGAGCATATCTTGAGACAGAGCAACTCTTTACGACCCAAGGGTCTCGGCAAGGCGCGATGGCTGCTCACGACCGCGCAATTCAAAAATTGGCTGAGTCAGCCGTTGTCCGGAATCCTCCTGGTTGATGGGCATTGCAAAGATGATGGTATCGGAAAGATATCCCCGTTGTCCGTCCTGTGTGCTTCCCTGGCAACCACGCTCGTCCAGACAAGCTCCAGTATGATCCTGTACTTCTTTTGCAGCAGCCATACCAGAGTTGAACAGGACATGATTAGCGGACCATCAGGGCTTATACGCAGCCTGATCACCCAGCTACTCCTCTACCCTGACTCACCGGACGTCGAGCTAGACCCATTGGAGCAGAGTCTCTACGACGCAGTGTCGCAATGTAACGTGCGAGCTTTGGTATCTTTATTCGGATCGATCGTGGGGAACATGGATGAGTCAAAGACGATCATTTGCATCATAGACGGCATATCCGATTTCGAGACTCCGCTTCGTGGTTGGGACCGAGAAATCCTCGACATCGTTGATCAGCTTCGAAACCTGGTGCACTGTCAGCGATCTGGTCCAGCGCTGAAGTTGCTCATGACGAGTGCAAACAAATCGCTGCACATTGGATCGCTAGTGCGTCGCGATCATGAGGAATACGTGTCCTTACGGGCAGGCAATGTCAGCGATAGGCCTGTGCGTGGGTTCGGATTCAACCAGGACGTCCAGAGAATGTTGATGCCATCGTCGCAGCAGAGTAGCTTTCTAGAGCCTGGAGGCTGGGGTGCGCAAGCAAACGTGTCGCAGCGAGGATACGCGCATGTAGGGCGACCACGCTCTTCAGGAAGCAACGTTCCGGGTGGCTGATGCGCGTTTTAAGTTACTGTGGAGAAATAATCGAAAGGTGCCGTTATACTGTAACTTATCTTGCGAATCACGAATCTGGTCGTGCAGGCGTACCGCAATGCACGCGATGGGAGGATGACATTGGCATGGTGTTCCGCTCATCTCTCGATGACGCACAAGCGGGCATCGGCGAAACATGTTTCCGAAGCGTTCCGGGCCCGGGCCGCGCGCAATGCAGCAGCGAGGGCTGAGCTGTGCGAGCGCTCTCACTCTTGGGCAGCTGACAATGAATTGCAGCATTGCTTTCAGCCTGACAGCATCTCTTTGGGTTCGCGCTCGTCTCGGGAAGATCCGACTGTAATGACTTCGGGTGGTACTTTGCGCCCAGCCCGACAGCGGCCTGGCTGCTGTCTGCCCACGACGACCCGAAGCGCGATCGACCACTCTGCTTCTCCTCTGTCAAGACCTCGCACCATGGACGACGCTTAGCTCAGCACTTCAATTCGATCAGGCAAAAGTTTCTGTGCCCAGATATGTCATACTCAAACCCAGCTTCTCACTGAATACACAGAGTGGTTGTATTCAACATAACCAGAAGCTGGAGCTAGCCAGACTGCCTTTCGCGACATGCGCCTCCTTCGATTCCCACGGCGTAGAGTACAACGCACGATGTCTATCGAACATCCGCACCGAGCTGCTAGACGAGACAACAACATGGACGAACAGCAAGGACAGCAAGTCTATATTCTGGCTGAGCGGCATGGTGGGCACGGGCAAGTCTACGATAGCGCGGAACGTTGCTCGGTCGAGGGCAGCCCGGAGCAGCTACTTCTTCAAGAAAGGCGATGGCAAACGCGGCAATGCCTTACGGTTTTTAAACACCATCGCCCTGTCCCGCTGCGGAGTACTCCATTCGACCAAAGCGGCAGCCGTTGCGGTGGGCGTAGACAACGTGTGCTATGAGAAGCAAGGGAGTCGAGGCTCGCAGCGCGTGGCGATTGTGGAGCCGCATTGCTACATCATCAGACCAAAGGGATATCTCAAACCTCTCTTTTCCGTGCCTCAGCCTTGGGTCACCCTTGCGCCCACAATTACCCACGCATGCGAACCGTCACGTATCGGGTACTGGCATGTTGTATCACGGCAGATGCTGCGATGTGAACTGAACGTCGACGATAGACTCTTTCCTCATTCGTTCCTAGCCTATGGCATCATACCCTCTCCGTCGACAAATCTTCAGCCTGGTCTGATTACTATCGTGCTAGATCTAGACCTTGCAGGCCGTGTCGTGGATATGGGGAAACACCGAAGTCAACGCGTAACAAGATCCCACCACGCAGTTGGAGCAACGCCACACAGAGCCCTGTTGTGTATCACTCAACGGTGACCTACCCTTTCAGCCACGCTCTACGCGAGTTGAGATCGAAGGGCCAGGAGCACAAGACTGTAAACACAACGGGACGCGTGATCGGTGTGGTTCCGCGACATCGCTCTACACAGATCGGTACAAGCAATGTGTATTTTATGCAATGTGGCAGCACATCACTACTGTGGTTGGACCCCTTACGCCTCCACAAGAAGTTGGCACGCATCCGCGGAGGACTGGACATCAAGTCATGTCAATCGTAGACAGCCAGTGTGTATCTGACATTGAAATCATTGGAGAGTACGAGTGTTGGGCTTAACATCACTATATGCAGGACGCCCCTTTATTACCCACCAATGGGTGTTGCACGGCAGGTTGAACATCTCCGTCGAGGTGACCTCAATTCTTGACCGCTTGCTTCAAGTATAAGCTGCAAACGGACCTGTACCTCACATCACGTACCAAACTCATCCTTCACTTACTCGCGTAGGTGATAATGTCGATGGACGACTGTTGAGTGTTCCCACCACATGCATTATAGAATCAAGAATCTTATTCCGATCAAAGATAGCACCACACCCTCACAGCCAGCAATGACCCAACAAAAGACCATCGCCATCATCGGCTCCACCGGCTTCCTAGGCCCCTACATCACTGCCTCTCTTCTCCAAAAACATCCCCACACCACCATCCTCTGCCTAAACCGTAGCGAAGACGCACAACAACGCACCACCTCGTCTCTCACCCACATCAGCAACGAAGACCTCACCCACCTCACCTTCCTAACAACCGACATCACACTTGCCAGCCTCGGCTTATCCCCCACCCAATACACACACTTCACAACCAGCGTCTCAGAAGTCATCTTCAATGCGTGGAATGCGAATTGGGCTACGCCTCTCATTGGCTACCTACCCCTTCTCAACGCTGTTCAACACGTTATCACCGCATGTGTGGCCAGCCACCTGAACCCGCGTATTGTGTTTATGTCGTCGAATACCTCGATAATGAATCACCCAACTCAGCACCCTTCCACACCGCTCATCCCCGAAGTCCCTGCTTGGGACTTCGCCAGTGCAGCGAACACGGGGTATGGCCAGAGTAAATGTCTTGCGGAGCAACTCCTCGCCCGAGCAGGTCAACAGCACGGATTACGCGTGGCTATTGTACGCGCGGGCCAGATCGGTGGTGCATCATCCGCCATATCCAATGCGCCGCAGTGGCCAATTCAGGGTTGGCTGTACGTTATATTCAAGACAAGTCAGAAACTGGGGTACTGGCCCGTGAGGATGAATGCTGTGGATTGGATTCCTGTTGACACCCTCGCGGAAGGCATTACCAATGTCACTTTATCCCAACAAAACACATCTGCAGACAATGTTAAAGTCTACAACATGATGCACCCCCGTCCTGCGCCTTGGGCGTTGCTACAGAAGGTGTTGGTTGGGCGGTTTGGACTTGAGGTAAGGGAATGTAGCTTGCCGCAGTGGTTGGGGATGTTGGACCCGCAGAAGTTCAAGATGCATGCGTTTTTGATGGAGGGAAGGGAGGGGAGGGAAGGTGAGGCGTTGATTTTCCACAACGAAAATGCACTGGAGATGTTGCCGGAGGTTAAAAATGTTACTGAGGAGCTCGTGGAGAGGTGGTTGAGGGGGTGGGGTTTGAATTTAGGGGGGGTGAGGGCGAGGCTGTGAGTGGGGTCACGGATGTCTAAGGATGGAAACGCGGAGATGGCTTCAACATAGAATTCGATCTCGTCAATTCTTAGCGCTACATATCATGCAACGGCGCTATACGGTCCTGCCGTCAAGTGCTCAATGAGCACCATCTACAAAGTCTGCTTGCCTCTCGTCTCAATAGGCAACACCAACATACTAAAGAACGCCGCAATAAACAATCCACCACTGGCGTAGATCGGCGCCTTGGGGTTGCTTCCACCCGCCTGGATAGCAACAATAGGCGCGCAAAGACCAGCAACGCGGTTCAAGAAACTGCTCATTCCAGTACCAGTGCCACGGATTGGGGCAGGGAAGACTTCAGGTGTGTACGCGTACAAGACACCGTACATGATGTTCTGGAAGAAAGCCTCGAGACAAGTGAAAGCGAGCTGGAAGTCGGAGTCGGAAGAGATGGTGAAGAGGAAGACGAAAACACCGGTAATGACGGTGGCGATGGCCATTGTGCCCTTGCGGCCAACGTACTTGAGGTCGACGGTGTAGCAGGCGAGGATGGATCCGGGAACTCCGACGATGGCGGTGATGGCGTAGTTGCGGTAGACAATGCTGATGTCGTTCTCGACGCCGCCACCCGAGTTCTTGAGGTACTGTGGGAGGAAGGCGTTGAATAGCGGGTAGGCCATGCCGATAGTCGACCATTGGAACCAGAGGAGAGCAGTGGTAAGACCAATCTTCTTGTCCTGGAAGAGAGTTATGAAGCGCTTCATGGAGAAACGGCTAAGAGAGCGCTTGACGATTTCGAAGACGCTGAGCTTGACATCTTCTCCGGTGACTTCCTGGTCGCCGCCGATTTGGTTGAGGATGTCCTCGGTGAGCCAAGTGTGCGTCTTGTTGTAGTGCGCAATACCGTAGACGGTGGCGACGGCCTCGGCTTGGCGACCGCGAGACAACAGGAACTTGGGTGACTCGTAAAGATGGAAGAGGAAGAAGCGGCAGATGAACATGAAGAATGTGATGGCGCCGAGAGTCAGGATGAGGTATCGCCAGCCCATGTTGTCTTCCATGCGGCATTGTCCGACGGGAGTACCGTCAGCGCATGAGAAGTTGGGAATGAATGCCCATGCCACTGCAGGTCGTTAGTATTTGATAAGTACAGCTAGCGGTATCGACTTACGGAGCGAAGCAACCAGGTTACCGACGGGCCAGAAGATGGAAAGTAGCGTCAGTAGGTTTCCAGATGTTTGAGGCAGGAATTCGAGGAACAAAGCGCCGTCAACTGGGAGGTTACCACCGACACCAAGACCAATGCAGGCGTAGAGTGCGCATGTGCCGATCCAGTTGGGCCCACCGCCGGATGCAAGACCAAAGACACCAGCGAGGAAAAGCGTAAAGTTGAAAGCGAGACGACGACCGATAATGTCAGACGCGGTACCCCAGAAGGAAGCGCCGATGCAGAGACCAAGGAAGAGCGCTAGTGTGGTGTATCTGACTTCCGTCTCGCTGACACCGAACTCAACGCTGAGTTGTGGTAGTGTAAGAGCAACACCCTGTTTCTTGGTAAGTCCTGTTGGTTGATGAGGAATTTGATATGCGCACCTGCAGCCACAAGTTGTCGGCCATCCAACCGCCACCGCAAAGAGCAAAAAGCTGCCATTGGTAGCGGCCCATGCCCATATCCTGCAAGGCCTTGTTGATAACCTTGGACTTGCCTGTGGAAGATCAGTACTGTTTCCTCGTGAAAATTACCGGAGGTGATAGGAAAAGCCACACGACGTACGGTCATATGGCGTGTCGTTGTCCGAAGCAGCGACCTCTGCTTCAATCTCTGCCTTCAATGCTGCGACTGTCAAGCCATGGTTAACAACACCACTAGATGCATTACTGTCAGGGCGCGTGAGGCCGTCTTCTGGTTTGTCGTCTTTGGTTTTCTCTGTTGCAGCGAGGGAGGCGCGTGGGTGGGTGGAAGCTACAGAAGCGCGATGGGTCGAGTCATCAAGAGGCACATGGACGCCGGGGAATTCGTCGACATGATGAGCCTTGAAGGGATTCACAAACATAGTTCGGACCATCTTGGCGTAATGATGGTGGTGGTGCCGCGATGGAGGATGGGCGTGAAGTTGTTGCTTGGGGTTGGCGCAATGGTAAGAAGGGGTGCGATAATGGGGCAGTCGCAATTGGGATGGTACTGTCCAGGGTCGTCGAGTCGTCGAGTCGTCGATGTCGCTGTAATCTGGTGGCGTTGTCGTTTATGTGTCGAACCGTCACGGCGTCTTCACCCAAGCAGGATGCTAAAGGCTTGTGAGGCTTGGAAAAGCTTGTATATTGGATGTGGCAAGCTTCCGCGACAGCAGGGTCGCAGGAAATTGATGACAAGAGTTACACGAGCTCGGTCCTGGAGGAGGGTCATGGCCCCTCATATACTCCAGCTCTCCCCGGCGCCGCCCCTGTCAAAAAATCTTTTGGAACGGACAGATGGTGTGGAGTCGTTGGTACGGTGCGCCAAGGTAGCGGCATTAAGGCGCGCCGTGACGTAGTGCTTGGTGGACCAAGCATCAGACCCCATCACGTTCCTCTGCCGTTCACTGCAAAGATCATCCCACCTCGCCTCTGTGGTTCGCTCGATCCTATTAGGCTTGGCCTTAGCTAATACCATCGGTCTGGTAAGCTTTGCAGTCTCTCTTCTTGTGCGTGGGTGCGCCTGCAGCAGCGCGCCTGATGCGCGCAATGACAGAACCTTACGCTGAGCCCTCGATGAACACAACAGCTCACAGACCAGGTGCATCGGTTGACGTTGATGGCTACCAGCACAGATCGTCGTTGCTACTACGATGTTGACCTCGCGTCGCGAGGCTGTTCGCTTGTGGCGGACCCGACGAATTTTGCCGCGTGCCGAAACGCGACTAGACTAAAGACGTGCCGATTACGTTTACTTTCGCAGGCTTCGCACACGCGAAATGGCTAAGAAGACCGGCCTCAAATCATCGCCAGACGTTAATCACACCGACAGTAAGCGGGGTGGCTCGAGTGTTCTCGTTGAATGCCCAGATCAGGCATGACGTCCCAGAGATATCAATCACAGAAGGCGCGGGATGCCTTCGACCCCAACATTGATGGGAGATCGACATTCCCTGAATGCGCGGCCTGCCACTGCTAATCTACTGGAAAGACCGAGACCGAAACGCTCGAATTGCAACGAGAAATCTGCCGTTCACTGTGGCAGGTTGTTGGACCCTGGCCCGGCTCCACACCTGCCAACCACTGCAGTAAGTTCACCGGTCTCCTCCGAATGCAACACTTTCCCTGGCAGCACGTGCCGAGTAGGCGCGAGGGTGGGCCTGCCCTAAAGCAAGTCGCATCGACAACGGGCAATGTCACGCGACATGCTCGATACAAGGACCCAGGGCCTTTCTGTTGACCTCGTATCGCCTCGGTACTGTATTGTTACCCGAATGTAACCTACGTACCACATTACTTGGCGACAGCAAGATCAAGAATCTCTCGGTTCTTCCCACCATGTATCGCCTGAATCTAACACCAACTGCATCTCTCGAGCGACACCATAGGCAAAGCTGCAGGACGGCATGCATGTCACTGAGGAATGTTTGCGCACTCTGCGCTCGGTGTCGGCATCTTCCCAGTATCAGCCTTACAAAGATACATAAGGTTTGATTCGATCTTTCCATCTCTCTCACCCCAACTGCTCCAGCCTTGCGTCGAGGCTGCCTTGAGGTGAGATGCGTGTTCCTCCCAAATGGCAACGGCAAACGTCGTCTGGAATTGGACGAGGTAGTAGCCCTCCTCATTGATCCGCTCTATCATGGGTCAGCCTTCCTTCTAGTGACATGCACCAGCATCTTCCATCAACAGTGCCATCAACACCACTCAGCAATAGCACGACCATCATTTCTATCATCTGTTGCTATCAGCTAGCAACATGTCCGGCGCCGAACCCCTCGTCAGCAAGAGCAGCGCTGAAGCCGTGGAAGCCTTCTACAAGCTACTTGATGAACGGAAACGTTTTGCAGCGTCGCGATCGGTCGCAACTACACCCAAATGGCCAGCAGCCCGCAATGATCACTACTGTGACCAAGAGGTGTGTCGACACGATGTCATCGACCTTTCTTCTCTATGTGAGCCGTCCGACAGGGATAGCGACTGGGAGCCATACATCACGGGTGTCAAGAAATTCCCTATCATCGGATACGAATCTCCATCGAACAGCGAACAGTCCATTACTGAGAGCTGCCGTCAATACTTCTCTGATGATGCGGATTAGTACGTTGTTGAGGACATCCAGATCAGGGAAGTGGCCTGCTGACATCATGTAGCATCGTCCGTCTCCGTTACAACACACCACCCACAGTCTACGATGACCAAGACCACGGAAGCCGTCGAATGTCTTCGATAGACCCCAAATCAAGCATTCGCGCCCTTCGACAAGAACTCGACAACATACAGATCAGCAGCGCACAGTCTTTCCTTGACCTAGAAGAGCAGATCGACGTCCTTTCCTCATCATACGGTTTCCTGCGGAGGGACTACCAAGCTCTCTCCGACAAACATAACGAACTCCTGGGGCTTTCATTGAAGCAGTGCAAAGAGCTAGGCAGTCAGGCCAAGGTCTTGATGGGATTGAGCGAGTGGAAAAAGCGCACGGAAAACAGCTTCGCCGCGGTACGCGTTCAAGGGCAAGAACCGGAGGTTTTGTATTTCGACACATCGCGTTCAACATCCACGGCAGAGATCGGACTGGACGATCTGAGAGAAACTCCTCTAGTGACGGAGAGTCAGGCTGTTACATCGACATCAGACGGACGAGACCACGGTGTCGGAGGGATCCCGCCACCTCCGGCCATGCCTCCCACGACGCCTGAACGACGTGTCACACATCCGCGCTTGGTCCTGAGACTATCGGCCAAGCCAGTCATGAAGGAGGAGGTCATGGAATCTCATAGTGCTTTGGTAACGGACGAGGCGCCACGCCCGAAGCGCGTCAGGAAGCCCACGGAGAAGCGCAAGGCCGCTGAGCTGGATGCTGCATCGGCAAGGAAAGCGAGGAAGTTGAGTTGCAAATCAGCCCCGTTCTGATTGCGTGAGTATAACTTCTCGTGCGTGGTTGGCGTGGTGTTGGGGGGCGAGCGAGGCTATCGACTATGGATAAATGGTGGCTTGCAGTGAGTATAGCAACAATAACACTATTGCTTTTCCCTCACCATGTGCAAAGAAAAACGAAGTTACTAAACAAAAGCTTGTCTCCCTGCACCGCCACACATGACGATGTTCGCGGCGACTTAGGGCCTCCGAAGGTTTTCGGGGTTGAGCCACCCTGCGACACTTAACTTCAGCCCCGTCCGCCTTTTTCTGAACGTCAAACTTCGCGTCTGCATTTTGTTTATGCCGAGTCTATGGATGTTGCAATCGTGAGTGCATGTTTTGGACATCACATCGGGGGCGAGGTAGTTTCGAGCGCCAGCGTGAGTAAGACTATGGTATGATATTACTATATGCTTAGATGTACGCAAAAGAGCTAAACTGTGTGAACGTAGAAAACGTCCCGAGAAACAGACACGCAATGTAGACTGTACTGCGTGTGAGCGCATCATCGCTCGCGATCAAGGTCCGAGGGCCTATACCGCTGGGTGCATACCCGTCTACCACCGAGTTGAACTCAACCCTGCGGCAGCGGCAGTCGAACACAGAATCCAGAGACTACCGACTCATTGCCCATATATTCCAGACCTGATAACTTGGTCCCTTCTTCAGCCCCCTGATGGAGCCGTGGCTTCGCGTTCGAAACAGTGCTGGAAGGGGTACACAGCGCTGACAAAATCCCGATCCGAGCATGATCACGATCCATCACCAGTACCATTCCAGACATCTGGCTCTCCTTGCGCGTAAACATCTATATGCAAATCCTGCCAATCCCAAATCTGTTCCATACCACCCATATCGACGGCAGCTGGATCCCCAACCGTGCCAAAAGGATTTTGAGCGAGAAACTGGTCGATATCGAAGGACAGCTCATCCGAGATGGTCATCGACGGAAGATCGCTAGCAGTAGAAGGTACCGGTGCAGCGGTCGGCTCCGGTGGCGCTACGTTCTTCAACGGTGGCATCACCGCTACAGGCGCAGGCTCGTGCGTCGGCACCGGCGGTGTTGTCGTAGGAACCGAGGAAGAAGTTTGTCGTTGTCGCTTGCTAGCGGATGAGTACCGCGAAAGCTCTGGCGTGGCCTGCACGAGCTTGAAGAGGAAGTTGTACGATGTAGCGCCTAGTTTCGTTGTGCCGCTGAGTTGATGCAGCATATCCAGCGAGCTCTCGATCGCATCAACAATCTCCTCGCGATGAGGTAGGAGGTGCTCGCGGTCATGGATGATGGCAGAGCAGAGTAAGGTCGCCGTGTCGAAGATCGCAAAGACAACCATGTGGAACTTCGCGTTGATGGGGAACTCGTGGTCGAAGAGCTGGCGCGCTACTTTCAGAAGACGCAACGCGATATCGACGCCTTTCTTGCGGAATTCGTCGTCTTGGTCGGCTATCGCATCTCGCCGTTCTCGGGTCAGGTAGGGCTTGAAGAAGTTCAGCATCGTTACGAAGATGACGCAGTGTAGCTGACAGCGTTGGAACACGAAGAAAGGATGGGACTCATCAAATGACGTGTCGGGGTCTGTGAAGCGGAAGATGGGGGGTAGCTCTTCGATGAACTTTTCGCATTCCGCTTCTATCGCCAGGACCTGCTTGTCCGAGAGGGCGTGTTCAGATTGGGCATTCCCCATGGTAGCGGCGATCCTACGGCCGAGGGTTGCTTGAAGGGCGATGTGTGCGAAGGGTGATAGTAGGTTTGGCTCCGTGGTCGACTTGTCGAGCCGTAGATTGGGGAACTTGAAGTCGAGATTCTTTTGGTCGATCAGGTTTGGACGGCCGAGCCATGCTGACATTTGCCTGCACGAAAATTAGGTCATGCTCTTAGAATGCGAAGGTTTGAACTTACCAGTCCCAGATGTACAGCAACGTCCAGAGACGTCTCCTGATCTCTATGTCGAACTCGCACAGGCCTTCGATACCTCCATCCTTATCGATACCCAGCTCTTGCGCTTCCCGGATCGTGCGCGAAAGCGCATGCCACGACTCCACGATCTTGGACTCGGCCTTCAACCAAACGCACTTCAAAAACAGCTCTTGCACGCGTTCAACGCTCGTTCTCGCTGCTCCAAAGCTCCGGCTCAATTCTTCCGCTGCGTCAGAGAATCGGTCTGTCAGAGTCTGGCAATTGCAAGCCAGCTCAAACTCGATCATTTTGCGAAGTGCGGGTGTGAGGTACTGCACTGAGTACGCGCAGATTCTTAAGAGCAGGCAGGTAAATTCTGGAGAAAGTTGCTTGCCGGCACCGCGATCTGCCCACCATTGGACGTACTGTTCGGCTAATGTTGGCCCGTATATTGCAGTGTAGCGGTAGTTGACGACATTGAGGAAGTGGTTGACGAACGCATCTGCTCGTGGTTAGAGAATGGATCGCTAAAATCTCGCGATGTTTGTGCCTACCCGTTATTGATCTTGGTGGCACGGCTGAAAGAACTTTCTCGAGAACATCCGTCGTGACGGAGCTTTCTGTCGGTGAGTCTTTCCGCGGACCGTTCTTGAACGCGTTAGTTGATATCAATGTTTTGCGAAATGCTCTTACCTCTTCCACCCCGCCTACTTTGTAGTGCACATGACCAGGCATGTACCCCCACGCTTTCAGCCCATCTTCAAGCTCTTCTTGTTCGCCATCTTGCGACAGGAATTGCGGCTCTGCAGAGTCAGGAGCGCTTCGTTTTGTGCCTTTGATGCTGGATGCCGAATTTTCACTGCGCAATCGCTGTTACTACCGCGTTCCGCTAATGGCGGGGTAGGCAGGACGATCTACATACCGAGACGACTCTGGAGAAGGCTCCTGCTGCCCTCTTTTGACAGAGAATTGACAAAGATGGGGTACTTTTCGTGCCTGACAGTGATTACAGGGCCATTCTCGCGAGCACTAGCCGCGTCATTAGTTCAAGGGGTAGACGCAGGGCCAATGTGGAGTGTCGTCACCTTTTGCTTCCTCCGTTGACACTCAGTACAGGACGTCGTCGCGCGACTGTCTTTCAGCGATTGCATGGTCGCCATTACACTTGATTGAAGACCGGTCAAGATTGAGTAGTTCAAGGTTTATGAAAGCATGGCGAACGGACGAATCCAACGCTGTTGAGTTGTGGATCGGACCCTAAGACCGACCCCACCAGATCCACAAGAGCCGCCGCGCCACCTCCACGGGCCGAAGTTTTGGAGCCAGCCAGAGCTGACCCTGATTTCTCAGCACGTCATGTGATGTGTGGCGACGCTTTTCCGTACGAAAAACTGTAATGTCTACGCGAGCGGAAACCTCAATTCTGCAGGATCGACGGAACCTCCGACATTGGCACAGTTTGCCCAGGCGGCAGTTGATTAAATCGCGCGGCTGTGCCACAATCCGGTGGCTTTGCTGACTGAGGCCGCAGCGACAATGTTCATTCCTTTCGACCTCGTTCATACGACTAGTAGTGTCGCCTACACGTCCCTGGCATTAGTTTTACGGATCTGCGCACATCGTCTAGACCGCGCGAGGCTCGCTTGCGCATCTCGGGGTACCTTCCAGAGTCCCCCGAGGCCGAGTATCCGTGGATGCCACCTGACGACATGGCCCGTCGCGTTGAAGGCTTCTAGGATGGCTGTCATAGCAATGGCATGAGTACAGGTTCAATCGTTGCATGGCATCGCGTTGTAACAGACGCTGTCATGCTGGTAGGATTCCCGTGCTGCCTTGGCTAGTTCAGCCATGATGTCATCGCACCTCAGATGCTGCCTGCAGCCTGGCAGCTAATCTCAAAACACCACGATACCGGCACATAGTGACATCTACGGCTAGCAGCTTCAAAGGTCTTCAAAAATGTAACCCTGATCTAAAATGCCACTTCATCCTCTCCCACAGCAGCACCCAGGACGCCGCTTTCGACATCATGGCACGCGCCCTGCCTCTCATACCCTGGTCCAAGACCTCCATTCTTAATTGTCGCATGCATTTGAACTCGTCGAGGATAGCGCAGCACGCAGCTCTGGACCTGTTCGTTCTTGGATTTCCCCACCAAGCCAACAAACTTCTCGAGTCAATCCATAAGTACGGTCTTGACACAACAACCTGGGACTACTACGGTCACACTACCGAAGAGCAGTTGCAAGGAGCATGGACAACTAGCGACACTTTCCCAACATGGGCCCGCAAGGCAGACGACGCGGATGCGGATAGCATCAGCACCGCGGGTTTGCCGAACAACGTCGCAACGAAAGCTGAGGAAGGGACGCTCAGTAAAGAAGATGTGGAAACCGTACGCGAGCGCCTAAATATGAAGCCGGATGCTACCTACAGGCATGCCGGGGAAACCATGACGCTCGGTGCGGTGACACAGGTTGCGTTACTTGCGGACGAACATCGTCTAGCTACCAGTCTGGTCGAAGATAACATGAAAGAACTATATCAGTACTTGCTGGATAATTGGGACAACCCAGATAGAAGCGGTGACGAGACCAGGCACTACATCTTTCGTCGCCAAGGCTTGGAGGATTGCCCAGGCATCGGGCCCGTTCTCGCGTCTGTTAAGCTCGGGGATACATTCGGTGTGCGTGCATCTGACGTGGATGAATATGTCAAAGAAGGTTGCGCCCTCATCGAGAAGCGTTCTACCGAAGGCCCCACTCGACCGTATCGATCCAAAACGATGGCTGAACTTGTAAAGATGGTTGACAAAAACATCCTCACCGAACGCGAAGATAGCGGTGAAGATACAATACCCACTGTTCTCAAGGACGGCGCAACGGAAGCTCAGATTGCCGCCCTCGAAAAACGCCTCTCCTCACCCGACGAGCATTCGGTCGTCGCGCTCCCTGACGGAAAGCTTCCTGATGACTACAAAGACTTCCTACGTGCGAGCAACGGCATCGATGAGGATATCTTCTACAGCACGGACGAAGTCAATACATCAGGAAGCTGGATGCATGACATGGACTATACTCTGTTCCCCAACGAAAACAACGGCCACCTCCTTCATGGCAGCGACAGAGACTTCGACGAGATCGAACTAGGCGACTACGCGTGCTTCACTATCGGCACTGGCGATGGTGAAGGCAACGTCACACTTGTACCACCTGCGTCGGTCAAACCCATCGTCGAGAAATTCGAGAAGGTGTACGCGGAAGCAAACGAGGGAAACAAAAAAGTTTACGAGCGTGCAGCTTTGGATCTTTATGGTGGTATAGATCAGCTCAGGGCGTTGGAGTGGCTATGCATCGAGTTTCAGCACTCCGCGTATGAGGAGAGAATTTGGGGTGGGCTTAAGCCTTTTCTGGAAGAGTATGTCAAGTGGGGAGTTGATCAATGGGGCGCAGTGGAGAGACGGGAAAGGAGGGACATGAAGAAGGAGCAGGAGGAGAAGGCTAAGAAGAGGAAGAGGGAAGATGGTCAGCCTGATGGGGTGAGCGACGACACCAAGTCCCTTCGTACGGCGTGGGATTTTTAGTCCGTCATATGGAGGCTGTGGCCCCACCTCATGCTCACTGTCAGCCTCGTTGTGGTGCAGTCGCGGCTTACTTGTTTCAGGCAGGCAGCATTGCTGGGAGCGATAATGCCTCGTTCTTTAGCCGGTAGTGTCGGCAAAACCCTTGCTATGGCATCTTGCGTAGCCTCACCACAACAGTGGTCGTGCTGACAGATAAGCAGAGGACCATTTATCCAGGCCAGAGACGTCGGAGCTTAGATCAGGAAGGGAAGCAGACTACCCGTGAATAACGTTTCAAAGGCGACTATCTACCACATATTGCAGCCGTGCAGCTCCTGACGCCTCGTTGCCTTTTCGCAGGCAGAAGACAGAAGGCTCTGGTAGGCTGTCCCCACAGACTACCTGCACCTGTGACGTGTTCCAGCTGCAATCTATATCGTTCTCCTGGTGAGCGGAATTTCAGCTGCTTCAGCGCAGGCCGTCCAGCGCACTTATTGGTACGCCAACATTCGCCCCAGCATGAATTATCTAAGCCCCCTGCCTCAAGATAAAAAAGATTCGGTTTTCCAATAAGCGAGGCTGTTTAGCGACGATCAATATCCAGCCAAGCTCATGTCAGCCTGGGATATGTTACACGACTGACACCCCTGTACGGTGAGTTGCAGCGCGTACAAGTACGGTGCACGCCTCAACGTCCGGCATCCAGTCTCAGACACGCCCAGCTCACAAAGTCATGTCCACCACCGTTGCCACTACGTGTTCTCGCTGCACAGGCATCCTTCTAGAAGAGGAAATTTACTATGCTCTCGAAGACTTGAGCAGCATGACCTTATCAGACTGTAAGGGCTGCCAATTCTTCCTCCTGGTTGCTCGAAGATACGGAGCCAAGATAGCCTTCAAAGCAAGGACGTATGTATTCTTGCGACGACGTTCTGGTGACGGAAACTACATCGACGTGGTTTATATTCCAAAGGGAGACCCCCTTTCGACCGTCGGAAGATCACATAAGCTAAGGCTTTGTGCGGCTTTTGGTATGTGCATGATGCAATGTCAACCACACGCATTCTAATCTTCACCGTGTTCAGGGTTCGAAATACCGTTCTGGGCCGACTTCGAGGGTCTGGATGACAGATACTTGGCCCGCCGTATAGCGTCGCAAGCAGACAGCGCAGAGCGCTTCGATGTCGCAAAGAGCTGGCTTGAACGTTGCACCCGATCGCATGGTACAGCATGCGCCCTTCCAGCGACCGTGGATCTCCCGACACGCCTGGTTCATATTCCACGCGACGATCCCAGCCAGTTAAAGCTATGCCTGACACGAGGGATGCAAGGGCTATACGTTGCTTTGAGCTATTCGTGGGGCAACGGGAATACCCTCAAGACCACGGTCGATTCCATCAACAGATTGAGATCCGGATTTCGAACAGCAGATTTACCAAAGACTCTACAGCATGCTGTTGCTATTGTACACAGGATGGACTTCGAGTGGATCTGGATCGACCAATTGTGTATTCTCCAAGGCAGCATCGATGATTGGAGTCTTGAATCATCTCGTATGGCTGAAATTTATAGCAAATCAGCTTTCACTATTTGTGCAGACGCATCCAGTAGTACAGAAGATGGTATATTCCACAACCCATCCAGTATCACAGGAGATGGTCTATTCTACAACCGCACAGTCCTACAGTCCCACCTTTTCGGCCCTGACTTCGCGATGTGCCTTCAAACTACCTGTTCACCTTGGAAAGACATGATTGAACATCCGCTTTATTCTCGCGGATGGGCTTTCCAGGAACGAGTTCTTTCCGCGCGTAACTTACATTTCCTTCGAAGCCAGATTGCTTGGGAGTGTAATACAACGCTTTATCTGGAAGAAGACCGGGGAAGACACAGCAACCAGATCGATCATTTCGCTAAGCACACATTTACCAATTTCTACCATCAACAAGGCAATATTGACCCTAATCCCACGGAATCGGACATCATTGACAAGATTGGAGCCTGGAACAAAGTTTTACAAGAGATGGCTGTCCGTCGACTTACACATGAGACAGATAAGCTTCCCTCTATCTCCGGTTTGGCATCAGCACTAGAGGCACCTGGGATGGGTGAATACTTAGCCGGAGTCTGGGCAAGCAACCCCTTTCTTTCCATGGCTTGGTTTACACGTTTCGCGCAGAGACAGCCAGAAGACTACCTGAGCCCATCATGGAGCTGCAGATGGACAAGTGGTCAAATAGTGTGGTATTACGACACATGGCGTCGAAGCGATCGTATATCTGCTGAGAGTTTATCTGAGTGGGTGTTATGGAATAGTCGATACGGGCCGCGTTTCGAACATCACAATATCATTCCCATGAATGAGGATCGGAAAGGCAGGGTACAAGAAGGTAGCAGCTTGACCATGGTTGGGCATTGCCGCTCAATATACGTGGCAAGCCTTCCAGACTCGGACTTCGACCACAACGCCTGGGATGTGACGGGAGCTATCGGAAAGCGGAACGAGCCAGGACACCGTGTGTGTATGGACGAGAGGCTAGGGTCCTGCGACGATGTGTGTTCCTTTGCGGCAGACTTCCCGGGTGTCGATCAACAATACGATCGCGAGAATGTCAGGGAGTACTTATGTGTTCAGGTTGTGCGGGAGCGGAAAGAAAGGGAGAAGAACCCAAAGATCATAGGCTTGGTCCTTGAAAAAGTGAAAGACTCCGACGAAGAAGCTTTTCGACGTGTCGGGCTCACCGACTTTGACGTGGCCGATGGCGCATGGGTGCGAAAGACTTTGAAGTTGCTATAACTGGCAAAATGGACTGCGTTACGTCGATACCACAATCGAGCTTCCATCGTGCCCACAAAAGCATGGGTCCTCTTGCAATTTCGAGCTAACGAACCATTAGAGGCCAAGAAGGAGTTGGAGTTCTACGGCGTAGAAGGCTCTGATGGATAGGGCGACCAGTTTTGCAACGTACTATAAAATCAGCGTCAGAAAGGAATAACATACAGGTGCGCCGTAAGACGCGTACCGGAAGCAGTATAGTATGGGACGCAAACCGCACCTCGCGGACGAAACCCATTCTGGGTTGATCACGGCTGATCGACCGACCACAACGCGCATCTACTCAACCGCTACACCTGCATCGCTCTTTTTGTTCGTAAGCAAGACCCTAGTCGGGTAAGCGGCATTACATCCGTCGAGAAGGGCCAATCAACCTCGCGCTACGAACATGCGTTCGCAGCTCTAGCAGCTGCGGACAGATGCCGCAATCGCATAGACTGCGCCACTAGTTCAACGTCCGGACGAAAATTGACGGTGTCCATCCCCGGACGACATCACATTTCATAGACGAAGTAACAAGCAAGAGTAAATATAAACTGATGTCGTCTGCTATACTCAAGAGTATCATGTGTCGGCCCGACTGCTGTTGGTTAACACTCCTCTTCTAGAACAGCTTTCAATATGGTCAAGATATTTGCGTAAGCTTTCCCTCGATATTGTTCGAAATAGACTGGCTAATCGTTGTGTCAACTCTACAGCATTGGGGTTACTGGCTGGGTTGGCAATGCAAGCGCTCGCGCGATCGCAGCCGCGCACCCCGACTACGAATGGACGGTGCTCCTTCGCAACAAGACGAAAGAAGAGAGTTTGAAGCACTTCCTGCCCCAAGGGACACGATTTGTGATCGGAGACTTTGACAGTCACGACGTCATCTCCTCTTCGGCTGCAGCCGCAGACATAGTCATAAACTGGGGCAGTAGCGACTACGAGCCGTTGACCAAGTCCATTATCGACGGCATGAAGAAGAACAAGTCCACCTGCTACCTCATCCACACCTCAGGCTGCGATATACTCACCGGTGAAGTTGCCAGAAGCGGAACCTACGGCCAGGCTACCACCAAGATCTACGACGACTGGGACAATGCGAGCGACCTGCTCACGCTCCCTCCCGAAGCGCCACACGTGAACATCGACACCAGGATCCTAGCGCTCGACCGCGAAGCGCCGCACATCAAGACGATGATCGTCTGCCCGCCGATTATATACGGCATGAGCCACGCCCAGGACACACAGGAGCGTAGCGCAGCACGGCAATACGTAAACTCCATTCTAGATCGCGGAAAGGGCTTTGCAGTCGGCAACGGCAAGGCAATCGTCAACACGGTACACATCACTGATCTAGCAAACTTCTTCGTCAAGGCTACGGAAGCAGCTGCGCAGAGCGGTGGCGCCGCAACATGGGGAGGTGTGAACTCGTACTACTTTGTGGAAAGCAGCGAGATGGTCTGGGGCGAATTCGCGCAAGCTGTTAGCAAAGCGGCTTTCGAGAGGGGATTGCTGGACACGCCGGACGTGGACTACCTCAGCGCAGAGGAGGCGATGAAGATTGATCCAATTAGCAAGATTGGTTACGGCTCCAGTGCGAGATCCAAGGCTATTCGCGCTTACAAGACTCTCGGTTGGAAGCCGGAGATGCTGGGGATCTATGAGGATTACCTTTCGAACTGGCGGTTCAAGGCGGGCGAACCGCACCTGTTTGTGTAGACAGACTCTACTTCGTCGAATCTCGTTTCTTACAACAGCCCAGTGGATCGGCTTCGCTACCGTGGCGCTTGTTACGCGCACGTCTACTCTTTCGCTTTATTGTTCAGTCGTTTAGTTGCGCAAGCGATCAACATGTTAGTTACATCTCTGGACTGTGAGCAAAAAGAAGTGCACAACAGTGAAGCGCGCCATATCCTTGCGCGATGTGGGTGGCTTTCTCACAATGTCGATGGCGGTCAATGGATTTTGCGTGGGCAAAAAGAAGGTCAAAAACATACAACAGCGGGGATTCGCTAGTGGTCACCCACCTAACTACTAATCCGCCGGTATCATGCTTGTATATGGCTGAGCGGACGGGAAGCCTAATTTTCATGATCCTATGGTCGTATGTGAAAGGATGGGTGACGAGCCGGTACATATCATTGGTGTACACACTTGGGAGAAGAGCTAGTCGAGTTAGCCAGGCTAGGCAGCATCGGAGCAGCTACATCGCAGGGCGACGCGACATGTCTGTATACAAAAGGAAGGCAATAGGCCAGAGGAAAACGTGAGAATGTGAAGATGTTGTTGCAAGTTTCGCGCGAAAGGAGGCCCGCGGGCATGCGCCGCACGAGCGCGTCACGTTCGTGCCAAGGACGCCAGTCAGGATCGCGCTACGCCGCTTCTCTGTCGTTCGCTTCTCATCTCGGAACCGCGACATCTCCTGGGCATCGCAACAATCTACGGCAAGATGAGCTCCTACATGCGCGCGTCAGTTATACGATCGTGTTGAAAAGTCAGGTGCTACGACGTGTCCTAACGCCCGCGGCTACATCATCGACCCACCATCGTCCCCGCCAGTTCGACATTACATCACGCAGTCTATCCACTTTTGGGAATCACTATGCAGCGTGCATTATCGTGGAAGGTCAGAATAGCATGTTTGGGTTATATTGTGCTGGTAAAATTCTTCATGTGCGCAAACACATGATGGCGCAGGAGAACGCTCGCGTACACGATGCGCTTCTCGCCGTGCGAAAGCCAGGCATCATCTACTTCCATTTGAAGCAGGGTCAACAACGACTAGACGTCTTTACTTGTTACCGCTACCGGTACCTTGACCGGAGACGCCGCCACGACGACCGCCTTCTTGTTCGTATTCGCCGTATGTTTCTGGCATTGTAGTGAGTTTGCTGGGAGGGATGCTTGTGTTGGAGGTGGTGTTTCTGGATGTGGTTACGGTGATGGTTGTGTAGGAGTGTGAGGTATGAGTGTGGTTGGGTTGGTGCAGCGCGAGAAGTCTATTTGTAGTAATAGGGCGACGGTTGTGGAGGCACCATGTGAGGCGGGTGTCAGGTGTTGTGAAATCACTTGGCTGTAACGACGCCAGTTACTACGACTGCACAAGACATGTTCCACTGTAAGTAAGATGTTTGAGAAGATGAAAGTCTATTAAAATTCAATCCTAAGTCCAATACCACCATCTATCACTCCAAGCCTTCCTCGTCCACATCTAGTAAGTGACCTCTCCAAACTCCTCATCAGCGAGGATCATGTAAGTCTTCTCCTCGCTCAGTTCTATGTCGCACTCCGCGTAGTCGTCGTATAAAGTGGCGTTGAAGAAGTTGCACATGTCCTGAACGATAGGGCGTGCCTTGCCGAGCTCCTCAAACGAGCAAGTGCCCTTACCGCCGAGAGCGGCAGGGAAAGCACAGGGCTCGATCGCCTGTTACAGTGTCAGAAAAATGCTTCAGCTGGGACTAGGACAAGCATGATACTTACAGCAGAGTAGACGCTGTAGTTGATGCAATGGCAAGTAAAGTCATCGGGCGCACAGCCGTCAGCATGGTTGGCCTTCTCCTGGCACTGGTGAAGGCACTTGGGCATCCATTTGCTGAGCTCCTTGTTGTCCCTAGCATCATGACATTAGTATAGATACAAACGAGGTTTTGGAGGGCCTTAACATACAAGCACTTGTACTTCTCCATGTTACCATGCTTCTCAGCTTGGGTAATGTTGTAGGTGTACTGGGCGCTGACCGCAGCGGCAACTGAGAGAAGAGTGGCGATTTGGGAGAAACGCATGATGATGATTGTGTGGTTGTTGGTGAGGTGATGTGTTGAAAGTGATGCTTGATGTTGTACTTCGATTAGAGTGAGGATGTTGCCCCTCTTATACACCAACTTTCGCACTACCCTCACCCTTCTCAGATAGAATCAAAGCGTTGTGTGCTGGTAGCAAGTACCTGCAGCTGTACCATACAGTCCCAACATTGGATGTGTAATATTGAACCATGCAGGAACGTCCTCCCGCATTGAGCTAAGATGTGTTAGCGCAACTGTCAAATGGATGCGCCGGCAGAGTCTCCGAGCCCTCACCTCCTCTGGTGTCCCTCAACGTTGGCCCGGACAGCACCATGGTCGGAGCGGAACACGCATCACACCTGGCGGTGACAGGAACATTAGCTGGAGGGAGGAAGCGGTCAACTCTCCCAACATAAATGACAGAAACAACAAAATATCTCGCGATCAGACATCAATGTCAGTAGAGTGTTATCGAAGGGGTTTGCCGTAAACGATACATCAGCATTTCCATAATCGGAAATGCGCTTGTGTCACGATGAAGACAAAATGAGCGACGAAAGACAGGAAAAGGTGCGGTCCAGCGAACAAATCGTGAGGCATTTCAATAACATGAGCGAATCATTTGGCAGTACCGTGGAAGAAGCCGATGCATTGACAATCTAGCGAAATAGGGGATTAAAAAGGAATAACGACCATACTGGCGCCTGGCTAGGGCTGACAAGAGACAGCGTAAACTTGTCATGAAGATGGACTCTCTCGTCTGATGCGGTGTGAGAGGATTGCGCAGCTGACCGACTTGCGCATTTGGTTGAGGTGGTGGGAGTGATGTAGAGCATCTGTTGTTGCCCAGGTGGATGGGCCCCTTGTCCTCAGGCGAACCTTTCCGAAAAGGTTTAGTATGTGGAGCTCCGGGACCCCGCCTTACTTCGACCAGACATCTCAACCAGCAATGAGGTTTACTTGCTTATTGTACTGAGACCCGTCCCCTCACCGCTGCCTGGTGTTCGACAAGAGATCACAACTTCGACTTTTGCAACTGCTCATTGACGAGCGCAGCGAAGTGCGGGTGTGCTGCGCCTATGGCGTCGCATTGCGCCTCCGACAACACGTGCGCATTTCCCAACATCTGCCTGCCTGTTCTTACAGCAAGATACGTGACGATTGGATCCGAAGGCTGCAGGGCTCTCAGAAGACGTAGGTAGCTGGTCATCTCCGCGACAAGGCCTTCATGATCAATAAGACGCTTGATGAACGGCTGCAGATCTTCCACAGCGTCAATACCGAGAGCGCGCATCGCCGCATAGCTATACAGCCAATACCACTTATCTTCGCCATCGACTTCTGGGTCGTCGGGAACGAAAGAAATCGTCGTCCTGCTTCTGAAACACCGAACAAGCCAGTCGAGGACACACATGGCGTAACCTGGTAAGATAGGGCCCATGGCAAGAGCGAGTTGCGAAACATCTGGGCATTCCTCATAGCCGGTTCGAACAGCCTGTGAAGCCGCAGCGAGCGCCCAAACCGAAATCTCGATGGCATATGGACGGTGGCCGCTCTCGGCTTGCTCGGTCATCTGACGACTGCGATCGAGGGAAACGAGACCTTTGGCAGCAGAACACTGGTGGGCGTAGTCCGATGGCGCACCCGAATGAGACGCGACAAGCAAAATTGGAGGACCTTCCAGGAGAAGAGCGCGTATTTCATACGAAAGACCTCCAAATGGCTGCTTCGGGCTATCGTCGAAGGAAGCCGTAGTATCTATGTCCATGCTGCCGAAGCTCTCTTCGAGTTGTGCGCCTGCAACTGTAGCTTGGTCGTCTCGATGGTGTACCGGCAGCATTTCGTTCCGAGGTTGTTTCTAAGCTTTGTAAGTCTGTTAAGCCGGATTGAGGCTTTGCAATGCTGCGACGGAAAAATATGGCTCTTCACTATAGGCTGCGCCTGCCTGCCATGATTGGCAACAGCGCCTGCAACGCCGTGATGACGCAACTATGCGCGCACAACGGTACAACTCGTTCCTGGCGGCGCATAGAATAACCACTATCCTTCGAGAAGGACATTTCGAAAGTATGGCCGTAGTGAATGTGGGTGACAGAGACAATACTAGAGCACGTGGTACTAGCGCGACAATGGACCCACACAACACCTTTGTCTCACTCACCTAGTCTAACTTGCTCAACTCTACACACGACCTTACGGTATCACAATCACAAATCTTGTGCTATCATCAATCATCGACACCATGGCCAGGAAACGCAACGGCGGTTCGCACCAAGGGACGGACGGCGCCCACAATACTTACCCCAAGACTGCGATGACTACCCATGTTCAATATAAGGCAAAAGAAGGACTCCAACACCAAGACCAAGCAACACAGCAAGAACGCGGCCGTAACGGTGCACGTGGATACGGTGGCAGGCGTGGACATGGCGACCGGCGGAGCAGGTCGCCAGGGCGAGACATCCAACGCGAACAACAAGCCAAGCACCGAGATAACAGGCGCTCGCGTACCCCACCCCCAGCCAAAGAGATCCGCGATAGGCCAATCAAGGTCCAAGAACTCCGCGCAAGTGCGACTACCGACGTCGTTGCACAGGTTTCCCGGAAGCGCAAACAAGAGGCAACTGAAGATGATGGACTGCATGCGAAGAAGAAAGCGCATATCGGACCTGGAGAAATGAAACCGACTATAGTCGCTCACGGACAGGAACATGCACGCGCACCAGCGGTGAAGAAAAGTGTCGATGCAAACAAGAAGGTCCCTAGCCTACTGGACCTAAAGAACATGACCGAGGATGACAGGAAGAAGCTCCGTGATGACAAGTTCAAACAGAAACCTGTTGTTCCTAGCAGACCTACTGTATTGGAGACAGTCTCTCATGAGCTAAAGAGCCCTAAGACGAGACACGGTGTCAAAGACGGTTGCATGATCACAGCACCCGAAGCGGAGCCGGAGGCAAAGGCCCTTACTCCACGGACCCCAAGTCAAAACACCAAAGCCAGCTCGCTAAAGCAGTCCGATGCTAGCACCAAGACCGCGGCCACGATGCTGCCCGATACATCCGTCACCAAGGGCGCCGCCTCAACCCCCAAGTCACGGCAACCGAGCGCGGGGAAGGAAATACACAAGATGGAAGACGCAAAGGCGGGCGAAAGCAAGGAAGGTGGCGCAAAGCCAAAGCCTAGTTTTACTCCAAGCCAAACAGTCACGCCGCCGGCTGAGCGCAGGAAGCGGAAGCTTGTGGAGTTAGAGGATCCCGAGATAGCTTCGCGCAAAAAGGCCAAAGCGAGCCACGAGGCTATAAACAGACGGAATGCTAAGATCAAGAAGTCTCTGGATCATCACCACTCGTACGCCGATCAGGATCGCTTCCCAGAGGAAGGAGTTACCTTTTTCGACTATGACGTTTACAGCATACCCCTCCTATGCTCTCATACGATTGAACATCAGTACCCATTGGAGCTTATGGATGAGCCTTCGGACAGGTTGAAACGATCATTCACTGATGACAACGAGGTTCATGTTTTTGGTCGTAGGATGCTTGTTCTGCGGCAGGAAGCGCTTCGCCTATCCAGGAAGAAGTTTTGGACATCCGACGACCTTGGTCGCAAAGATGCCTCGAAGGTCGAGCCCACTAGGGATATCGGCGACTGTGATCTCTATCTTTACAATGGGAAGGTTCACGTCGCTACAGAGCGAGGACTTCTTCTAGCAGCAGAGTACCTCAAGCTCATCGGGGTTCCAGACACGCAGCCAGTGCGTTTCCACGGGTACAAACCCGCTTGGATGAGCCAAGTCACGCCCAAGCCGGACCACAGACGTGTCTTGGAATCATGGCATCCTAGTGCAACCTTGAAAGAAGGCGGTTGCATCTCGATCACGCACAGCTCCACCGTAGTAGTATACGAGCACGGCGTTTTCGACATCGACCACAACACCGGTGCGGAGACCCGAATGGCCTACGGTGCTCGAGAGGATGATGGCGTTGTTGGTTGGTTCGACTATTCGAAAACATGTCGTATAGACTGGCTCAAAGACCCAGAAGAGACAACTACAACCACACACGACCCTACCATCGTTGACTGGTCAACATTTGACTATAGTCCTCTCGCTGCTCGAGCTGCAGCTCAACAAGCGGCGCAGCGTAAGTTGACGGCTGCAACGCGGGGAATGGCAAAAGTTTATGCTTCCACGGCACCACTCCCGCCGATCACACCAACATTGGCATCTCCCGCGGGAAGAGCAGCGACACCTGGCAGCAATGGCGAGCATTATCTGTCTGAACTTGCGCTTGCAGCGGAAAGCTCGTTACAGTCTTTGATGCATGCTGAGTCTCCAGGTCCTCGTGTCTCGCAAAAAGAGGGAGAATCGCCACCGTCGAAGGTCAAGGATGGACGTATTTCGCGTCATGACAGTCCCAACTCCCAAGTTGGACAGATTGCCAATAAGGGCAGCAGCGATGTCACTGGCGAAGACGATGTATCTCAAGGAACCATCGATGCCACGTTATCTACACAAGTCGCAAACGTTGGGTCTGTCGTGACACAAGAGACGGCGATGGATCCGTCCTTGAGTCCTCACCAGGCCTCACCAGGTCGTGACGAACCTGGAGGATACCAAGGATCTCCACATGAGCCTACAGTACCGGTTACTAAGGCAGTGCGACCGTGCAAGACTCCGTCTACAATATCTCAACGCTACGATGTTGAGGTAGATTGGGACGATACCGACATCCACGAGGACGATGAAGCTCAAAACCAAAGCCCAAATCAAAACAAAGAGAGCGAAGAGCTTTGAGTTGGGAGCAAAAGTATCCTGAGCCTTACTGCAATCATACAGTCTACAGGAGTGAGATGGTCATAGGCTCTTGCAAGAACATTGAGCAGAAAGAAAGAGACGGAGACTATACCAGTCAGTGCGACACCGCTAACCTGGGTGTCGTCATTGATGGCGAGGTATAGGACGGATTCAGTACGATTGGCCTTCTGGAGTAAGTAGAGGAGCAGCTCGCTGTCTTCGTCTGCACAGCATGGAGCCATCGACCAAGACGCTGGCATTGGTCACGAACACCAAGCATACGGCGCGATCTTGCTACGCAGAATCCCAACACATGGGGATCATGCCACCTTAATGTACCACGGAAGGCTCTGCCAGCATGGCCAACGCTCAGGTCTCTTCCTTCGCGATACGTACGCGACGATGCTGAGACCTTCTTTGCCTGAGAGGGAAGAAAACCTTACCAAAAAAAGATAAAAGCAGAAAAACGCCAAATCAAACATGAGAGACAAAACCAAGCGCCAAAGTTGCACACCTCTAGTCTCTCAGCGTACCCACCACTTGTCTTGTCTAGCGGATGAATGTCAAGTTCTTGAGGCAGGTCAAACATGACCGAGAGCCCCAAGACAGGCATGCGTCGCAAGCGCATCATCACAGTCAAGTCGCCATGCACCCCCGATGTTACACGGCGCATCAAGTATTCACGTGCGAGCGGCCCATCCACGATACCCATTTGCTGGTCTCAGGCGCAACTTTGAGAGCTTTCCGAAAACAAGGAGCGAAGAGCGAAGATTGTCGGGGAGCATGAGTCCATTTGCATCAATACGAATTTCCAACCGGGCACTGCGCGGGTCGCACATGTGCTCGTAATACATAGCTTTTGGTCTCTGATATTTTGTATAGTTCCATCATCATAGATAATCGAAAAAAAAGTTGTAAATTTCGTGGTTTGGGCGGCTTAATCTGCCAACGAACTGATGTGATACGTGACCATCTCACAGCGTATTGGTAGACTTCAAAGTTCTCCCACCATCTAGCTTCCTCACATGCGTTCCTGTTCCCGTTCCAGAAGCAGTAGGGTTCATCGGCAGTGGCTTTCTCTTTTCAACAACGTTGGCCTTCACACTCTCGGTCTTCTCTTCTTCGAGCTTATTTGCTAGCGCTGACCCGCTACTAACAGATAGTCGCAACTTTTTCTTCTTGTTGTTGTGCGCGCGGAACCTGATGAGTCAGTATGTAAGTGCACAATGCGAGAGTTGGATCAATACCAGAAGATAAGGAGCGAGAGAATAAGTAGACCGCCCACGGAGCCGCCTATTGCTGTACCGACTGTATAGCCTGTTCTGATATCAGTATCCAGAGAGTGTCTTCCAGATGCCTCTGCATAATGTAAATACCTGTGGAGAAGCCTGAAGGTTTGCCCGAAGTAGGTGGTAGGGCACTAGTCGGGTTTGGCTGAGATGGAGATTCTGTCGGAACTGCTGTCGGAGCTGGGGATGGATTTGCTGAAGTAAATCCTGTAGGCACGGGAGGTGACGATGATGATGATGTTGTTGTTGTTGTGGATGGCCGCGTTATGGTAACGAATACCGATTGTTGGCCATTGAATTGAGAGCTTAGTCCCGCAAACACACTTGAGTCGAATGCAGATGAAGAAGAGGCGACGAGGGTAGTATCAAGCTGTAGAGTAAGTTTTAGTCTTGCTGATGTAAAATTGGGTTTCTTACAAATTGCGCGCTTGTCATTGTGATGAAATTGAGAAGGAGCAAGTATGAAAGTAACGCTTCCATCTTCGACAGCAAGAAGGAAGAGATAACCATCTGGAACCCAACCTTGAGAAAACACCTGATCTATGTATGTAGCTCTTTTCATGTGTGTGGGTCTCAGCCGCAACGAGGCGTCGGTCTAGAAACTCCACAAGTTTGGGGGCCAAGCTTATCGCGCGAGGGGGAAGTTCAGCTGAGCGATAAGGCAGACTTCAGCCGCATCACGGCTGGCAACCTCTCTCAATAAATATATCGAACGTTTCGATCCCCTCTTTCTTACTCTTTGATACGTACCGATTTCGACAATGGACCCATCTGGTTGTCTCGCCCTTTCCACACGAACGGACTTTACAGCGTACATCGACCTGCTCCGCAACGCCACAGGCGGGGATTTCAGCCTGGTGAAGGATTGCAAAACTAATGTATGCGGAGCATTATGGGGCTCAGGGAATCCAGACATCAGTGGCATCGGCATGGCAATTGGATATATCCTTGAGAGCTTCATATGCGCATGTCTCGTAGCGACATCGCTATGGTTTGAACGAAGCCCAAAAGGCCACCCAACCATTGGGAGGCTTTTGGTTGCGAACGCCACAAGAACCTTTTTCGATAACGCGATCTTCTTTACCTTCGCGATTCAAACTGCTAGCATTGTTACGCTGTCTGGGGTTGACTTTGGGGTCAACGCTGTTGGAATGGGTGGCTTTACGGTTGAGATTGCTTGGCTGGTGTCTTCGCTCACGCTTCTGCCTCTTCTTCCAATGGTATTGCGACCGGAGATGTTCTTGGAAGGCGGCGCAACAGATGCTGCTAGAAGACGGTCGTCTAGTGATACGACCGTTCCAGAAGACGGATACGAAGAGGCAGGAAGCGGCACTGATGGACACCCCGGGCCTCTCTCCGATGCTCGTAGAGGACAACGTTTTATCTTGTTTGTGATATGCTGGGCTATGGGGTTTTGCCCTTTCTTCTCTCGCATGGGTGGAACCTTTGGTGAGTAGCTACACTTTGTCAAAGGAACACTGCCTGACCAATGCAGGCGCAAGCCGGATCGGGAATTCGCCAAACACCGCGATAACGTTCGAAGAATGGAGTATAATCGCAGGCGTCTGTTTTGAAGGCGTTAGCACCATCAGCTCACATGAACGCATTCTCACTACGGCGTTCGGCATTCTCAGCTATCTGCTGTTGTCCATTGTGGTCATCTCGAAAATCCTTTCTTCCGCTTTGCAGGACATGGATCATAAACAGAACTGGTTGACAAAGTGCTGTTCTGCGTTTGATGGGGGCATCATCGGGTGGTATACAAGACTGGGAATTGACGTTGTCGTCGTCACCGCACTTGTTGTACAATTCTGGGCGTTCTTTCGGCTACGACAACTGCAAAGTGTCATGATCCGAGCAGCTGGTGGGAGCTTCCCGGACGGGCAGTGGACTTTTGGTCAGATTGTCGCCACCGTTGTTTTTGTTCCCGTCGCTGCCGAGGTCATGTTTGTATGGAAGAGGCGTTCACTGTATCTTGATAGAAGCATGTAGATAAAACATTGGAGAAGACAAGGTATCAAGCTGACAGTGATATATGTGACGAAAGCGATGAGAATAGGGTCTTAATAAGAACTACGACATACTGGAAGTAGCCTCTAGTACTACGAATTAATCATCAGTTACCCTCCCCCGGACCATTGTCTTCGTAGTCCTTCTGATGTGCCAGTCGGTTTGTCTCTTCTTCGTAGTAGTCATCTGCGCTAATCACATCCGTCGTGTTTCTCCGAATAAACTTCTTGTATTTTCCAATGTTGAGAGGAAACCCGTTATGAGCCGCAGCTGTGCTACCGTTCTTGCGGACTCCGGACCAATGCTTTATACTATGACCGATGACAGGCAGCTCAGGGGGGAGAAGAAATGTATCTTTGTGATAGGGTTTTGCACGGCCCGCGGGACGGGGCCAGTGAGTGAGGTACTTTCTCTCCGAGTTCTTGAAGTCGAATGGTTCTGGTGCTGGTGTTGGTGGTTCTTCTCCCGACTGATTATCAGCATCTTGCGCTTCTTCTGGCGGTTGTTCGCCGGGCTTATCCGTATCATCCGATGATTCAGTATCGCTTTCATATGGAGGTCTGACATTTCTGCGATCTTGCAAGGTCCTGCGAGGATACGTTCCGATGAAATGACAAAGAACTGGGTCAAGGACAGCAACACCCCTGGAGTAAAAGCGCCCGACTGTATGCTCTAGAGTGGCGAGATGACACGCATTGAGTTTGGTTTTGTACATCTGCATGACGATTTTGTCGATGAGTGGCTACAACGTTGGGTGTATGGTCAGTCTATGTCTTGCAAACAGGCATGCATCGGGGGAGTTGTTTCTTACCAGTTGCACGGATTTGGGCAGGCCTAGCTGCAGCATAGCGTTGTAGAGATGAATTTTGTCGTCAAGTGCAACTGGAATTCCCATAGCGACAGCACCGTCAGGTCCTGTTGGCTGGCGTGCGCGCCTCGTCTCCTTGGGTGATCTTGCATCGTCCTCTTTGTCTAATTCATCTCCTTTGCGATTGATCTGTTTTTGCATTTTTTGTAGCCATGGAATGACGTATTCGTTGATTTCCTCCGGTCGTATGAACGCCATTTGATCATCAGGTTGTTCGGCGAGTCTTTTTCCACTAACGCAAAAATGATAGTTGATGTCGAAGTCCTGAGTCGATAACTCGCCCAGAGCAGCATGATGTTGTCTTGGATAACGCACTGGCAGATGAAGCGTCTTGGCTCCCGGATTGTATGTGAAGTGATCATCAGCGAAGGTCGAACACTTCCTCAAAGTAGCGCGATCAACAGTCGTTGGAATAGTGTATGAGCTTTTCCGCCTGAACTTTTTGATGGTTTCCCAATATCCCTCCCTCTCGCAATAGAGCGTTCTATACTCTTGCTTGTCGATAATGATTTCAACGTTATCAGTAGAAGCGTCCGCATTCTTTTGATTGCAAATATCAATCTGTTCAATGTATCGATAATGATTTGCCAGATTCCGTGCTTCATCGTCTAAGTATTGATCGTGTTGTTCAACAACTCTTCCATTCGCATGATAAAGAACCATGGTGTCGTCTGGGTATTCGTCGGAGAAGTTGATGCTTGAATTGGTGGCTCAGAGGATGTGATGGTGATCTTCAGCAGGACTCGAGAACTCCAAGGTTCGCTGGCAGAAGATACCAATTCGATACCGCAGACTCTTTGTTAATATGGAACTCTCTGACAAAGGCGAAAACTTCCGAAGGCATCGTAACGAGGCATCACTTTCTTTGAGCGCGCCGTGTTCGGCACAAAGCGCGTACACCAACTCAGCCATGCGGAGTTTAGTACTCCAATCGACCGCCATATGATACCGGATACGGCATCATGTAACTTTAGACGCGTGTTTGTTCGTTGGAAATGTTGATGCAAATGTGCGTAGGTGTGAGGATTGTTGTTTAGGAGAGATACATTGAAGCGCTACATAAAAGATTATACCTCGGTTGCGCCGGATACAGCTAGATCAGAAGACCCTCGATCAATGAACCTTGGGGACCATGCTGCAACATAGCGCTGCGAATTCATATTGGACTAATGGTGTTGAATAGTCGCATCTGCGTAGTGTCCAGTCTTCTCACCGTCGACTACCCTCTACACATTCATGTTAACTCATCAACGTCCTCCACCATCCTACTTCCCCCCACCACCACAAGCCCTCTCCAGCGTCAAAAACGCAAAATGCCCCCCAACAACCGGTCTCGCAAAGAACCACGGCCCAGGAAACCCACCATCCCCCTCCGTAACATAAAGATCCGTAAAGGGCCGATCCGTAACCGTCTCATTCAACCAAAGCGCCACCCGATCAAGAATCTCAGAGCGCACCTTCTTATTCGCAACGGCAGCAGCTTCAAACTCCCAATCGGACTTTGTGTAAAGATGACGAGAGTCCAGGGGAAGGCCGTATTTCTGCATCACGGTGGAGTACCAGTCACTCTGGAGGTTGTAGATTTTGTCGGGGATGAAGTCTTCGGTGATGGGTGAGCGGCTGGAGGAGGAGTGTTTGGAGGGTGACAAGGGTCGCTGCGCTTCATCGTTTCCAGATGCGTAATCTGGTTGTTCGGATAGGGAAGACGAGTTTGTGATGGTGGGGTGGAAGCAGAGTACGGCATCGGCGTAAAGCGAGTATAGAGTGGTCCAGCTGCCGTACCAATCGTAAGCGAGTTTGGCATGTGTGCCATCGCGCGACATGCCGTAGTCTTGCCACTTCTTGATGTACGTCTCTGAGATGTTGCGGTAGTGTTTTGCGTCGCCGGGTCGATCCATGAGGTCAGCAATTTCACTGAAGGCTTTGATGCCGACAATGCCCTTCAGGGCAAGATTGGTTTGAAGCGGCAGCCAGCCAGCGAAGTCATCAGTGCAAACTACAACGTCTGTTAGCTTGTGTTTCGAACAACGGCGGGCCAATACTTACGCTGGTTGTGAGGCTCAAGAGCGTCTTCGACAAGATAGCCAGTCCATTGCTTCCACAGGTCATAGCTGCCTTCCAGCCACTTCTTCGCTTGGTCAATGCCTTTGGTGCTTCCGCCCCAAGTCTCATCGATGTAGTCAACTCCGCCGTGCAGTCCGACGCCGTTCAGAGAGAATGCGTTGGTTGCATCAATACTACGGTCTGCGTCGTTGCCGATAGTTGACCAGATAGACTGAGCTTGTGCGTCGGAGTTGTAGCTTAACGAGTTGACCAGTGCCAGACCCATGATCAGCATATCGCCACACTCCTCAACAGGCATGTACTCGTCTCGTCCATCGGCATGTCCCGTCAAATTAGGGAAGTGTGCGCCAAGGTCATGCATGGAGTACTTGTTGGGATACTGGCCGGACAGCTGGTGTTCCAGAAGTGGCTCCAACAGGTATGCCAACCACCTAGGCTGCGTATACAGGAAGAACGGAAAGGCTGGGAAGATGACATCGACTGTTTGACTGTTGCCGTTGGAGGAGATCTCTTTTAGGAAGAGCAATGGATTGTCTTTGGTTCCGGAGAAGCTCGTGGCACCCATGACTTGTCGTGCAGACAAGGCAACGATGTCCACGTAGTTCGTGGAGCCAGATTGGTAGGCATCGATGCGCAGCTGTTCCGAATAGTTGCCAGCGAGGCTCTTTGCCATTGCGAAATCGCCGTAGTGGAATTGAATGAGCTTGTCATCTTGGGGGAACCAGGACTTCCACAACGGCCGCATGAACGTGAGACCGCGAGCAGATGCATATTGTGTGACCGGATCTTGGATGTGGGTTATCGTAAACAGTACGCTGTCACTTTTGCTGCTGGATTTGGAGCTGGTAGTGGACGAGTTTGCCAGCTTGAAAGCTTTCGCAAACGCAAACACGGGCTCTTCATCCATGACGGCGCGAAAGTTCCCATCGACCTCGTTCTGCAACGTCCCGGTTCGAGCAAATCGCTGGCGTAAGAGCGCGGATGTGCCCGATTCATGGCGCGCGTCGACTGGCCCAGTAAAGTGCAGCTGACCCCACTCGGGCTGATCGTTCGTCTCGGTGAAGAGCTGCTCAACCTGTCGCTTGACTTGCCACGTCTTCAGCTTATCGTTCAGACCCGGCGCGACATGCTGGAACAAGCCCCATTCTATCAGGCTCTCCCTCTTGCCGCTGACCCATTGTCCGTTCACGTCCACGTATATGTTGACATCGAACGTTCCTTCTACGTGTATAGACAGGTATGCTGCCGGTATGGTCTGGCGCAACGTCGAGGTCGGTGTAATGGGTGATAGGAATGACAAGGTGATCTCGACGTCTTTCGCTGAGCGGAGTGCATCGGGTGCGGGTATAGAGTACGTAAGGTTGGTCGTCGACGCGTCGTATTTAGCACCTCGGTATATGGGGTATGCTATCGCGTAACTAGTACGGACGGGGGTTAGCAATGGCTGCGCTCCTAGAGATTAGAGTAGACCTACTCCTTGTCCTTTTGCTCCAGAGAATCATGAGGTCGGCCGAGTAAAGGGTAGACTTCGTTGGTGTCAGGGACCGACGCCATGACACTGAAGCCAACCTCAGATCCAGTCCAGAACATGGGCCATTTGCTCCATGGCTCTTCCCTTGCGTTTTGCAGCCATGTGCTCAGATATGGGTTCCGCACGATCAACGGAAGGACGGGTGGTTGGAGAGTCGACGCATCTACCACACTTGCTAGGAGCGCCGCAGCTGCGACAGTAAAGGGCCGCATGGTGTAGTTCAGGGACTATCGCCGCAAGATCGATACCAAAAGAATATGCTCGACGCTATAATGACGAAACCATGAGTTATGGGCTATTGTATACGCAAAGAAGCATGAAGCACGCAACAGTGTTGGAGCTGTCAGCTGGGATGGAAGCTCGAGGTAGCTGCAGTTTGCGGGGTTGTGGAGGAGCGAATCACGGCGTGGTGCCTTGCATCATCGTGCCGATCGGCAATCGTCCCACGTTTCATCTTACGCGTCCTGACCTCATGACATCTCAAATGTTGATGGAGTAGCGTACAGCAGCATCAGGAGCTCTATCGACCTCTCAGCCTCATCCTTTGCTCTAATCTCGCAATGTCAACGTGCCCGCTTCAGAGTACTTGCAACCACACTGCCCACCTCGGCTCTACCACGCCCCCAACATCACAGCAACCTCTGCGCATCTTCCGTAGCGTCTGTTCGCAGCGATCCATCTGGCGTCTGTGATCCTCGACGTTTCCAAGCAGATGCAATCACGCTCATCAATGCAGAAGCCGACCGACCTTGCTCTCTGCGCTTGAACGGCGGCGGAGTGGATATGCCGTCCCGAACCGATTTGACGGGGCTGGGAGTGCGCACAGTCCAGTCGTCTAGTGGATACGCAGGATGCGGGTGGTATGATGTGGATGTCTCGAAGTCGTTCTTGATGGGAAGCGTAGGAAGAGGCCGTGAAGCTGGTTCTGGCGGCCCAAGTCTGATAGACGGTGGTATCGAGAGCCGGTAGAACGGGGTTGGTGTGCGAACAATGCCATGGCGCTGTTGTGCATTCTCGCCTACATGCTCAACTGGCAGATCTGCCTTCGGGCCTGGTGCACCGCGTGGGATGTAGGCGCGTGGCTGCTCTGTATCGCTCACCAGCCGTAGTGATGCTCTGTGGGTAGAGGGTGTTCGCCTCCCCGCGAATGTGGATCGAGTAGGGCTTGACGAACTCCTAGTCTGCCCTCGTATGCCTGTAGCACTCGCGGCTCGTCCATCAAAATTCTCTTTGCAGTCCTGAAAGACGTCTTCCGAATCCCTGCTCATGGCGCTAGAGGCCCTTATGCCCTCGATGGCTTCATCGGTACCACCGCCTTCGTTTGGCTCTATCACAGGGAGGTCGTTCTCTTCGCCAGCAACACCACGATTTTGATCAAGCAGCCCCAAATCGCGCAGTTGATCCCAGCTGCGGCAGTAGTATCGGAATGTCGCAAAAGGCTGATCGACAGGGTCGATGAGGGCGAATTTGTAAAAGCGCTTCGGATGCTGTGGTCCCGCAGGCCCAGCGTTGACAAGGCTACCCAGGTTAGCACAGTAAGTGCATGTCACGTTGAGCGCTTACCCTATCCCAGTCTCAGTCTTTGCGTGCTCCGTTTGCTTGTACTCTTCTGCCTGTCGTTCGACTCGCTTTCGTCCGTGTGCACGATGTACTCGTATCTCGACGCGCGCGGTCTCGTCGAATGCATTTACGTCATCTTTTGTTGTAAAGCAGAGCACTCGCTTCTCGAACTTTTTCCTGTCACCGCCATCGCCGGGGCTCTCAAATAGACCGAACATAGTCTTGCCCTGCCACTCCTCGTCCTTGCCCGTCGACCAGCTCACGACATGCGCGCCGTTGATGTACAACTTGAACAGGAAGTAGTGCCCTTCGGGGACTGGCGGCGACACAGCATATTCGATCCAGAAGGTGCTGCCTGGTAGAGCTGGAACGTAGACGCTGCAAGTCGACGTCTTTTCATCGACGGGTTCCGGAGTGAAGCTAGAGTTACCGCGAGGAGCTGGGCGATATTCAGGCAGTTTTTCGATATCGAACTGGGAATGCAGTCCGACGTCGATGCTACGACAATGCATTATGGCGGTGGTGGTGACGTGACCGGTCTTGGTGATTGCGCGGGTAGTCCAACAGTACAGGAAGCAGGTGCGGTTGCCTCAGATGGTGAAGTACACGACTGGCCGACTAGCGCGACTGCTCCATCCCAACCTTGGAACTCAACAAGTCGGATTCACGTATGCTATGCATTTCTTCATTGTGTTATTCTCGCGACATGTTAAGAACACGCAATTGTATATCGGTTCGGATAGTTACAGTATGAAGAAGTGAAGTTTCTCCATTATTCGAATTGAAGCAGTGTTACTCTTTGGTGCTTGTGACATCAGCGGTCTTGCGAGTTGACAACATCCCAGTCAACAGCATTGTTTCACGGTGAGCGACGCTATATTCTGGCCAGCTGTGAATTTTGGAAGTGGCGCCGCTACAAAGCAACTCGTCCCGGTCCGACAAGTACTTACTCGGTCTTGCCGACAACGCGAACCTGTCACTCCCCATGTCCCTGCAGCATCGCTGGTGATACGAAGGGCGATACCTATGCACGAAGATCGAGCGGTTCCTTCACCAGAGTAAAGGTGGTTGCAACCTCACTACTTAGGCAGTTCTCACGTGATGGTTCATTCACTGCTCTTCCAGCACAGGCCCAGGGAAACACCCCTCACTATATAAGCCTTAGCCATGCTCTTATTCTCTCTTCTCCCCACCTAGCCTATTCGTCGCCAACTCAACCGCGTTTGAAGTAAGTCAACCCCTCACTTCCTCATACATGATCCTGCAAGGGCTTTACAGGCTTAGCCCGTGGACCTATCTCTCCACCACACTGCTATCATATCGCTAGACCTTTTACTTACAGCAGTTAGGACAAGCTTGGATTAAGAAGGATCTGTAGCCATGACAACGATGACCAATCCAGGGCGCATGCCTCCGTCTAAGACGAACCAGCTTACGCCAAAGCAACTCGCCGAGTAAGTTTATCCTGAAGACCTCCTCGTTCATATGTTCGAAGTATGCTAACTATTTTAGCTTCAGGAAAGGCCCAAAGGCAAACATCGTCATCGGTCCCGACGACAACCGCTACATCGGTCTTGAGAGTGCATCCGTGAATCTACTAGCGCACTTCTCCCCCGTAGCCCGGAAGAAGCTCATCGAAGAACGAGCCACAGTCTTGACCATTCCTGACGGCTCGAAGAACGCCATCCGTTGGATCTACAAGTACATGCAGGCTGGCGAGCGTGATCCCATGGACACGGACACGTTCGAGGCACTGAACTCGGATGCCTTGATCACCATGTACAAACACTGCGAGCTTCTTGAATACGATTCCTTGAAGAAACGTATTTTCAATCGCCTGAAGAGCAAGTTTTATCACAGCCTTCCAACTATCGACGAGATCAAGCAATACCAGAATGCGATCCCAGCGCTCTACGACTGCGTGATCCGCTGCATTGTCGATGAGATGGCGAGGCCGTGGACTTGCGACTACGAGCCGTATCAAGAGCTTGCCAACACGAATGAGGCCTTCGGCAAGGCGCTGGACGGTGCTTTGCAGAAATACATCGCCTCACGTGTCAAGGTCAGCGAAGATTACTATCGCACTACGAAGGATCGCCGTGTGATCTGGGCCATTAACTACATCGAGGACATCCGCGCCGGTCGTCGTCCCTACATCAAGTTCGCCGACAGGTCTTCGAATATGTTGTCCTGGAAGCCTCAGCAGAAGGGCAAGGGCGCATCAGGTCTATTCAATAATGTTAAGGCTGATGCGAACGGCATAGCAGGAAACATTCCTGCTCTTGCAGCCAAGCAAGATAAGAAGTACGTCAGCAAAACCTACACACCGTTCACCTGCCACAAGTGCGGTGATGAGGGTCATATAGCCCGTAACTGCACCACGGCGACTGCCGCTGAGTCCGTCACCGGCACTGCATTTACATACAAGAAGCCCTCGCAGCGTCTAGGTCCAATCTGCTACACCTGCAAAGGGACCGGCCACCTTTCCCGCAACTGCCCAGCAGAGCAGTCGGCCGCCAAACCCGCGATCATCACCGGTCTTCTCTCCAAAGCAACAGACAAGCGCCCACAACCCGTCTGCTACGAATGCGGCGAGGAAGGCCATATCGCGCGCAACTGTCCGGAGGAGAAGCCGCAATCCGAGCGGAGCAAGGCAAAGTCTCAGCAGCCGTTCATTTGCTACAACTGTGGCGGCGAAGGCCATATGGCGCGCGAGTGCACGGAAGACGTGCCAAGCAGCGAACTCGCTGACCTCTCCTTTTCCGCTTTCCCGGCCTTGCCTCCCACTAAAACCTCTACAAGCGGTGGAAAGATGGTCAATGGATTGCGTCCTGCTCTCGGTCCTGCTCGTGCAGCTGCTGCCGCTGACCTTGGTGTCAATCAGGCAAACGCTATCGACGAGTCGGAAGAAGGAGAGGGCTCAAATTCACCTGATCATGAGGTTCGTTAGGGCGGGAAGACGCGGACTGTTTTCATCGTCTAGATTGCTGAATGGGATGAGGAGTGAATTTGAGAGGATGCGTCCAGGAAATCTGATCACAAGCTGAATGGGCGGAGCGACATAGTCATGCAACATATCATCCTTTGATGGGGGTCAATGAGGTCGTTTGAAGACCGAGCTATCTATAGATTATTAGATATATACAAAGCTTTTTAGCAGAGCCTTCCAAACATGGTCTAGGGTTTGAGATTGCTAATTTCTCGTGAAGATGCTCAGTTTCTGCCGTGTCGTTGGCGCCGGACGTACGTTCGACTACTTGTTTCAGGTGACGAGTTGTGGTAAACCTAATCATCGTTTGATTTCTATTCCTTGTCTCCACCAGGCTTACCATTCTTCTCTAGATGGTCCTTGATGCTGAACATACCCGTCCCCCGCTCAAGCGGTTTAGCTTGAGTGGGACTAGGTTTCCAACCAATCATGTAGATCAATCTGAAAGTGGCCGGAAGCGTGCCATCTTCGTTGCCATGAAGTTCCTTGTATATAGCTTCAGCGGCCAATAGTACGTCTCTCTGGATTGGCCCCTTCTCTCGTGCAAGCACAGCGTTGGACTCGCCCATGGCTTGCAGGTCCTTCATCAACGAGAAGGTATCGGGATAGTCGACTACGATATCATCCACGTCCACGGTGAGGAGATTGAAGCCGGCTTTTTGAAGCAGTCCACCCACATCCTTCACGTCCGCTAGTGGCGAGGTATGCGTTGAGACACCACCTCGTCGGTCCAACTCTGCTAGTTGCAAAGACGTACGAAGCTCGTAAAGGCTGTCTCCTCCCATCATGACGCCTATGAAAGGAGCATCTGGCTTCAGGATGTTGTTCACTTGCGCCAACACCGAGGGCAAGTCATTGATCCAATGTAGGCTCAGGCTGCTCAAGACCGCGTCGAAAGAGTTCGCTTCGTATGGTAATAGCTCTGATGTCGACAAGACCTCGCGTACAATATCAATCTCCTTGTTGAAGGGTAGATCGGCGTCGCGGTATAAGAGCGCTTCCGACGAGTCTGCGGCTGTGATCGTGCCGATTCGCTTGGATCGAGGGCCTTTATCTGGGGCGTCTTCGGAGGGTAGAGTAAGTGCGCGGGATAAATTGCATGCGTTTGCACCGAGATCGAGGACTTTGGGGAAATGCCGATTTATATCCTGTGGTCATTAGTCGCGGTCCATGTCTAGAGTGGGGAGCATCATACTAAGACTCGCTCACACAGCCTTGATGCCACCTCATCCCTAAGATAGTCGACGCCTCTGCTGTTCTCTTTGTCTGCTGCGGCTCTTTCCTTCTGCAACCACTTCTGTTGGCCACTGAATATCTCCATCATTGGAGCGCCGGGCGCTTGTACCGCATACCGCCGGGTAGTTTGGAGGGGCAAACATCGTCGTTTCAGTGGTGGGATGAAAGCGCGGATTGAGAAGGATGCCATAGTGCCAGTAGAAGACGAATTGAGTCTACAATGGCGATATAGACGACGTGAAAACGGATGGCGCGCAAGAGAGAGGATGAGAAAGCAATACGTCAAGACCCTGGAGCTCCTGCGCCAATCGGCGTTTGGCTCCACCGAGATCTACCTCCGCCCTCCAGAAGTCCATCACCAGCACCACTTCTCTGCCAACCCGGACGACTGGTGGGGAAGAAGCACCCAGTCAGCTTCGAACGTTATTCTTGAACTCGCGATTTCGCCATGGCGCAAGCTTTTCCGTACACGTACTACGCTTGCGACTGCTTCGACAACAACACCACGACCTCTACGAAACGCACGACGCACGTCCTCGCTGCCTTTGACGACGACGAAGAGACCCTGGATCCGAGGAACCCGCGCTCCAACTACGCCCTTTACCCTCTCGAACATCTCCTCTACTGCGAAGACTGCCTGCAAATACGATGTCCGCGATGCGTCATAGAGGAGACGCTGAACTGGTACTGCCCAAACTGCCTGTTCGAAGTACCGAGCTCCGTGGTTAAGAGCGATGGAAACCGGTGCACACGCAATTGCTTCAATTGCCCCGTGTGCATCTCGCCGCTCATAGTCAACCTTCTCGATAACCCTGACGCGGACCAAGGAGTGCCAGACCGACACATACTCGCGTGTCCGTACTGCCATTGGAGTACAATCGAGACCGGTATAGAGTTCGAGAAGCATACAGGTGTGTATTCGCAGATTGCACGGATAGCGAATGGAGGGAAGCCGATACCGACCGCGAAAGAGCGCGACAAGGAGCGCGAGAGGCGCAAGGAGCTCGAGGGTCGGCAGAGAGATTCAAGGAACCCGTTATCTCCTTCCAGCGACTCTACAGCTATGGACGTCGAACAGTATGAGCCACCGACACGCGACGATCTATTCTCGAACCTGGGTGCTTTTTACAAGGCGCAGCTCGACTCCCAGACACCAGCGAATCCTCTCGAGATGAACTTCTCCTCGCCCTCGGCCTACTCCCGAATCATGAATCTCTATTCAACGAATACAGCGAAGAAGCAGAAGCGCAACAAGCCGACGCCGATGCGAGAGGCTGCGTCGGAGTTAGAAGGCCTAGTCATCCACGACCCTGCCGCAGACAATGCAGCGATCGAGCGCATCAAACGAGACGGTTGGGGCAGCACCTTGTCGCCTGCCCAGAAACTCGCACAGCTGGATCCTCATATGCAATTCGACAACGAGCTCCGGCCAATACCCACTCTCCTCTGCACAAAGCGATCAAAGCGATGCCGGTCATGTCGGCACATCCTGTCCAAGCCAGAGTCCAAGATAACATCAACACGATACAAGATCAAGCTGCTAGCACTTAACCACATCCCACGTCTCAGCATCCGCGCACTACCCCCCAACCCAGCCGTGCCACCAGTCCCCGGCTCCATGCCCGCCCCACAACCTCCTTTCAACTACAACACCCTCCGTCCGGGCATCGCAACGCACTTCCTCCTCCACGTCAGCAACCCACTCTTCGATCCCATACAGGTCACACTCGCCACGTCAAGCACCACACCTGGCAAAGTGCAGTCCCGCGTAACGATACTATGCCCACAATTCGAAGTCGGCGCCAATACCGATGTTTGGGACGACGCGCTCGCTTCAGGCCCCGCGCCTATGCCTCGCCGCTCGACCATCAACGCTGAGACAGGACAGATTGAAGCGGGAAAGATTTGGGACAAAGGACGGAATTGGACTAGTGTGGCTATTGAGGTTATCCCAGGCTTTCTTAGTGAGCTTGGAGGCGAGGACGAGCTGGACGAAGATGAGGATCTGCTTGAGATACCGATTTTTGTGCGTATCGAGTTCGAGGCAGATGTCAATGCGGAAGAGAGGGGGTTGGGCGATTCTAGGGGAAGCAAAGGCGAGAGAGAGAAACGGGAAGAGGCGTTCTGGACGGTTGTTGGTGCGGGTCGCATAGCGAGTGCGTAGGTTATTACGGTGATGATGCGCGTTTGTGATACCCATTTGTTTATTTGAGGATAGGAGATTAGGTACATTGCTACTTGCTGATCCCATCGCGGTAGCCGCGACGAATGGATTCATTCCTCAAGGTTCTGCTATCCGAAGTGCGTGTCATTAGGAAAAACCTCCCCATCCTTCTTCTTCTTCCTCGTCACCATGCCATCCAGCGTGCCCTGGCTAGCCTCCCTCTTATGACCCACCTTCTTCTCACTCCTCACCGCCATCTTCTTCGCCTGTTTCGGACTCGGTGGCTCATCCACATGCGCACCCTCTTCATGCCCCTCCGCATCTCCAACATCTTCTTCCTTCACCATCGCGCCCGGCGGCCCTCTACTCCCTTCCGTCGGGCCCTCCGCGCCATCCTCAAAGAGCTCCCGCCACGTGCCATCCAGCACCTTTGGCGAGTTTCCATACAAACCAACATGATACGCGTTCTTCATACCCTGAATACAAATCTCCCTCCTCTTTGCAAAATCAAACATCGGCTTGGGGTAAACTTTCATCTTACCGTCACCTGGCTCCTCCTCCGCCGAGCCATCCCCCTTGACCAAACACCCCCACTTCTTCTGATCCGCAATCGGGGCTTTCCACGGCTCGTAGATGTATTTCTTGTCGAATTGCGCTAGTTCAGGTACGTATTTTCGCACAAAGTCGCCCTCTTTATCCCATTTCTGGGGGAAGGCAATGGGTGAGTAACATCGGTAGAACTGCGCGAAAAACGCTGTACAAGACAACCACTGCCAGTTCCCGATGTTACACGCAGCTTCATGATCAATGAGCCATTCTTCAAACACCTCGACGCCGCGCTCCCAGTCTATGTAACACCCACCCCGCGTGAGGAAGCAGGCGACGGCGTGGCGACCGAGGTGATGGATCCAGCCTTCCTGGGCGAGTTGACGCATGAGCGCGTCGATCCAGGGGAATCCCGTTCGACCGTGTTTCCAGCGCTGGAAATGCGATTCCGCGTCTGCGTTGTCGACGAGATACTCGCCGGTGATGAGGTTGGTCTTGGTGTCGATCTTGGAGGGGAGGTGCCAGGGTATGAAGCGACAGTGTGGGTTGTTGTATGTTTGGCCGAAGGAGTAGCCCAGCCCGGCTTGGGCGCCAAAGTACATGTCGCGGAAGAGGAGTTGGCCTGTTAGGCTGGTGGGTGGTTGCGAGGCTTTTCCTTTGTACTTGTCCACCACGTCTTGGGCGCGCCAGTAGAAGAGGCGGCAGCTCAGGGAGCCGAAGTGCATGTGGGGGGAGAGGAGGGTTGTGGACTGGGGCGAGAAATCGGTCGGGGCGGTCTTTGGCTTCTCGAATGTTGCTGTGTAGTCTGTGTTTGCTATGATTTTGTCGAGGGCTCGTAGTGCTACCGTTTCGCCGCCCCGGTGCGAGGTTGTTGCTGACTTCAGGCCGAGCTCTTCCATTGTTGGTACTGCGAAATCGCCTTTTGGTCCTGCTAGAGCAGAGTACGAAGCTTCATCGCCGTCTCTTTGGATCGCGTTGATGTCCGGTGCGCTTTCTGGCTTCTCTTGATCGAATTTCAGATCCGTTTCCCCTGGGTCAGGCAGGGACTTGGGAGCGGGGATGGGTCTTGGAATCGATCCGATCTTCTTTCCTGCAGCTTGCACCTGGTTGATGGTCATGGTGGGTTTTCCATGGTTATGTTTGACCAGCTCATCAGGATCGTACAAGGTTCTTCCGGTCTTCATGATGACTTCAACCCCGGCTTTCTTTGCAAGTTCCGTCACCTTCTCATCCCGCTCTCTTGCATATGCATCGGTATCTTTCTCGAACACCAGATGTGTGATCTTCCATGCTTTGAACAGCTTGGGTAACAACGTTTGCGGCGCTTCACGAATGAGAAAGAGTTTTGACTTTGGGTTGAGCTTTGTTATCGACTTGGAGAGATCGTTTTGACAATCCAGAAGATACTGCCAGCGATTGGGGCCTACTCGAGCGCGATAGACGTAGTGCGGATCCCAGGTCCATATAGGATAGAGACACTCTGGCTTGAGATCCAATGCGGCTTTGAGAGCTGGAGAATCGTGGAGTCTCAAATCGGTCCGGAACCAGTAGATCACTCGTGGTTTCGACATCTCTCACGCACGTGTGGTAGTTGAAGTTGGTAGGGTGAAGCTTCGAGAAGAGAAAACGGGTATCTGCTCAGTCGATTCCATGTGATGGACCCACCGAACTACAGCAAAGATAATACCTAGGTACTCTGCAACTACTGGGGGAAAACCGCATGGCTGGTATGAATGCTGTCATCGATCGGAGCTAGGGCACTCGCTAATCTTTCTTAGACCATCCCAGATCCCAGACACCAATCGGTCTCACTGCTCTCTCCGACGGTGGGACCTGGGACGACGATTGAACCCTGAGCTTATGTGAACATGCTGAGGGTTTTGCAGCTGCAAGTTCGACGTTGTTTGAGAAGCCTTGGTGGTCGCTTCCCTTGGAACAGTACATAGCGGGTGCACCTGCGATATCAGTCCATGTCAGCCTTTGCCAAGGCTTGCCCAAGGTGGATGGCAATTGGGTAGCTTTTTACTCCGTAGAGATGGCGGTCAGGAAATTTGCCCATCACTCTGTGCATGCCCAACCTCAAACGTGCCTTTAGCAGCGTGAAGCCTTAAGATCAGCCAAGTCTCTCCGAGAAACGCAAACGCAGGGCACTGTTCAGACACGGTCCAGGGTCCTCGCAAGGCACATGAGTTGTCTTGTTGGGCAGTATCACGGCTTTGCTAGCCGAAATGAGGTGCGCTGGCTGCGGGGACAATTGGTGGCGCACATGGGCGAATGGCAATTGTCGGTTAGCAAGTAGCACCGAAAGACGTTGTTGAGATTGAAGGGTGCAGCTGCACACTGCATGCAGAGATAGTAGCAGCTATAGTCAAAAGCAAGCAGAGGGAAAGCAGGGCGGCGGGTGCGCGTGCGATGATGAAAGAACGGCTCACTAGCGGGCGGGTTCATGCGTCATGGCCTCGGGGAGCTTCGAGGTTTGGCCCAAGCTCCCTTAAGCTCGTGGACCCATGGTTTGTTGTGTGCAAACAATCTCCCAACAGATACTGCAGGCGCTTTGCCCGAAGGAGTGAAGAAGGGACTCTGACAGCGCAGAGGGTCGAGCTGGCGTGAAAGCGCGTGCTTGCTGTTCCGGTGTGAAGTACTTAGAATTGCCGTGCTGCAGTTTACCGCTGCTCGCGTCGGTACCACTTGCACTGCAGATCAGCGCCTCCCTCGACACATTCGCTGGCTGCGGGGAAACTACCACAACCCGTATCGAAGCTCCGCGCTCTACTCTACTCTAGACCCATCTCCCCAGGCCTCACCCGCCGCCCACTTGCCCTCCACCTTTCTCTATTCTTCACCGTCGATTAAGATGGCACAACCACTGGAAGATGCGTACATCACGGTGAGCGACATGCAAGTAGTACCATGCACGCGAGCTAATCAATCGTGCAGCTTCTTATGAGCGATTCCTACCTACCAGGCGCAGTTGTCCTTGCAAACTCTCTGCGCGATGCCGGCACCACCAAGAAGCTTGCCGTGCTCGTCACGATGGAGACGCTTTCAGCTGATACCATTTCAGAGCTCAAGACGCTCTACGACTACCTGATTCCCGTCGAGCGCATACGGAATGCCAATCCTGCGAACCTCTATGTCATGGGGCGACCCGACTTGGCCTTTGCGTTCACAAAGATTGCTCTATGGAGACAGACTCAGTTCCGCAAGCTCGTGTACCTCGACGCAGACGTGGTAGCGCTGAGGGCGTTGGACGAGCTGTTCGACATCGAGGCGTCGTTTGCTGCCGCTCCAGATATTGGCTGGCCAGATGCTTTCAACAGCGGTGTCATGGTCATCACGCCAGACATGGGCGAGTACTGGGCACTGCAGACCATGGCAGCGACTGGTGACAGTTTCGATGGCGCAGACCAAGGCTTACTGAACCAGTACTTTGAACACCGTCCGTGGCAGCGATTGAAGTTTACCTACAACTGTACGCCAAATGCCGAGTACCAATGGGAGCCCGCATACCGCCACTACAAGCGCGACATCGCCGCGGTCCACTTTATCGGCAAGAACAAGCCCTGGATGGCCCAACATGCGGGTGGGAAGGGTGTCTATGGAGAACTGGTAGCGCGATGGTGGGCGGTGCATCAAAGGCATCTGCACAAGGCGAAGGGCCAACGAGCTGGTGAGGGAAAGAGCACTCTTGGTGACTCCATGCTTTCTTCCTCTACTCCTGCCCCTCTCGAAGCCTCCGCCGTTACGACCGAGCCTCCCATGACCGAATTTGAAGATGAGATTCAGAATATTGACCAAGGTGTGATAGAACCAACCCCCACGGTCGAACAACGCAAGTTCTCTGCGCCCGAGATGCAGTGGGACGCCACCAAGTACGCTCTTTTCACATCGAGATCACTGGGTAACAGCTGACAAGTCCAGGTTTGAGCCACCAGCGTCATCGAGACCCGAAGCTGCCAACTTCCCTACGCAAACGTATGCCTTCAGTGATAGCCGATCGCTCTTCAAGGCACCACGAGCCTATCCCGATGCGCCGCGAGACATGTGGTACCAGGTTCCAGAAACGAGGGAAGCGCCCAAGCCCATTTTCCCATGGGAGCAAGAGGCGGATAGACCTAAGCCGACGCGTGTGTTTGCCGAGGACTTGTCACCACAGCCAACCCCTCAGGTGATGTCGCCAACACATGCTTTCTCAACCACACACTTCGACGAGAGTGATAAGGTCGCTCCAGTCGCAGCCGAAAAGGTTAGAAATCTTGGTAATACTATAGCCTCGAGCTCTACTGACCAAGGCTGGCAGTCTTATCAAAACAATAGCGGCAACGCCTGGGATAATGTTCCAGGCATCGACAGCTATGTTCGTGCCATATCGGATCTGAGTGGAATACGGGGTAAGAACCAGTCGCTACAACAGACCACAGGCACGGATGACATTAGTTCGCCTATATTGGATCGCAAGCAACGCCGTGAGAGCTTAGTCCTTACCGACTTCCCGTCCGCAGTGGAGCGACCGAGTCTTCCTGTAACACCTGCGCCGGTTCGTCGTCCAATGTTCTGGGGCGAAGAGAGGAACCAGACAGGCGAGCTACCTTCTGCCACAGGAGTGCCGGATCAGACCGAATGGGTGTGTTTACGATACACCTTTTCCTCTTTCAATCATGAGCTGACTTTGAACTTTTAAGAATCCAGAGGAGAAGCTTGACCAGTTACGGCGGTCATCCCTGATCGAATTCGAGCACCTGAAGAAAGACGAGCACCCAAACCCGCCAATGCGTGCACTTCCCGAGCATTCAATTGCCGGGGAGGAGAAGACTGGCACTTCATTTGGACTTGATGGAGCGAACGATCAGGGCATTCCCGGATCTTTCCCAAGCGTTGTCGAGAAAGACTTTGCTAGCAGCGACCCTGCACCAGACGTGCGACCGAGTTCCAGTGATCGTTCCTTCGCACATGGGGACGAGAGCTCCGCGCCCCAGCACTACTCTCAGCAGGACTTTTCCTCTGGATCTTCCAGCACCTTCGGGCAGAACTTCTCAAGCTCCACATCGCAGGTGACGTCTACGGAACAGACCACCAGTCAATCTTCGCAGTCAGTCCAGGCTGGAGGCATGACTTTCACTGTCCCCTCCTTCGAGGACGGTACTTCAGCTGACGCCCAAGCCGCTGGGGATGATCTCAGTCCGACACAGAGTCGGACCTAGAACAAGATGATGAACGAATGATGGATATCAATGTTTGCGGTACCAATTTGTCGGTTATTGACCATGGACGATCTCTTGCTGCTAACGATGGGGGATACATGTTGCGATCTCAGTTTTACCCTTTCGTCTTGATACCTGTATGTTTCGTGTCTTTCGTTCGCGAGCCTTGTAGCATTTGCATCGTCACTGCATAGCGATCTGTTGTAGCTCATTATCCATACTTGCTTGCAGGGTTTTCTTCAGATTGTAAGATGTACAGGGTGATGGACTTGCTTCAGCCAATGGAAATCTGACCACCTTGGATCCTATATTGACGCTAGGTCTTCTAGTTTGCTTGTTTTCATACTCATGTAGGCTGCAGACTTGTTCAGATTATTCCTTGTATGAGTTGGAATGCCAACGATGACTGCAGACCGAGGCATGCGCGAGAATATGCAGGGAACATTTCGTGCATGCTTCCCTAGGCAAGCTTGGGCCAGCTGATCCACTCATCGGAAGCTTGACAGGCTTGACTTGACCGACGGTGTGGTTGGCGTTCGCGCGTTTGCCCTGTGCCCTCTCAATCATGCCCCGCTTGCCCCTCCCCACCCAATTTGCCCTTGGACAACGAGCACCTGCCCGATTCATCTCAGCCTGTAGACCGCGAATAAACGCCACAGCCACTCATAGAAGCCTCTTCTGTCATCCACGAAGCTTCCACTTCTCGCCCGCACCTAGACTCGTTGCAACGCCTATCCGCTGCGACCAATACACGCCTGAACGAATACCCAACGCCGCCTGGCCGTATCTGTACCACCCGTTCAACAAGATGGCACACCTCGACCCGTACTTCAAGCAGGTAGATGCCTTGCAGGGAGCCTTTATTGAGAGGCTGAGGGAGGCGGTCGCTATTCCCAGTATCAGCTCCGAGGACCAGAGGAGACCCGATGTAGTCAAGGTACGACATGAAGCCCCAAGAGATATGCGGTCAAGTCTTTGTTTTGGGTTAAGATATTAGATGCATGTCTGAATGTATGACTGACTTCAAATGCAGATGGGCCACTGGTTGGCCGACCAGATCAAGGCACTCGGTGGTGAGGTTGAGCTCCGCGAGCTCGGAAAGCAGCCTGGTCGCGAGCACCTTGACCTCCCACCGTGTCTTCTCGGACGCTACGGAAACGACCCAAAGAAGCTCAACGTCCTCGTTTACGGTCACTACGATGTGCAGCCCGCGAACAAGTCCGACGGCTGGGCGACCGACCCCTTCACCCTGAGCATCGATGACAAGGACCGCATGTACGGACGCGGTAGCACAGATGACAAAGGCCCGGTTCTTGGCTGGTTGAACGCCATCGAGGCCCATCAGAAGGCCGGCGTAGAGCTACCAGTGAACCTGGTCATGTGCTTCGAGGGCATGGAAGAGAACGGATCAGAAGGTCTGGACGACACCATCCGCGCCGAGGCCAAGAAGTTCTTCAAGGACGTCGACGTTGTCTGTATCTCGGACAACTACTGGCTAGGAACTGAGAAGCCATGCTTGACATACGGTGTCCGCGGATGCAACTACTACCAAGTTGAGGTTTCTGGCCCTGGTCAAGATCTACACTCCGGTGTCTACGGTGGAATGACACACGAGCCCATGACCGACTTGGTTCGCATCATGAACTCATTCGTCGACCCCGATGGCAAGATCCTCATCAAGGGCGTCGACGATCTTGTCGCTCCCCTTACTGACGAGGAGGCCGCACTTTACCCACCCATTGCCTTCACCATGGATGGTCTGAGGGAATCACTAGGTGGTGCAGTAACGATCCACGACAGCAAGGAGGAAGCACTGAAGCACAAGATGCGATACCCTTCATTATCCCTCCACGGTATTGAGGGTGCTTTCTACTCTGAGGGAGCAAAGACCGTTATCCCAGCAAAGGTTATTGGAAAGTTCTCCATCCGCACAGTACCCAACATGGAGATTGACCCAGTCACCAAGCTGGTTGAGAAGCACGTCAACGACGAGTTTGCTAAGCTGAAGTCGAAGAACACGATGAAGTTCAGCGTGGTACACTGCGGAAAGTGGTGGGTAGAGGACCCCAACCACCCCAACTACACTGCTGCTGCCAAGGCTGTCGAACGTGTCTTTGGTGTAAAGCCAGACATGACTCGGGAGGGTGGTAGCATTCCTGTCACATTGACCTTCCAAGAAGAGCTCGGCAAGAACGTCCTGTTGCTACCTATGGGTAGCTCGACTGACGCTGCTCACTCAATCAACGAGAAGCTGGACAAGAGGAACTACATTGAGGGCACCAAGCTGCTAGGAGCCTACTTGCACTACGTTGCAGGAGAGATGAAGCGCGAGTAGAATGCCGCACTATGAGTAACATCGTCGGTCTTGTTTCCGTAAATACTTAGATGGTTTGCTACCAACAAGAAATAAATACCCATTCAGCAGTGTGCTTCTCCGTTGACCCCAGCTCGATGAAATGACAGGCTCAGATCGTGCATTTTCATCGAAGTCTTACGCCTATGACAAGTCGCACAACGTTAAAATGTTGTCATGCGCACTGTACCCTGATCAAGTGCCGGCGGTAGTCTGGGGGTGGAAGACAGGATCCCGCCCAGCTTTGACCACCCCGGCGCGGAACAACTAAAAAAGTTCGGCATCGCTCCACCAGGAAACGGCCAGCACCGTGCCAACGCGTGCACCACAGCAGGCACGCCAACCCACACACCCAATTCCACAATGTCAACATGTAAATCCCTCCTCCGAGCCTGTCCCTCGCAACGGACCACGCCGTCGCTCCTGCCCCTCACGCAATGCCGCTTCGAATCCACAACCCGGCGACACAGAAAACTGCTCGCACTCCCCGAAGCCCCATCCTACACACCCGACCGCTCTGCGCCCACACTGGTCTTCAACCCCCCGTCCTCGGCGCCAAACGTCTACCACACCCCGCTCAAGTTCCTGCCCAAGGAAGATAAGCGGAGAACGCTATACGCTGCCGCACAGCAATACGCAACCAAACTAGCACATACACGCCAATCCTCACCCATTGCCGCACCCGGCACGCCGCTCAGCACAGAAGCGTTTTTGCCGCCGCGCCCCTCTGCATCCCTGCCTGCGCCGCTGCGGAAGCCGTACGAGAAGACGTACCATCTCAACGAGGCCGACATTGCAGAGATTAGGAGGCTGAGGAGTGCGGACCCGGATACGTGGACGAGGGTTAAGCTGGCGGACAAGTTTGGCTGTAGTCAGTTCTTTGTGGGTATGGTGGCTAAGAATGAGAAGAAGGCGGAGAGGGTGGAGAAGGAACATGAGGCGATGAGGAGGAAGTGGGGGACGAGGAGGCGGGAGGCGAGGGAGGACCGGGGGAGGAGGAAGGTGCTTTGGGGGAGGGACGCTTAGATGGTGTGTTGTTTCTGGGGGGGCTATTTGGGTGGCTCTTGTAGGGTCTTGGCTTGGATGGCGCCGGAGCCTGGGTGGTCTGGGATATGGAAATGATGGGGATATGGTATACGATATGTGTAAAGAGCAGAAGGAATATTTGTAGTCTGGTATATCATACTACCGATTTTGAAACACATGCTGATCAGAGCTGTTTTTGAATCATGTTCTAAAGGGTATCATCCCAAGCCGTTGCAAACGCCAGACTCCTTCAATAAATACCACGCATCACCTTGCTCCATCCCTTTCCATCTCAATCCCCTTCCCTACCCTGAAAACAAAACCCTCACCGTCCCTCGCCCCCACACCAACCCTCCAGCACTCAAACCTCCCCCGACTAACCACCTCCCACCGTTGCACTCTCTCCTTCTCAGCATCTTCCACACTAACCCCCGGAGCAAACTTCAGCACATCCACCCGCCGAACTGCTAACCGTGTAACAGGCGTACCTTGAGGCCATGATGTAGGCAACGCCGGCCGATACGATGACAGCAAGTTAGACTCCGATGTCAATACCGTAGCACAGGAGAGTAGCTTGCCCAGCTTCGCAACGCGGGTGGTAAGCTGTGCGGATGCCGTCGCGAGGGTATTCGAGGAGCTAGACATGGTAGTACTGGTATTCCGTATCGACCAGACGAACGCGTCGATGTCTTCGAGGATGAGGGAGTGGATGCGGCGGTGCATGCTCTTGTGTTGGGGATTATCATTGAGAAGGTATTCTGGTAGGGAATCGAGGGTGGATAGGAAAGAGGACCAGGAGGTGGGGTGGAAGATGTGGAGGTGTGGTAGTGCGGTTTTGATGGCGGATTTCATGGAGGCTTTTAGGGTGGCGGTGATTTCCTGTTCCGTTGTAGCGAGGCTGGTTTTGAGAAGGGTGGACATGACTTCTACTAGTCGGGGGATGCTAAAGTGATGCAGTGGGTCGAAGAGGATGACGGCGCTTTCTTGGCCGTAGAGAGGGGTGGAAGAGAAGTTGCGTGGGAGAATGGCGTGGGCGATGATGAGGTAGATTAGTGAGGTCTTTCCGGCTCCTGAGGCGTGATGGGTTGGCGGTGGAGAGATGATTTCGAGGATTGGCGAAGATGAGTTTAGCATTAGGCGGTCGATTTCTGGTAAGTTGAAATAAGAGGGTTGGGCGGTGTTTGTGTTGTTGGCTCTGTTGGATGAGCATCAATTTGTGAGTCGCGAGAGTAAGAGTTTGAGAGAAAAGATTAGTTGAGTTGTGAAGGATAAACGTACGTTCCATCTTCCTGCACCATAAACTCACGTAGAGACTTGAAAAGCTGCGTTTTCGTTAACATTACTCACTTCGCGCATCGAGCGTGTGTCAACATTCCATACCTCGCTCAGATCCTCGACCTCAACTTCCATCAACAACTTCTCACCCAACCTCTTCGCCCCATCACCATTCATTTCCATCTCCCATGCAGATCACCCCTTGATCCTTTCCAGTCCTTCCCAAGCACGACCCTACTCTTTCAATATCACTTCCCCCGCGCAATGGCGCCACCAATCTCCACAATCCCGGTGACCGACTTGGAAGCTTCGCTCAACACTCTGCCGTCGGGCAAACGACGGAATCCACCGGTCAATCTGAGCGACTGCGCGCTAAAGGAACTCGTGCAGTATAAATGCAACGTAGAGGCGCCGAAGAAGAAGGGCGGTGTGCCGCAAATTATATGCGAGCCGCTGGTTCATTTGTTGAGAAAGTGAGTGTTGGTGGAGTGAGGTGGAAGGCACGAGGTCTTGGCATTGTGACCAGGAACTGGGAGTTGGTGTAATCAGGTTGAGCGCATGGCTAATGAGATTATAGGTGTTCAGGAGGGTTGACTGTTGAGACTACGGCGTGGGAGGAGTGGAAGGCGAAGCAGGAAGGTGCGATGGTTGAGCGATGAGATCGAGTCACCACCTATAGCCTCACACAACATCATACATGAGGTGGCGGTTTACACCGGAGACATGATTACTATGCATGTATTTTCAACTATGAGATCTTGCTAAGGATTCCAGGAGTAAATCCAATCTAGATAAGAACTCGATGGGATGAATAATGAGTTCGCATTGACCAAACTTTGTGTAGCCTTCAGCTACGCTGTGCTGTGTAGGAGAGCGAGTAGACTATAGTACAACTTGCAACGAAGAAAAAAAAATAGACAATCAACGCCGCCTTAATGCCTAAAACGTATCTCGAAGCCCCGCGGCCGAAATGCAGGTACCCAAACGCCTCGCTATCAAAATGCTGTAAAACGACTTTTCTGAAGGTGTCGCCGCCATTGACCGGCTGTGACGAACTATGAGACGCCCGTCGCGGATTTCCTCCAGTACTTTTGGTCGTAGTTGACGTGCACGCCTTCTTCCAGGTTGACGTTACGATCGGCGGTGGGCTGCCGTATTGGAGCGTCTTGATGCGTGTTGTAGTCTTCGTCGTCTTCGTCCATTTGAGCTTGCCGCCGTTCTTCCTCCTTCTCTCGCTGGTTCTCCTCGTCCAGCAGGTCTGTCATGGCGGCTTGCCACAGTTGGTCGCTCTCTTTCATGCGCCTACTGCGCTTCCGCTTGCCAACATTTTGCTTCTGCACGCCTGCCTTTTGCGCCGCCATGAGTTTTCGCAGACTCTGCTCGGCAAGAATGCCCTCTTCTGTCGCCTTTTCCCTGATTTTGCGCGGGTCATTTTCGCGTTTTGTGAAGACGGGCGTCGCTGTGTATGTGTGTTTCGACGGGAATCCAGGGAAGTGTTTTGGTATGTATGGACGCGTTTCTTTGTCCGCCTTGCCGGAGAGTCCAGGACCTAGCAATGACTCGGTGTCGGGCGGCGGAGCTTCTGGAGGCGCGGGAGGTGCAAAGTAGGGCTGTAAGACAGACGGCGGGATCTCGCCTGTATCGAAATGTTGTTCGAGGGGCGCAGAGCCGCGCAGGCCGGCGGATGTGAGGGCATAGATCCAGTCGTGCGCGACCGTTTCGGTGCGTCGCGAGCTGATCATAGACGTGCGTACTTGTGTTAGAAAGTTGGTCATGTCTGTGACGGGTCAGTCTGGAAAACTGCAGTGGGCACTCGCGGCCAGTCTCTGTCGCAAGGTGAAGCCATACAGGAATCAACAAGCGCCCGGAACTCCTCCAACGCGTCCGGACGCGCGCTCTCGAAACCGATGCCTTTACATTGAATGGCTATTGCGCGCCGCAGCTGCTGGTCGAAAAAGTCTTTGCTCTCGCCAAAGACGTCGTGCTCGGCGCTGATGGGGTCGGCAATGTGCTGGATCGGCTGTGTGTGGTGCAGCGCCCGTACGACTTGTCGCTTCTTGGGGTGCGGCTCTCCGTACGTCGGCGCATGTTCCGCGTCATGTGCCCGCTTCATGCCTGCGATTGCGCCCTCGCTGCTGGCGCTGGGGGATAGTATGATGCCTGGCATATGCTGCTCGTTGTCGCGGATCCGGTGGGAGGGTACGCCGTAGGAGCAGGTTGCGCACGCGATGGTGGTTCCGGGGACGTCTCTATCGGTGGGTAAGGGCGCAGACGGGAGTGAGAGGGCGCATCGGTTGCGAAAGGGTGCCCTCGCGATGGGAGCAGACGTGCAGACGCGTATTGTTTCTTATTCGATGGTATTGTTCCTTTCACCTGCCTGCTGCCGTTGTTCTTCAGTTGGGTCGGGAGCTTCCAAGGCGCGGGACGCTAGGACGCCTGCCTTACGTCAGCAGCACTGCGTTCTCCCGTCGAACCACCACACCTTCAGAGAGCCGCCGACGACATCCACCAGCTCCCGCAAACCGCACCCGCGCCCCAAAACTCTCCGCTCTCCCGAACCCAACTCCGCAATGGCTGTCAAACCGATCACCGGCGTAGGTGCTGCCATTGAGTGCCGTGGGCCGTCGTGCGCTGGATGCTAATGACTGGACTGCAGATGCTCCGACGACAGGTCGTGCTCGACCTCTCTGTCGCTATGGGTGCGTAGGAATCGGGCAGTGCATGGCTGCTATTTTCGGGGCTCAAAGAGCTCTGTAGCAATGCGCGCGTCAGCTCTGGACATCGGCTAACAGCAGTCACAGGTCTTGGCCTCACTGCCGGCTACGGCTGGTGGTACGGTACGTGAATCAGTCACAGGCGATGCGACTGCGCTTCCTATCCTCGAAGACTCTTCTTACACCCGTACTTACTATCCAAGGCTACCACGTCCCTGCCGTCCGTCACCGTGACGCCTTCTACCAGAAGCTCGAAGACGAGCGCGCATCATCTCTCGGCCAGAAATAAGCGACTGCCCTTCGCGAATCGACATCTCCTTTGTATCGACAGGTCACGAAAGCATAGAATGGGCATAGCTGGGGATCAGATGTATCATAGGTGGGGGGATCTCTCGACAGCAAGCCAAATCAGACTCCGTCAAACGACCCCACGTATGCGTCCTCACGTGTAATGTGCTTTGTGACTACGGCTCTCCATACAAATACCCAATCTCGCCGCTCTTAAAAACTGCTAGTTGTTTGTGAAATGACGGCTCCACGCGCTCACAGTCGTCGACATGATTGCTCGAACATGTGATTCTTACGCAGGCTCCTTCATTGGACTTTGGCGTCCTGCACGTCAGAAAATGGCCGTAAAGTTTAGGCTTTTCCAGAATACGATGTGATCCGCATTTACCCATGCCTCAACACGAGTCTGATAAACTTGCAGAAGGTTATCGGGCGGGCTTGAACTTCGTCATATGCCTAAGGTTTACAACCCATTGAAGGGCGTTGTTCATCGGATCCGCGGCGGCATCATTTCGCTCCTTCCATGTGAAGCCTTCACATCGTGGCAGGTAAGGCGGCCTTGAACAATCATCTAGAGTGAATGCGCAGTCTCGGGGGCATAGAGAAAGGGGGCCATCGAGCATGCTTATGTATTCCTGATGCATAGAGGAGACGTACAGAGTGATGACAAGGCTGTTGATCTGGGAGGAGTACGTGACGATGAAGATCATCCCGATATCGAATTAGGCGTACCCCATTCAAGGGAGGAACTAGACACCTATCTCCGCAGTACAATCATTAAAGAAAAAGCTAAGAAGGCTACTTTGGCCTATCGATCTACGAGCTGAAGAATACAAGGCCGTGTAGAATTCAGGGCCTATGTCCAGACTTTCCCTTGAAGGGGTGTGGGTGCGCTGTCTTCTCATAGCAACGGTTGCGCAGGGATGATGACAAAAAAACAAACATAGACGGTTGTTCGCGATCGATGGACGTGAGCTGAGGGTAAGCGCACGGACCCATCGTGAGAGTTGCTCCTCTCTTGGAGTGTGGTTGCGAGCATCCATATAGCCCGAAAACACCACTCTGTTCATGCGCTTCACGAAATCCCGCCAGTCACAAGGACTGTGTAGAATGCCCCGAAGCAGTAAAGAAAGGCATCTGGCCGTGTTTAAGTTCGATGCAATTCCGATGCATCGATGATGGTGGTTACAAGTCGTCTCACTAAGCGTGCACGAAACTGTTGATAGGCCGTTGTGACGTATCAGGCCAATGACGGAACGCTGTGGATCACGAGGCGCGACGCGACACGTTGTATGCTAGATTGTTTCTTCATCACGAACGCAAGAAATGAACGCAAGAAAGGCCGAAGTTCAAGTGCAAGACAAAGCAGCGGTGGGGGGAGCAGAAACGTGTCAAACGCTGGATGCTATTGGCTGGCGTCCGGCTTCATTGTTCCCTGGCGATCATGCCCAATCCATGGGACTGACATGGGACTGCAGGGGGGGGCTTTCCGCCAAGGATCGACGCGAACCAGAGACGGAAGGGGCAGTGGCGGAGCAAGCGAGACTTGTGTAAGAGGAGGTGGCCTCTTGAATGGGTAGGTAATGGGTTGGCAGCTCTAGATGCGGAGATGTCGAGAAAAAGCAGTGTCAGGGATGGAGGGCGTATGAGGGAGGGCAAGGTGACTGCTTTGACAGCGGCGTTGTTGGTTCGGAACGGGGTGGAGGCCCATAGTCCTGTGCCATAGCGTCCGGCGCTTTAGTGCGAGATGTGGATAACTAGTCCTTCACCATCTTTTAGGGCAACGGGTGGCCGATCACCAGCGACCTGGAGGACGAGTACGAGGACGTCAACTTTGACAGCTTTCAGTGGCGATAGTATATGGAGGCTTCTATACTCGTCTTAATATTTACATACATAGAAAATGAGAAATTGTGCGATTAGCACCTTGCATCTATAGAGGCCTAATGTTACGCTGCAGAAGACGTTATAGTATATGCCTGTAGGCTTATTAATTACTAGTCTACTTAATCTACCTATTACTTTTACTTACTTTAAACTTTAACTAAGATACGTCTTACTTATTTTTATACTTTTTTTTAAAATTTATTTATAAGTATATTAATAATTATTTTATTAGTAGTAGTAGTATTATTAGTAAGAACTCTTTTATAAAGTTATTTAAAAGTCTTTAGCTTTATATATATAAAGAGCTTAATAATATTATTAAAGGTATTATTAGAAATAAAAATAGTAGTAACCTTATAATGTAAGAGTTACATAAAGATTAGATAATAATATTATATTAAATTATAATATTATTATAGTAAGGCTTAGAAGAAGTACTTAGAAGTAGAATATATATATATAGGCTATTAGCCTAAAGTAGGCCTAATACCTAAGAAACTAAACTATTATACGTCTTCTTCTAAAAGCGCTTAAAGTTCTAACTAAGCGTTAAGAATATTAAAATAGAATTCTATAGACTTAGCTATACCTTCTAAGAAGAATCTAGGCTATGTACTTTAACTAAGAAGTAAGATATAATATAACGCTGTTATAAGGCGTGTAAGTAATAGAGAGATAGAGAAAAACAAAGGTTATAGAGTTAATAAGAGGCGTAGAGGTAGTATATATTCTTACGTAGAATAGAGATCTTAAGTAGAGTAGAGTCTAAGAGTAGAGTAAAGTCTAGAAGTAAAGTAGAGTCTAGAAGTAGTGTAGAGTCTAGAAGTATAGTAAGATCTAGCTATAAACTAGAGTGCCTATATAGAGAACTCTATTCTAGGTATAGATATAAGGTTATAAGTAGAGTAGTTAGAATTAACTACTTTAAGGCTAAGAATATTTATAGATATCTTAGTTAGGTAAAGACGTACACTATAATTAGCTTAATAGGCTTTATAAGTAATATAGTTAAGAGAGTCTATAAATAACTAGCTAGTTCTTTTTAAGCTCTTATCTAATAGATAGAGTAAGGTAACTATAAGCTCTCTATAGTTATTATACGCGTAGAATATATTATAAGATTCTAGTTTACTAGAGTTATAGTTATAGTAATTCTAAATAAACTCTTTACTTTCTTGTAAGTTAAAGTATAGTTACTAGTAGCTAGTCTAGTTATTACCTATCTATTCTACCTTATACTATAAGTAGCTGTAATAGCTAGTATAGAGATTGTTTATTATATTATAGATATAGAAATTAAGAACCTAGATAATAATATACTTAGTCTTACTATTATTAGTAAGATAGATCTTAAGTAGAGCGCAATTAGTAGCTTAGAGCTATCTAGGCAGTGCGTTGTCTTTATAGAGCTATAGAAGCTATAGATAGAATACTAGAAATAGGTTCTTAAGGCTATTAGAGAGATCTAATTTATAAGCTATATTATTAATAATATATATAATCTAGTAAGAACCTATATTCTTATAGTCTAAGAATTTTACTAGTTATTTAGTGCAAATATACTTAGTATTAAGAAGAACCTAGTCGCTAATAGCGAAGCGTAGAGCTAAGTAGTAATAAACGTTAGTAAACTTCTTTATTTTAGCCTAAGACTATATAATCTTATTACAAAGATATTATTACGTTGTATTAATATAACTAACTAGAGTGTTAGTAGCGCGTAGTTATATAGGCGTAGTTATAGTATTAGTAATAGCGTGTAGTAGTTTAAAACCTACGCAGAGCTAGTAGCTCTTTATAGCCTAGAATAGAGAAACTCTAGTTACTAAGCTAATAGCTAAATTAGTCTTAAATTTAGTAAGAAAAAGAAGATAAGCCTAGTTATCTTGTAAATAGTTAATATAGAATTATAGATACTATTTTAGGTCTATATTTATATTCTCTATTTATCTATCTATTTCTAGATAGTAAATAGTAGATAATTTAGAATAAGTTTCTACCTAGTTATAGAGATAACGCTAGAAGTAGAAAGTAAATTAGCGTTTCTAGTTAGACACTAGCGTCTTAGAGTATCTTTTCTCTCTCTAGATATACTTAAAAAACTTGTTAATAATAGTAGACACCTCTATATTCTCTATAGTAATAAACTTCTTCTTCTTAGATAGTCTATCTACTACTACTATAATGTAATAATATAAATAACTACACTAGGTAGATAGTAGTAACAAGGTAATAAAGTTAATAGAGATATCTTTCTAATACTACTTTAGAATAGAGAGAGAATAAAGAAGACTATACTTAGCGCTGTAATTAACTTTAGAATAATAACATATAGTATAGTTATTAGTAAAGTGTATAATTATATTAGTTATACCTTACTAGTAGTACTATTAACTAACTTACTAGTAAGTAGTAGTGTAACCTCTATAGCTACTAGGTAAAGTATTATAGATATTCTTAATAATATAAGTTCTTAGCTTCTTACTAAAAGAAATAAAAAGATAGTTATTACTTAAGAATAGCTTTCTATCTTTACTTACTTCTAAATTCTTTAGCTCTAGGCGTATGCTCTTAGTAATAAGGTAATAAGAGATATAATAATTACTACTATTAAGAGTGTTACAAATAGTAGTAAGGTAAGTGTTAAGAGAATATAGATAATCTATAACCTTCTAGGTTATAAGATTATTAGCTCTAACTAGATTATTATATAGGTTAGGCTTATTACGCAATAAGAACTAGGCTAGGCCTATTATAGTAGAACTTAGCTATAGAACGCTATTAATGTTATACTCTCTAGCTTTACTTAATAGAGTAAGAATTAATAGTAGGTTGTATAAGGCCTTACCTAGGCAGAGTTCTATAAGTTAGATAGCGTTATAACTACTACTATTCTAGTAGTAATTATCTAGAATTATCTAGTATTAGTGTTAAACGTAGTTATTAGTAACGTGTTTAGGTAAGTCGCTAGTCTAACGTATTAGACTATCTAGCTTAGTGCCTTATTTACTAGGCCTGTACTTTACCTTAAAATTAAACTTCTTAAGAAACTTAGCCTAACAGGCTTATTGTTAATTTAAGTATTATTTAGATTAGAAGTACTTAAGGCTATAGTAATTAGTTAAGACCTTAATAGTATTAGTAGTATCTAATAACTCTAGACGCTACTTTTTAAAAGCTCTAATAATTACTAGAAGCTTTTTATTATATATTTTATAGTTATATTCTATAGAAGTTATCTTCTTAGATAAATAGGTAACTAGTTATATAGTATTATTAGCCTAGATTTATAATAATACTACAGCGTAGACGTAGTTAGAAGTATTAGTTTCTAGAATACTTTTTAGATTAGAGTTAAAATAAGCTAGCATAATATTACTATAGAAAGCAGCCTTTAACTTATTAAACGCGTAGGCTATCTCTAAGGTTATTATAAATAAGGCAGAGTCTCTCTTTATAAAATATGTAAGTAGCTTAGTAATATTAAAGAACTTATATATAAACTATTAATAGAAGTTAGTAAACTCTAAGAATACCTAAACGTTCTTTAAGGTTCTAGGTAGTTACTAGTCTTAGATAGTAGACACTTTCTTAGAGTTTATTTTAATACTATCTATAGTAATAATTAATTCTAGAAACTTTACCTCTTGCTATATAAACTTAGACTTAAGAATATCTATAGAGAGGCTAGCGTCTATAAGCCTAGTTATAATACGTAGAAGATAATTATTATAGACTTTCTTAGTTTTACTAAATATAATAACGTTATTAAGGTATACTATATAGAACTTATTAAGATACTTATAAAGTATATTATTAATATATACTTAAAATGTCTCTAAACTATTATATATACTAAAAGGTATAATAGTATACTAGTATAGTCTATAAAGAGTAATAAAAGTAGAAAGGTATTTATAATTATTATAAATATAAATTTTATTAAATATAGTAATAATATTAACTTTAAAGAAGTAATAAGCCTTAGAGAGCTTTATAAGTATATTATAGATTAGTAAAAGAGTATTATAGTTCTTAATAGTGTGTGCGTTAAGTCTATAATAGTTAACGCATATTCTAATATCTTCTCTAGGCTTCTTTACTACTAGTAGTAGTACAGCCTATTTAGATATGCTTTGCTTAATATATCTCTTACGCAGTATATTATTAATATAGAGTTTAACTACTTAGGCTTTATTATAAGATAGTAGTCTTAGACGTTATAATAATAGCCTAAAGAGTTAACTAGTGTTAGAGTCTAGTTAAATCTTAATAGTATAATCTAACTTATTACACTAAGAAGAGATCTTATCTACTTCTTATAGGTTAAACCTATAATATAGAGAATAGAGTACGTTAGAAAGCTTTACTAGAATATTATTTTTACTTATTAGTAGGCGCTCTATGTAGTCTTAGAACTTTTTAAAGTTCTCTAGAAGCACCTTTACTCTAGCTATATATAGATATTAAGTGTTAGTCTATTCTTAGTTACTTATATTATAGAGTCTCTTAACTTTCTCTATTATAGTTATATAGACTTCTTCTTCTTATATAACTAAGATAGCTGCTATACAACTAGAGATAAAAGAAATATCTATAGAGAGCAGAGCTTTTAGGTAACGCGCTCTCTTAAGCTTATATATAGAAGAAAAGAGTTACTTATAATATTAACTACTAGTAATATAGTAGAGCTTATAATTATAGAGGCACTATTATATATAGTAATTAGAATTAAATATTATAGATATTGTTTTCTAGTTTATCTAGAGATTATACTATTAAAACTAGAGCGTTCTAAGTATTATTTAGATGCTACTAAGCTTTATAATATACGTAAGCACTTACTCTTTATAATTATTAAAAGTAATATTTACTCTAGTTATATAAGTAACGTTAGTAACTTAGAAGCTATCTACTAATTTAAGAATAGTAGAATCTTATAGTATAATTATTTTATAGTAGTTTACGTAAGCGTAAGATTTATTAATAAAGATAGAGGTATAACTAGAATTACTTATTAGTTTAACGTGTAAGAATAGTTATAATAGAGAGAAGATAGTTTCTTTAAAGACTAGTTACTAATCTACTTAGAGAAGATATATAGCGCTGTAAATAGTAGTAGCTATAATAGTAGAAACGTAAACCTATAGAGTTATAGAGCTTTCTAAGTTCTTAATCTAGTCTAGAATAGCTTATAGTGTAGAGTTAGAGTTATTATTATTATTATAGACTTTAATAGAAGAAGATAGAGGTAATAATATAGGTATAGGTGTAGGTATCTTTAAAGTGTATTATTTATTATATTTCTTAGGCTTAGAAGGTCTCTAGAGGTAATAGTTACTAGAGACTAGTTATTTTCTGCAAAAGTGTTAGTTGCTATAACTAACGCAGAAAGAGTTAGACTCTAAATAGAGTTAACTCTAATAGTAGTCTTAGAGATAGAAACTCTAGTAGCCTTACGCGCTTTGTTAAGAGTAGTAAGAACTTTCTTAAAGTAGCCTATAGATATAACGTTGTTTTAGCTCTTATATAGTGTATTAGAGTAGTTAGGCCTATAACTAGTGTAGGTATACTTAAAGTAGTAATTTATATTAGTAAGAACCTAAGTCTTTATTAGAGTATAGTTCTTATAGGCCTTGTTAATAACAAAGTAAGTAGTACTAGAGCCTCTAGAGGAAGTATTATTATAGTTATAGTTTCTACAACCTCTTCTATTACCTTTATCTCTACCTTTATCTCTACTAGTATTCTTAGCTATGTTAGTGCTATAGAAGAGTAGAACTAAGAAGTAGAGTTATTTAAGGTAGTAGAGCTTCTAACTAAAAGTAGTAAAGTTATTAGTATAGTAGTTATTATCTAAGAGTAGCTTAATATAACTACGCTACTAGAAAGAAAGCTTCTTATAGATTTGTAGAATTATCTTCTTATTATTCTAATGTAGAGTAGTAACACTAGCTTAGAATTATAATAAGAAGGCGCTAATATTCTTACTAGACTTTATATTTACTTTCTTATTATAGAAGTTATAAGTGTTATAATAAGTGTTAAGCTAACTATAGCTTCTATTAAGAATATTCTAAACCTATTATACGCGCTAGAATTTCTAGCTAGAAATAAACTAGCTAATAGATATACTATTCTAGGCTAGACTACTAGTCTTTATATAAATAAAGTTAAGTTACTCTTTTTTATTACTTTTAAAGGTACTAGCGTGTACGCAGAACTAACTTATAACGTCTAACTTCTACTTCTAATAGATATCTATGCAGGTACTAATAGAGCTCTTAAACTTATTAGATTTAGGTTACTTAGAGTAATATATATTATATATAGGTATAGGTAAAGACGCATAGGTTAGAGAGTTAGAATAGTTAGAGGTACGTCTACGATAGTCTAGATAGAGAGCGCTAGTAGAGTTATTAGACTTCTCTAAGTTAGATCTATCTAGGTTATTTAGTAAAGAAGTAGAAGAAGAAGCCTTTCTAATAAGTACCTCTAAATAAGAGACTTTCTTAAGAGCCTTAATATAGGTAGTATACTTCTCTTTATATACTTTCTTATAAGTATTCTTCTACTTATATACTTAGCTAATCTATTATTTAGAGGTAACATAGAGCTCTTTAAGTTAAGTTCTAGTAGCGTAGGTGTTACTCTTTATAAAGTAAAGTTATTCTTATAGATTTATAGTCTTACTATTAGTGCTAAGAAACTACTATTAGATAATACCTAGAGACTTATTACTCTTAGTAAGTTAAAGTTCTAGGTAGTAGTTAGTATTGCGCTTATTAGTAAGATCTTTCTAAGTTTTCTTTAAATAACTAATATATATAGTAATATTATTATTAAGGTAGAAGACTATATTAAAGAAGAGCTTATAGAGCTTTACGCTGTCTTAGAATACTATATAGATAGAACTATCTTTAAAAAGAGTCTTATCTAGCTTACTAATATATTTAGGTAGACTTTATATATTAAATTTATAGGCTGCTAGAATAGGCTAACTACCTTAAGAGAGGTTAGACTTAGAGATAATATAGCCTATAATCTTATAGTTAATAGGTACGTAAGACGCAACATAGCGTATAGTAACCTCTAGATCTAGTAATAAAGAGAGCTATAGCTTAGTAGGCTTACTAGATAGAAGATCTAGAGTAAACTTACGTAAAGAGCGCTTAGACTCTACTTTATTATTTAGGTTATAGGCAGCGTTATAGCTATTATTATAGTTAGCGCTAAGATAGTTATTATAATTAGTGTTAAAGAGATTAGAGTAGTACACGCTACTATAGATAACGTAACTAAGTAGGTTAGTAAGAGAGGCGTAGTAGAGTTATTTATTACTACTTTAGGTCTTAGTAATATTAAGAAACCTATTAGAGAAGGTAATAGCTTTTGTTAGTAGCTTAACTAAGTTACTATAGTTATAGTTATTATTATAGTTACCTATAAAGTAGTAGATCTAGGTAATATTAACATTATTATTATTAGAGTTAGTAAGGTAACTACCTTCTATAGAGAAGACGTACTAGAAGCTATTCTAGAAGAAGCTAGAGACGTTTAGTAAGCTACTATTACGTAGATTAGAGAAGCTATAAAAGTAGAGAAGAGCTTACTAATAAAAGTTCTAAGAACTAAAGGCTATAGTAGTAAAGAAGTTCTAGGTAGTAATATATAAAGACTAAGACTACTAGAGAGGTTACTAACGCTAACTACGCGTAGTAGAGGTAGTAGTAGATTTAGTAAATAAGAGAGCAGCAGCGCTAAGCATAGCTATTACTAGGTTAGTCTTACTACTTACTATTACCTAACTAGAGCTAGCGTTGTAGAAGAGAAAGTAGAAGATATCTCTACTAGAAGAGTTGCTAATAGAAGACTAGATACGTAATATAGTTATAATTAATAGTGTAGGTCTTATAGAAGTAACTAGCTAATTTACTAGGTTACTATTAGAGTTAGAGAACTATAATAATATATAAGAGTTATATAGAGATTAGATAATAATATTATATTAAATTATAATATTATTATAGTAAGGCTTAGAAGAAGTACTTAGAGGTAGAATATATATATATAGGCTGTTAGCCTAAAGTAGACCTAATACCTAAGAAACTAAACTATTATATATAATAAGTAATTACTTAAAGTAAAAATATACGTTTTTAGTTAATAGCTTCTTTATACTTAGTAATATAGCTAAAATACTTTTTATTAGAAAAGTTAATAAGCTTAATTAGCTTATATTTATTAGAGCTAAGTTTTAATAGTATTACGTATACGTAAAAGTTATATTAAGGTATCTTTAAGTACTTAGATAAAAATAAGTATAGAAGAATTAACGTATAAGTATAGAAATTTTATAATTTTATTCTTTCTAGGTATTAGAGTAGTATATAACTATAATAGTGTACTTTAGTTATTAAGTTAAGATTTTTCTAAGTTCTTATAGTTAAGAAACACTAAAGCCTAAGGCTTACTTCGGACACGTAATGCATCTATAGGGCTGCCATGTGTCCTTGATAGGGAAAATGGACGAGATGATTTGAATTGAAGGCGTTATTGCCCTGATCACCGCCTGGCGCAGATGACAGCTAAAGCGGCTAGTGAGCGATGGTAGTGGAAAAAGCAGCGGAACCCTCGCAGGGCATCAGGCAGATGGCATGGCGCCATCTAAGCCACAGGGCTTCCTGACGTTTGGGATGAAACCGAACAGTCGTCGTCGTCACGCACACCAGGCGCTGCATCGTAGAGCTACCAAAGTGCTCAAACATAACACAGAGCAAGACGACGAACGACTGCAAGATGAGAGCGACGCTTAGACCGGCCGAGCGGGGAGGAGGGAAGACGAGCAGAGCACATGGTTCGTCCTGCCACCAGAAGTGCGGAAGATTTGGCGGGTCCCAGCCAAGCGCTAGTGCCGTTCATTCGACGAACCTGTGAGACCTAGTCGTCGACAGAGATGGGGGGCGCAACAGGCACCCGCTGGATCCGTCGCCGGCGATGGGAGCAACTTGATATACATGAATCAGACATGCAGCACGTCGTCAGCGCAGCAAGTCGTCGTGCGCATGCCTCGACAGCTGTTCCTTTGCACTGGGGGCATGACCCAGGCGGACCGGGGCAGGAGCGTTAGAGGGCCTACCAATTGCAGGCTAGCGGATAATCCCTGCAGTTTGGACGAGGTAGGTGCGACGGGCGCGATTGCTGCACCTGGGCTGCGACGCACGCCCATTCTGTCGCCTTTCGCAATCTTCCTCGCTCACCCACCCACCAAACACGTCTGCCTTTGCATCTTAGTATTTCCTGTTGCGACGGCATCTTCACTGCAATAGCTATATCCTGTTCCCATGGCCACGTCGTCCTGAGCCCTGCAGCTGCATCACTTAGGCGCCGTCGTTTGGGTCCACGGGTGCTGCGCTAACCTTGCGCCCTGTCCGCAAGTGTCGATCAGTCTCGAGCCGCAGCTGGCGTCGTCCTCTCGAGCCTCCGCCTTTCACTCACCTAAGCACCTAAGCCTCACTCCAGGTGAGCAGCTGTGGCCCTGCCTTTCCTCGCGTCTTGCCCATAGAGCCGCAGGCCCAGCTCTCTTCCACGACACCCGACACGTTTTCCTCTGTGGCCGCTTCCATCTTCTCCCACGTCACCGCTGCCCTCGCCGTTGCCGTTACCGTCACCGCCCCCATCCCAGGTCTCACCAAGTCGTCTACTCGGCACCAGACACGACGCCTCGACGCCGGAGTCGTCCCACCGCCCGCCGCGCACCTGAAACTCTCGGCCTGCATGAGTGCTGCTGTTCACTGCACATCCGCGGCACTGCACCGCTGCCTGTATCTTGCGCACCTCCGCCAGCCTGCGACATAGCGCGCCCGTGGCCCTTCGCGCTCCACCACCATGAACAACTCCAACATGCAACAGAACGGCATGCAACAGAACCGGGCCACCGCGGGACTCCACCACTTTATCCAGCACTATCGCGTGCAGCAGCAGCAAGGCAAGATCCCAAATGGCTGGCAGCAGGGCACGCAGCCGGAAGAGCGCGGTCAGCTGGCCCTCCAGTTCTTCACTCAGTACCGCCTGCTCAAGCCCGAAATCGCCGAGGTCGAGTCTATGCGCGCCGCCCTCCAGTTCGAGACGCAGACCTTCATGTCTTCTTCGACAAAGGACCAATACGTCTCCAACATCAAGCAAAAGCTCATCGTCATGACGACTGCGCGCCAGCAGCAATTACAACAACGCATGCAAGGCGGCGTTCCCAACAACATGAACAACCCGATGAACGGCATGAACCCCGCCCAGATGAACCAGATGAACATGATGAATCAGATGAGTCAGCAAGGCGCCAGGCCCGGAGGCCCCCAGTTCAACCCGGCCTTTCCGAATGCCCAACTTCAACGGCCCATGCAAGTTTCACCAGTGCCCATGTCACAAGGGCAGTCTTCTATAGGTATTAATGGGGCCAACCCCGCCAACATGCCCCAACAAGGACAAAACAACCAGCAACCGAACATGCAACCCAACCAGCCCACACAGAATCGTCAGGACCAACTGATCATCAACCAGTTCGCTAAAAAGCTCATGGATACTTGTAAAGAGGAGGTTCGGCTCAAATTCGAAGCTGATATTCGCGCATGGCCCGAGGATAAGAAGCAGCAGCTGCTCGCTCAGGGTATCAATCCTCTCTTCCTCCGTTTCCGACAACACGCCGACATGCTCTACAGAAGAGGCGCCCTCAACCAGCAGGGAGCTGCGCAAAACGCCGGCGCCATGCAGGGAGCTGCTCAGCCGAACCGGATGCAGGCCCAGCAGATGGGCATGAATCCACGTCAGCCTAACCAAGAGTTTGACTTCACTGAGATAGCGAATCGTCAAATGGAAGCTATGCGCAGTCAGGACCAGGGCAACACAGTAGTGCCTGCAAGCAACAATCAGAATAACGGCGGTCAAATGGGCGGCTTCCAGGGCCAAAACGCACAACAAAATGCATCACAAAATGCCATGGCACAGCGCCAGGCTGCTGAGGCATTCCACCGCCAACAACAGGCACAGCAGGCGCAACAAGCGCAAGCACAAGCTCAGGCCCAGGCTCAAGCTCAGGCTCAGGCGCGGTTGGAGCAACAACGGCAGCAACAGGCGGCGCAAGCACGCAACCAGCAGAACCAGATGCTCCAAGGTCAAATGGGCGGTTTGAACATGCCCCAGGGTTCTCAGGCCAGCCCTGCCATGCCTATGCTCAACCGGCCGATGGCTCCACCGGGACAGGCAGGACCTCCTGGTACACCGCAACAGCAACGGCCCCCTCAAGCTCACGTTCCCATCATGACGCCTCAACCCGGACAGACTGACCCCAACCTGTCCGAGCTTATGCGACAAGCGCAACAAAGAGCTGCCGCCGTACAGCAGGCCAACCAGCAACCGCTGACTGATCAGGTTCGCATGAACATGATGCCGGCCGACCTAGACCCGAACGTCAAGCAGCAACTGCTCAAGGTTCCGGAGCCTCAGTTCCGCGTAATACTACAGAGCTACATGATGAATCTTCGTCGCAATGGCGGAATTCAAAATGGAGCCTTCCCCCCGGGTCAACCCAATGCTGGGCAGCAAAACTTGCCTTTCAATCAACAACCGCAACAGCAGATGCCGCCTAATATGGGCGGTCCCATGATGAACCCCAACATGCAGCAAGGCATAAATCGTGGCTTGAACCTTACGCAGCCACAACCTGGGGCTGGACCACAGCCTCCTATGGGAGCACAGCGTGCGCCAATGCAGTCTCAGCAGCAACGCTTACAGGCGGCCTCCAATTTGCTACGAGCCAATCCTGGCATCATACATGCTACTGACCCCAAGCCATTTCCTCCGAACGTTTTGAACAATAACATCCGTAGTAGTCTTCCTCCGGATGTTAGAACATGGCAGCAACTGAAGCTGTGGGCTGGCCAAAACCCCGCTCTCGTTCCGGGTGTCGACAGCCAGAAGCTGCTTATGCTACAGGTTCTTCACTTCCAAGATATGGTACGGAACTCTAACCAAAATGGACCGGGTCCCAATGGCACACCACAGCCTGGCCATGGCATTGCCCCACCGGCGCAGGGAAATCCTAATCAAGGTCTTCTGAGGAATCCCCCACAACAACCGAACATGCAGAACATGCTCCAGGTCACCCCACAAGAATTGGCACAATTCCGGGCAAGAATGGCAGGTCAGCCACAAGCCAACATGCCAGACGAGCAACTACGAGGTCTGATGATGTCCATAAAGATGAAGAATCTTCAGCATCAGCGGCAGCAACAGGCGCAGCAACACTTGATGCAGCAGCAACAAGCCCAACGTGGTCAGGCGCAACCGCCTGCGAACATCGCAGTTCAGCAGCAGCAAAACAATCGTCCACCGACTGTACAACCTCCAGCACAACCAACCCCTCAGCCCAAACCAGCGGCCAGACCTCCTCAACCACAATCGCAGCCCATGCAACCACAACTATCCAACAACAACAATGTGAACAAGGGCACAAAGCGACCCAACGAGGACACTGCCGAGTCAGGCGCAGATGCAACACCACAGGCCACCGCCATGGCTTCGACAAAGTCTCAACCTGGGCTCAATCTTACTCATGAGCAAATGTCGAAACTTACCCCGGCCCAGCACGCTCAGTACAAGGCACAGTTACTGAAGGCCCAAGATGCCTCCAACAATAAGATGCAGCAACAACGGGGTGGTGTCGTCAACCATGAAGAACTCCGACAAAGGATGGCAGACCCAGCGAGGACCCGGCAATTCAAGCAGCTGATGGACGAAGTAGAAAAGAGTATCCCCGCCAGACCGCCAGTACAGCTGCCGCAGCAGATGCGAATACCACTACAGCGATCGTTTAAAGAACAACTCAGCCGACTAAAGCAGGTGGATCAGGCTCTACGCATTTTCCACGCTTCTTACGATTCCTCTGAGCCCGAGCAAGTTATCCGCCAGATCATGACATCTCGCGTGCTGTTGTACCAGCAGATCGACCTGTCAGACGGCACGCTTCGCCCTCAAGTCACGCTCACTATCGAAGAGTTCAAGAACCATATGGGCGCAACACTCAAGTTCGTTAACAAGATTATGGAAAAGGTCAAGCAGCAAACAGCTGGTCAGCAGCCGCAGCCGCAGCTCCAGGGTGGTTCGAATGCCCCGCCCGCTCAACTTAATGCCGCAAATCTGAAAATCGTAGAACAACAAAACCGCAGCCAGAAGCCGCCTTCTGCCCCTACCACCGACCGACCACCGTTCGCCATCGGTGCTGACTCAGGCCACGGAGCAGCACACTACTTCGAGGGAGCGAGACCAGTCACGAATCTGGTTTTGCCGGAGAAGAAGCGCGCAAAACTTGAGGGTAGCCAATCATCTACTCCCGGTGCGAGAGCGTCTCCTCGAATCGGTTCAGGTACAGGTAACTCGCCTGAACTGAGAAGACAACCGCCCCCTGAGAAGCAAATGCCACAACGACCGACTTTCCGATGTAACGATGCGAGTTGTGAATTCTCTGTAAGGGGCTTTGATACCCAGGGTGAACTAGAGGCGCACAGTCAGATACATGTCAAGGTCGAGAACCCGATGCAATTTGCTCTCGACTCCATGGCGGATTACTTGGATATTGACCAGAAGACTGGCGAAGCTAAGGTCGACCAAAACGCTGCCAAACGCGCGTCGAAGCCCGCGCCGGCTGCCCCACGAGCAACTCAACAGGCTGTTAAGCCGGAGCAGACCCCCGGCGCTTCGAACAATGCTGCCACTCCAGTTGCACAACAGCCGGCAACTACGGCGATGGCGCGGGTGCCAACGCAAACGGGCGTCAAGGACTCACCGTCGTCGAACCTGCTCAAGACACCCCAGGCGATGACCAAGGTGGCTACACCTGGCTCGGGTGCCCGCGGCAAACCCACACCGGCCAGCATCCCCAAATCTGTACCCAAGGAGCAGCAAGTAACAGCTCCGGAGCCCGTGGTTCAAGACGAAGAGCAGACGCCGCAGCAGCCCATGCTCCCGATGTCTCTTCTTGACTATTCCTACGAAGATACCTTTGCCGCTCTCGATGCGAACGGGCCTTTCACAGTCTTCGATCTCAAGGACGAAGATAACACGTGGGCACTCCGCTCCCGGCCCGCTTCACCATCCGCCACGCCCGAGTCATCTAACAAAGACACGCCTTCCACACGACAGTCTGACATCTCCGAGAACGACAATCTCGTTATCAATATCGATCTCAAGGATGCCGACATGCCTGATGCATGGCACATCACCATGGCTGGTGATGTCCTCCCAATGGATATGCAACTCTCTGAAGACCTGCAGAATCTGGGCGTTGTTCTTCCTCCCATGGATAGCGAAGACATGATGTTATTCCCTGACTATGGTCCAGGGACTATGATGGATCTCGACATGCTCGAGAAGACCATGGACAGTATGGGTGGAACACTTGATCCATCCATGCTTTGAGCCTCATTCTTACAACCTTTTTGGAATCCTGTTCCTTTCCTGACGCGTACTTCTGCGTCTATTCTTTCCCATCTTTTTGCCTTCGGGCGCTGTTATGTATTTGCGATGTACCATGATTTCACTCGCTTTCTGTTTATACTGCGTCACTTTGCACGGTGTTCGGATTGATTACGGCCTAATATACATGTATGAGCAAAGCTTATTGATTGGTATGGGGTCAAGGCGCTTTTCATGTTGCAATGGGAAAAGCGGTATCTCTACAGCATTGGGTTGACTTTTGTAACTGGGTCTCGTGTTTGGATTACTGTTTTCTGGTGTGGATATTATACCCCGTATCTTCCTGTCGCTTCCGGCTTCTGCGGTGCAGGGGAAGCAGTGTCTTGAATCTCTATCATTGTTCGTCTTTGTAACGAGTGCCATGTGTTGATGTTTTGCAGTGAGACGACATGTTTCTGAATCGAAGCCGTGCGAAACGTTGGAAAGGGTAGACCACCATCGTACCTTTCCCATGCCATGTTAATTACCTAGTAGCAATCTCAAGCTGCGGGTACACTACAGGCAAACTCTGTGACGTAGCGCAATCTTACATACGCCATGAATACTCACGATTGTTCTCGAACACGCTGCGTTGTGAAAGGCCCGCCTGGAAGCACGTGTACCACGGTATACCCAAGAGCTGAACATCGTGGGTGCGGGGTCCATTACACCCTTCTCCGCGCGACCTCCCTACACGACCCCGCCAAGCATCCGCTGGTACACATGACGGCCACCCCATCATACTCACGTAGCTATCTATCTAGGCTGCTCGGAACGAGGGCACAATGAAAAAAGGTCGGCGAAGACCCCTTTGCGCCGCGCAAACCATGGTACGCATGTGAAGATAACGTTTGGTTCGACATGACATGATGCAAGGCGCGTGTCATGGGCAAGACCAACCCTAACAGATTGTGTGCAGCTGCAGCCCGTATCCATGGTAGTAACACTCATTAGTGTTTCGGCGAAACAAAGCGGACTGGAATTCCCAACGACGTGTTCCCTTCTTTCAAATTTGCCTCTCCCAACATCAAAGATCTGCAATTGTCATGTACAAGTGGCGTGCTAAGCCCGAGTATGATGCGAAAGTTGCGAATGGCAAGGAAAAAAAAAGAATGGTGGAGAGAAGAAAAAAATATTCCCGTGGTAGTAATGACGTTTGCGCCCGCTGCCTCCGGGATTCCCGCTTCCCCTTGCCCTGCACTGGGCATTGCTGATGACTGACTGGCGGGTATGCAGGGCATGAGGCTGAGCAGGCGTGGCGAAGGCGATGTTGGCAGTTGCTATTCTCGGCATGCTGCATGTGGGTGGTGCCGGGGGGATGCCACGCGATGATTTTTTGTCGAGAAGCATGGAGACGTGTCAGTCAGCGTCTTTGTTGGATTGCCCTGGGTGCGCTGTTGGACAAAGGGACATAAGGCAGAATTTTGGATTCATTACTGCGGCGGTAAGAGAGAGTGGACTTTAGGTGTAATGGCGTTTCACTGTGGTGCTGCTGCGGGTAAGCTGCTATTTGCGGGTTTGATGATTGTTAGGCTCGGAATCGTTCCGAGTGGTGAAGGTTTTGGTGAAGAGATTTGGGGCGGTGAGGCCTGTCGGTGAGATGACGGGTGAAGGGTATGCACAAGATGATGTGCAGGGTCTTGTACTGTGGGTCTGGGGTAACGAGGTATGCGATTTGCTCGGTTGGGCTGCCTGGTTAGGGATGAATCGTGAATACGCGAATGTCCTCGTTTTGGTTGGGTCGCTCGACGAGCGTGTTGGGCAGGATTGGGTCGTTTGTGACGGGCACACATGTGGAAATGAGAGATTGCGATGGTCGTGGTGACGGCTGGCGGACTCGCTACAAGGCATGACATTTTACTGACACGACTACAAATATATACAGGTACTTGTCTTTTTGCATTCTGTTGCCAGTGCACCTTCATGTCATCTTCGATCTCACACCTTCCTTCTGGAAGCCGACGCCAAGAAGCATGCAAATGCGCGTCACGGCTAAGAAGTAAACGAACGGGACGTTCCCCAGATCGATGGCGTTCCATCGCCAAAAGGCCCAGTAGATCTCGCTTCCGACCGGCAACACAGAGAACAAATGGCCTAGGTCGGCGAGCAGCAATCCGACTATGAAGGTCTTCCAGACTTTGACGTCGGCCGTGGCGCGTAGGATCGAGGCTTCCAAAAAAGCAAGTCCAAGGTACAGATTCGCTAACTGTGACATGACTATGGATGTTGAGATTGGAACCGGGAGGCCCGGCGAGCTGGCTGCATGGGTCAAGTCCAGGTAGGTGGATTGGAAGAAAAACGCGTAGATGGCACCTAGAAGGATGGAAGCGGGCTCTAGCCAGCAGAAGACGAGGCGGTAGACGGTGGGTATGGGGGCGGGTGGAGCGGTTGATGCCATGATGTTTGAGCGATGGTTTGGCCCGGTTTCGCGTGATCTAGGTTGTGGGCTCCACGCGATTCAAGATGGTGTACCGTGAAGCGACTTGGATGGCGTACCGTCGGAGCGGTGTAGCATAAGCAGACGCAGGAGGCCGTGGTGACAGTGGATCGGAGGAGCCGGATGCAGCAGCAGGCGGTCGAACGGTACTCTTTACGACTTGAAGGACGGTGTGGGTAGTGCTGGCATGATAAGATAAGTGGTAATTTGCAGGGGTGGGTCTGGAGTTGCTTTGGTGAACAGACCACGTTCGGGAGGCACTCGAACCGGCTTGAGATCGGCTGAGTCTCCTGGCCTAGTGTGTGGCACGTCGTCTGGCGTTGTTAACAAGCTCTGTTTTCCCTCTCCTGCGACTACTAATACTCATGCTATAAACCTCGTGTCCGACTCTTTTGCGTATCCTTGCTTTCCGCTAAACCCTCACCCTCCCTACTCCTCGCAGCCCGCTTTGCTGTGCACGCTCTCTTAGTCACCGCCCGTTATCCTGCGACGTTACGATTCGCTTTCTGTTTCGCACCTGCCCTTCACCGCAACTCGTCGGGCTCAGTAGTCAGCATCCCTGGGAGCATGCATCGCAGGCAGTCCATCCTGTCGCACCGACCGAAGACCTCTTCCGACGTGGACGACGACACCTACACCTCTGCCGCGCCGCCGCCGCACACGATGAAGCGCACCATCTCGCAGACATTCCCTACCCACTACCAACACGACGTCAAGGACACCAACATGTTGGACGCCGTCAACGAAGCCACCATGCACGCCGACGGCCTGTCGCAGCATTCACAGGCCAGCTCCTTCTCCCGCGCGTTTGGTGCAGTCGCTGGTAGTTTCACCCGCCAAAAGACGCGCCGGCGCATGTCGTCCGTGTCGTCCGCCACACCTGCACAGCGTCGCCGCGGCTCCATTCATTCCTTATTCGAGTCGTTGCCTTCTTCGAGCGCTAGCCAGAAATCTACCATGGATCAACAGCGAATGCCCCTGCAACACCAAGACTCTGGCATTCCCACTTTTCAACTGCAACCCCAAAGCACAAGCTCAAAGGCTTTTGCTCCCTTCAAGCGCCTGAGTAGCATGCGACGCCGCCCCACAGCTTCGGGGCCATCGACAGACATCACTAAAGGCCTTTTCACGCCCGCCGTCTCCTATCCCAGCCAGTCCGTACCAGGCGCCGCCGCCCGACAAGCAGCAGCCGCCGCAAACCAGGATCGCCAGAACCAGCTACGCCGCGAGCAGGAACACACCCATCGCTTTCTCAATGGCCTCATTACCACGTCCATGCGTGATGACGACATCAAGGACAACGAGAGCGGTGTGGACATGACATGTGCTTCTCCCATTGTCCGCGCCGACAGTGTCACGGAGAAGAAGATGAGTGAGTTGGCAAACACCAGTCATTGGGGCCACGCTAATAGTGTCACAGTCGATCCCTTCCAACGCCTTCCTGCCGAGCTCGCCACCACCGTCCTGTCAAACCTCGATGCCGCTTCTCTCGTACGGGCGGAGCGCGTCTCGCGCAGTTGGAACGAACACGCATCGTCACCGCACGTCTGGCGGAACGTCTTCCTCCGCAAACACGAACCCGAAGTACACGTCTCCCCTGCGCCTATCCAGATGGGCGGCTTGGGCACTGGCAAGATGGCTGGCGGCAACCCAGCACCAGCCCAGGACTGGAAGCAGATGTTCAGGGCGCGGAGCACAATCGACGGGCGATGGAAGACCGGTACACCCGCTGCCATTTACCTGAATGGTCACACAGATAGCGTCTACTGCTGCCAGTTTGACGAGAACAAGGCCATCACCGGCTCCCGAGACAGGACTATCCGCGTGTGGGACCTGAAAACTTACAAGTGCATCAGGGTCTACGGTGGACCCAACCACCGCCCAACAGCCAACACTCCCCCACCCATGGAGGAGCGACCGGAACGAGTCATCAGTCACGCTTCGCTCAACGGCACCAAGGTTGGCAACGAGATATACACCGTCCCCGCCGACTACCACGACGCTTCCATTCTCTGCTTACAGTACGATAGCGAGATCATGGTGACAGGATCCTCGGACTACACCTGCATCGTATGGGACATTACCGGCGATGAGTACGTCCCCATGTACCGACTCCGCGGCCATGAGGCTGGTGTCCTAGACGTCTGCCTCGATGACAAGTACATCATCTCTTGCTCCAAGGACGCCATGATCAAGGTCTGGGACCGTAAGACTGGCAACTGCGTCCGCACACTCAAGGGTCACAGAGGCCCCGTCAACGCCGTTCAGCTACGCGGCAACTTCCTCGTTTCCGCTAGTGGCGACGGTGTAGCTAAGCTCTGGAACCTTGAGACTGGTGTTTCAATCAAAGACTTCCCGTCCGAAGACCGTGGTCTCGCTGCTGTTGAATTTTCCGATGATGCAAAATACGTTCTCGCCGGTGGTAATGACCACGTCGTGTACAAGTTTGATGCCTCAACCGGCGAGCTGGTCCACAGCAGAGTTAAGCACGACGGTCTTGTGCGATCGCTGTTCCTCGACGCCTTCAACGGTCGCATCGTGTCTGGCTCGTACGACCAGAGTATACAAGTTTCGGATTATGAGACTGGGCAAACATATGCTGTTTACAAGAACTGGACAACGAGCTGGATCCTCTCAGCCAAGAGTGACTACAGACGCGTTGTTGCTACAAGCCAGGATGGCAGGACTTTGATCTTAGATTTCGGCCACAATGTACCCGGATCTGAATTGCTCGCTGGATCGAAGTAATCGAACATGGTTAGCTGGATCGCCCAACACACGGTTCAGACAAGTGTCCTTAATTCTTTGGTCGTCATCGACCTTGCTGCAGTACCCTCGCAGCCGGCCCTTCCCCGCCCCGCCCCGCCATTGTCAAGCCAAGTGACATATATACCCCCTTCCGCGAAAAGATCGGGACAAGGAACGGATTGCAGACGTGAGCATATACAACCAGGCCGGCCAAAAAGTTTTGTTGCAGAAGAAGGTGTTGATAAATCTTTTCCCAAGTCAAGCATAGCATTACATCGGGCAGGCGTTCCTCGTTATCTTCTTCATGCGTAGCCTCTGAGTTTATTCCCATCCTTTTTCTCTCTATATTCTGTTGTTGCTTTCTCCGTCTTGCCTTCGTGTTAGACTGCATTACTAGCATATATTTTGCGGGACGTGGTCACTCAAGCCATGTTTTTTTCCCGATTGCTGCTGTACTTCGGCTTATTAGATCTCTCCTTTGTTGTTGTTTTTTTGTGGGGGTTCTGGGCGTAGTTATAGGGATTGTTGTTGTGTATAGATGCTGGGATGGAGATGAGTGAGTGATAAGCAACTAAAGACGCTCCTTTAATATCAAGATTATATATTTCATGATCTGTTCGAGTGGGGTGACTGTGAGTCATGCGTCGTGCCGTTCCGTCGCAGTGGTCAGGCCATGTATGGGCTGGTGATGCCTCATGATATTTGCAACCACGTTATACGTGTTTCAAGCACTCTCATGTTCCCACGGAGACGCGTAGAAAGATTAACTTTCGACAACCCTCTCTTATCATCAGACACATTAACCCCACGAAACAATTTCATAGACTAGAAAGAAACATCAATATTCCACGCAAAGGGTATACACAACAAGCACCACACTCCCCCTCCCCTCCCCTCCCCTC